>NC_046235.1:5958515-6275738 GCF_009819885.2 Catharus ustulatus | reverse complement strand
GTTTGTTTGGTTTTGAGGGAGAAGGCAAAGTTGTTAGGTCAGACTTTCATAATTTTTTAAAAAAATCTATTAAAACCTGCCATGATTTCTAATCTTTTTTTTGTCCTGCTGCTGATGTACTGCATAGGAGTGAATCTGGCTTCCTGAGATAGTTTAGCTGCTATTTCCCTTTACTCTTTGTCATTTCCCTTCGAGGGTTTTATATACTTTGGAGGTGTTTATACAGTAGGCAACTTTATATTGCTTTCATTCAGATCCAGCAGATCACTTTTCATTGAGCTTACAAGAAGAGGTTTCCTTTGACTCTGATGATGAAGGGTTACTATTTCAGCCACTATTTCTCGTACAGCTTCTCCCCTTATGAATTTTCTAAAGGAAAGAGCATATAGTATGACTGCCAACATTAAATATCCAACCTGGAAGTAAAAGACCCTTGGCTTCTGTCTCTTTCTTCAAAAGAAGAGGTAATGAAAGTTCTACCTGTTTGACTACCTGCAAAAAGCTAAAATATCTGGTTAATGTGAGGTGAAAAAAACTGGAGCAACTAATGAGGTGGGCGTGGAAAAGACTTGAGATGATGTAAGTTGTGATGTCTTAGTGCCTTTTCTCCTGGCTGATACTTCAAAAGACCATAAAATGCTGCCTGAAGAACTTGCCAAACTTCTCAGAGAGAGAGAATAAAAATGTAATAATCAGACCTTAATCTTCCATGTGACATATACTAGTGGTGAATAGAGATTTTACAAGAAATACCTGAATTTTGAACTGGGAGTTAGTGTGGCACTAAGATACCAACAGAAGTGAGTTGGTTTTGCTCCTATACAGAATCTGCTACAGGCCCAAGGACAGATTTATTTCAGATGGGATATAGTAATGTCTTTCAAATAGTCTGTCTCGACAGTCCAGATCTTCCATTTCCTTCTCCATTCATACTGTGTCTTCACTGCCAAACTTGAACATTATTTCCCTGTACCATGGATGCTCCTGAAGAACCTGCCCACCAGGTAATGTCACTCCTATGGTCTGCATGTCATCACCTTACTCACAGATAAGGAACAGGAATAGTTTTCAAGTCTAGCATAGCCCAAACCCTATTTGGGTTGCAGTTTCTCTCATTTCTCCTTATAATGTCTCAGAGGCTCTTTCTAGCATATATGCTTTCTAGCATATGCTGTTCGGTCACCATGGTAACAAATATATATCTACTTCATTGTTCTGTTGCTGTTTTGACTTCTGTTTTCTTATACCTTGCCCATCACCATTATGTTCAGTCCCCATAAAGCATAGAACTGCTTTATTTCAGCATCAGACCTTCTCTCACAGCACCTGGGGGCTCAGCTTTGTTGTTTATGTCACAGGATCCATCCTGGGCTGTTGATCACATAGAAAGAGGAGTCACTAAGTCCTGTCCTTTTTCAATAGGGTTTTGCTTTTTGTTAGCAGTTTTCTGATACAAATTTATTTTCCAAATACTTTTTGGGAAATATTGTGTCTTTTTTCCCCTTAACGAGACCATGGGTTCAGGGCCTTGATCTTATTGGCTGGAAGCTCCTTTGAACCTTTCTTGTGTGGCAGCCCCTAGCTAAAGGTGGGCACAAGAATACTGCCCTGTGCTGGAGCTCTAAAGATGCTGAGATAATACAGACTGCCTAAGTAGCATAAATAACTTACTTGCTACAAATTATGCCATGGGTAATTTCTACTGCAAGGCATTTGCACAGAGCTATTTGTACGAATGTAAATTTATTTTTGACAGAGCAAAAATAGTATATATTCTTGTGAATATTTGCCAAAACAGCCAAATATTTTTCAGTTGTGAACATAAAACTGCCCAGCTCTTAGACAGTTTTCATTTGGGTGACTTTAACACAGTCTATTAATGTTCCTGGAAACTAATTCCAGTCACTTAATTAACTTATTCAATGCAGCTTCTAAAGGGGAAGGTAATTCAGCTAGAATGAAGCTATCAGGAACATGACTATGTCCTGCTTTATAACATTACTGGGGGTTTCTAAATATTCTTAGCCAAATGTATTTAGAAGTTGTGTTGCAGATGTTAAAAATTTACAATACATATAAAGAAATGATACATTGCATATATATAATCATCAAACACAGCTGTTAAAAGGAAAGAGCAAGTGATATCTTTGTTTTCCAAAGTAGCTCAGCCTCTTTGTGGCTGTTGGTGGTCCTGCAATAGAAGCACATGAAGCATTTGCACGGTGTGCTCTTCCTGCTTCTTGAGGACAATAGTTCAGAATATCCTCTCAGAGCTTTTGACATTTCTCATTCTAGTAGGGAAATTGTTCTTGCTTTAACGTCTTAGTAAGTAGATCACACACAAAAAAAGAAAGGGGGTCTTTGTTCTGGTTTTGGGGGGCAAAACTAATGAATCTCTTACTTTAGCAACTGAATTTGGAACAAATGGAAAAGAGGTAGATGTGAATTTCTCCACTGTTAGGTCTGGAATGTTAAGTTCAGAAAACCTTGTTCTTTATAGAATCACATACTCTTGCTTCACTGTGATTTCACAGATGAATACTTTAGAGGCTATAGAAGTTCTTATACTGTAATGCTGGTGACAATGTATATATAAGGATGAATTACAAGATACAAAGAAGATACCCAACCTTCAGTCTCCATTTTGAATGTGTAAACATCCTTCACTGTTCCTAGCAGGAACTGCAGTATCTTTCAGAGATTACTGATTTATGCTTGAGGTTTTTTATGGGTATTAACAGACTCTTTGTTGTTTTATGTATCAATGATCTTGGGAAATAAACCATTCAGACATTAAGGTGAGATTTTAGAAAAATTTTAATATCCCTTAAATAGGGTACCAACTACAGTAGTGTGTCTCCATAGGTTTTTTTTTTTTTAAATTACTGATGGTATTTATTTGGGTTTCTCCCTATCTATTTATTTATTAATTTAGGTGTGCCTTCTTTTTCACTGCTCCAGGCCAACCTGACATGCTCTGAATCATTAACCCTGTGCTCCAGGGAACATAGCCTTATGGCAGCATCTTTGATATTAGATTTGATCCCTTCCAGCCAAAATTTAATTGACTGGATCTCTAGGGAGAGAGCTGGTTCCCTCAGTGTCTCACTGCTCCCAGCATCATTTCAGCAGCTGATTTAGAAGCCAAGTTTGAGCTGTTATGATAGTGGAGGGAGAGCAGGCAGTGAATCAGATGATAGAGGCTGTGCTTTGAAGCATAAGCTGATATGTTTCTTGATTTGGGGATGTATTTGCTCTAAGTGTACTGGCACTCTATAAGTATTCATACCAATAAAACAGCATGAGATGGATGAACACAATTTTATAGCACTTGATTATAGATTACAGGGAAACCTGGAATTCTGTCTGTGGTTATTCAGGGAGACAATCACTGTAACAATAATGTAATAAGGTGATATATCTTACTGAAGCTTGATTTACATAACTGGGGTTGTGATTGTCAGCAGGTTCAACCTCTAGGACAAGTTGGAGAAGAAACAGAAGATATTGATGTGTTTTTTGTATTAGTCATAACTATAGAATTGCTTCTTCCACAAGTGGCCCCTCTGAAGTCAATAGATCTGTTGATAGCTATTTGCTTATTCAGGAGCTGCATTGTCAATGAGTGCTTCCAGGATCATCAAAGTTGTTTTTGATGAAGTACAGAGCAGTGATGAGGAGAGCAGTGGTTATGGATATCCACACACAACTTCCATGGAAACTTGGATGTGGTACCTTTAGTTGATAGTAACCAAACTCAAGTGCTTCCTCTTGTAAGTGTTCTGGGATAAAACAAGACTTAAAGAAAAACCCAAGAGACAGAAAATTCACTGTCAGATTAGTCAAGTCAGGTGTAAAAAGAAAGTGAACGCCAGATTTCACCTTTGTATTTCAGGCTGTTTTCCTATCTACCTGTGTTACAGCCATAGCTCAGGAAGCCTCTGGGTATCTGACATATTCAGGATTAGTTTTGTAGCTATTCAGTATTTTGACTGTGTGTAAAATGAACAGGACAAGACTGGTTTTGTAGCAGTATGGAGCCAGGACTGGAAGGGCTGATAGAAATGGCATATTGTCTGCACTGCCCTTTTGGAAGAAGATGTAATTTTTGAGATATAAATGGTTCTAGCAGTGTTCTTAAACTTAAAGAGAATATTAAGAAGGACAGCATAACCTAGCAAACCCTTTTCCTTGAGTTTAGATGGATTAGACTCCATCCTTTTCTGTCTAAATCTGGGGTAGTTCTGCTGTTATCTAAGAGCAGTTTTCATTAGAGGAAAAATTGTACATCCGGGTAAAATGTGAAGTTGAAAGTCAGAGTTGAGATAGAGCTGGTTGCGTCACTTGATGTCTGTCTGAATGCTACTGTTGTGATTATCACAGTGCACTGGCTCAGAGAGGATGTGCAGGCAGCAGGCAGGAATTTGTTGGGGGGAAAAGTGAAAAAAATTCACAGCAGTTGCTCTGGGTTTTTACTAGATTTTGCTGAATGGTGCAAATGGAATACTACAAACCTTTTATGGTAGTTCACTTTCATGGAAAGGAGAATGCATGAAGAAAAGAATATGTGGGGATAAAAGTGAGGCAGTAATCTGCAAATTTCCCTGCAAAACAGTTTGAGTTGTGGGGAAACAGAAATACAAAATTGTGTTTCTTGTATTCCCTGTCCCACAGATCTTAGGAAAGGTGAAAGCAGAATCTCAATCCCACATGGTAAGGAACCTGTCACAGCCAGGGAGCCTTTATTCTGCAAAGATAAATTCAAGTTAGTGAAAGGGCAAACAATAGTAATCATAGGAACTGTAGGGGATTAAAAGAACAGCAAAAATGCATGAAAGCTCAGCAAAAAAAATCCAAACCAACAAAACAGTAATGCCCAAAATACCAACAAAAAATCCCCCTCCTACTTAAAAAAGAGTCCATCTGCTTGGAGGTATTGCTCTGTTCCAGGCGCTCACTGTGTGCAGGTTCTGCCTTCCTCTGCCTTTTCTCTTTGTTTCTCCTTCTGTATCCATTTCTCACTGATTGACTGCAGTCCTGTTCTTTGCAATCCTTGTTCTGTCTAGACATGCTTTGTCCTGGGAAAGTAAAATGGGCAAGATATCTTTAGGTGGGAGAGAGAAGGACTTCAGAACTTGCTGCAAGGGCACTTGCTAGCACTGCAATACAAATAATATTCTCACCAGCTTGCAAGTGAGAGGGGTAAAATTACTATATTATTTACTGAGCCTTTCAGAGATGTCTCTTGGGACAAATGAAGTTCTTCAGCCAGCAAAAGTCTTGAATGTTTTCTGAAAAGCCTTCAGATATTTTTCCCAAATAACTCCCATTTCAAGACTTAACTGCTGTACTGCCTCCCTCCTGGATAACATAACCATATACACTTCTTGGAGGCTATCATCTTAAACTCTGCACCCCCAAATCTCCTGAAACCTTCTAAATTAGATGTTTCATCTGTCATAACTTGTGTCAAAACCCCATCATTTTACACTAACTCCTGTTTCTTTGCTTCCTTTCTTTTACCACAGCAGCTGTGAGATTTGCAACAAGAAAGGGTGTCACATACTACATCAGCTAAGTGAGGTGTTGAATATTTTATGAATTTAGGTCTCCAGTGTTCATTTCTCTTGCTTTTTTATTTTCATTTAGAAAAACAAATTATGTCATTCATGTTGCCTAATGTTTTACAGCAGCAACATCTGTTATTTTTTCTCTTTTCTGTTTCTGAGGATATAGACATATCACATGCGGCACTTAAAGCTGCATTTAACATAAATTACAACTGATACACAATTTGTTTTTCTCTGCCTGACTTTTAAAATAATTCTTAGAGATTAATCCATGCTCACAAGGATGTTTTTCCTCAGTAGAATTTTCTTTTTTGCTCCCTATGTTTATGTTTTGTCTCTGATATGAGGTAAAATCAGCAGCATTTGAATAAAACCAGAAATGTGTCACATTCAAAATTGGGCGGTTTAAGCTTGTTTACCCTTTCCCATTCTTTATCACTAGGACTTTTAACCAGGCTCTCATAATTTACCACCTGGATTACTGCAGCATCCTTACAAGCTGCAAGCAAAGATATATCCCCCTTTCCCAATGTATATGAAAATGTTACATCTCTGAACATCCTGCCTTCCCCTAAATGAACCCTCTCTTTATGCTTCATTAGATTCTCATTTTGTTTCATCCTATTTACATCCTCTGCTACTCAGTTTCTTTTCTTGTATAGTCTTTTATTGCTTTATTAATAGTCATAACCCCTTTCCTCAATTTTCTTTTCTTTTCTGCCAGTTAACTGTAGCTTTCTGCCATATTACTATATTTGGAGGTTTTCTGTGCAGAATCTCAGTGTTACTTATTCAAAAATCCATACTGAGTGTCCTAGTTTGGAGGACAGGTGTCTGCTAAGAAAGGCAGGAGCCTCTCTTTGAAATGAAGAATGTAAATCCCTCCCTCCAAATTATAATTTTAAAATCAAGGGGCTCTCAGGCAAATATACTGAAATTATGAATAACAGTTCTTTACTAGGAAAATTAAAATAGAAATACAGCACTACAAAGAACAAACCCAAAACACTGACAGAGTCAGAGTACAACCTGACACCCCGTCAGGCAGGGTGTTGGTAGCAGTTCCATTAAATGGTGGCTGCATCCTCCTGCAGTGACAGATGTGATTCAGTTGGAGCAGTGGTGCTGTAGAAAGGTGCAGGTTCCCTCTGAAGGTCCAGTGATGATGTGGAAAGGTCCGGTTTTCCTCTGGAAAAAAAGGGTTCCCTTGGTGTCCCAAATCTCAGTTTTTATCTTGGCAGGAAAGGCTTGGCTCCTCCCCCTGGCTGGAGCATCTCCCAAAGGGATGAAGGAATTTTATCAGTTGTGTGATGGGACTCAATGGGCCATTGAGGAAGGCTTGGAGGAAGGATGGGTTGTGAAAAGATAAAGAACACTGCCCCATCTGGTTTCAATGGATGGCCCATTAGCAGAATATCTCCCATGGAGATAAGGATCACTGCCCTACCTGGTCTCAACAGATGGTGATAGAATAGATACTTTTGGTCACATCCTGTATTGCAACCTAAGACACTGAGAAACAATTCTTCAAGGAAATTCTTCTGTTGTGCTGTTTTCAACCAGGATAACTCAATAGTGCAAAACATTTAACTTCCCTGGATAATAATTTAATCTTACTGTATTCCCAAGAATCTTTCCCTTTGATCTTCTGAAATTGTCTTTTGTTTGTTGACACTTTGAATCACCCCTGTGGTCCTTTTGTGGTTCTGAACTTGCTGCAGGTTTGAGCTCTGTGTTCAAGTGGAGTCAAATTGGCACAAAGTGCCTTAGTCATAGTTTGCAGGTGTGTGTCTTTGTGTGCTCTTCATAATATGAGTTGTGCATCTCTGCATTATGCTCTTCAGTACTGAAAGTAATAATAGAACTGAAACTAACAGCGAATACTTATGTTTTATTAAAAATGAAGTTAAACTAATGAGGTGGTAATACTTCAGGATCTGAAATGTTTTAATGTAGAAATGTTATTTGTAATTATCTCTGTTTTCAGGACTCTGATTCTAGATTTTGTGGTATACTGTTGAAATACACAGTTGAAGTTTTGTTAAGGTATGAATGGAATCTGAATTTTCTATGATACTGTTACAAATGGGCCAGGAGACCTGCTCCTTTGTAAGGCCTTTATTAGAGGTCAGCTTTGGGTGGGGAACCCGAAGGGCTGGGCACACCACTGCTGTTCCCTTTGGACGACGCGGAGGAGGAGGAGGAGGAGTGCAGCTTTGTCCTCAGGCAGAGCTGGGCCTCCCGCCCTCATGGGGTCTGCAGGAAGGCTGTTCTGGCTCGTAGTCAAGGGGGAGGTCATGTTGGTAGGGTGCTGTTCAGGTCATGGTGATGGAACAAAGCAGCTCAAGATGATAAATTCATGTTCTGTGCTGTTTTCTCAACCTGGGAACTCTATTTTCAGTTCCAGATGCTATTTTGGGCTCGTTGTTTTAAGGGGTTTTTAGTGCCAAATAGTGTCCCAGTGTCCTTTGCAATCCTTTAAGTGGCCTACAGCTTGATAACGTCACCCTCCTCACAGACACCATTTTAGGGGAGCAGCAGAGGCATTACTCAGAAGGGAAAGGGCATATAGGTGAGACAGTTGGGGACCAAAATATTAGCTGCATATGGTAAATATTAACAACAATTACATTTAACTGGGTAAACATACACAAATAGCAACCAATTAATCAACAGCTCACCCACAACAATACTGAAAAGTAACATCTGGCGAGGATTATTTTTGCAAAATGAATAGCCTGATTTTGTACCCTCTTGAACAGAGTGCCCATGAAATTTTCATTGCTGCTTTCCAGGACTGACCTCAGCTAACACTCATCAGTGAACTTTACAGCTCCACAGTGCTGTTCTGGTGCTGCTGCTACTGCCAGTGCTGTTGAGTTGGAATTCATTGTGATATGAAGTGAGCAGGAGAGCTTCCAGCTTATGACATCTTTAAATTCAATTAGTGCCCCTTATGCCATGGGAGGCCATTGCTGTATCTGAAGACGAGAAAAAGAAATAAATTCCTACAGCCCTCTCTTGTTTGTACTTCTTACTATTTTCCCAGAGCCCTGCTCTGAATTTAAATTTTGTTCATTGCAAGTGTCACAAATCAGCCGATGTTAAAAGCAGGATTGTTGTGGTTTAACCCCAGCTGGTAACTAAGCCCCACACAGGCACTGGCTCCTTCTCCCTCCCAACATGAAACAATTTCTCCCCACCAACCAAATGATGCCCAGACAGTCCCAGAGCAGTAGACCCTGGACAACATTGCCCCAGTTTATTGCTGAGCATGATGTCGTGGTCTGAAATATCCTTTTGGCCGTTTGGAATCAACTGTCCCAGCTGTGTCCCTTCCTAGCTCCTTGTGCATCCCCATCCTCCTCGCTGGTGGGTTAGAATGAGAAGCAGGCAAGTCCCTGACTTTGTACAAACCCTGCTCAGCAATAAATAAAATAACCCTGTGTTATCAGCACTGTTCCCATCCCAACTCTAAAATACAGCCCATACCAGCTACTGTGAAGAAAATTAACTCTACCCAGCCTTAAACAGCACAATTATGAGGAAATAAACATTTATCAGATGGCCTTTTCAGAAGCTGAATAATTTAGCTAGAAACATTCTAACAGTAACTAAAGCATGCTTCTGACTGACAATTTATTTCATACTGTTGAGATGCAAGGAGTTGTTGCATGCTGAGTGAATATTGTTCTGCCCTATACAGATAAATGAAATTCCACTTACAATTCTTTGGTTGCTCACTTGTCACCCATTAAAATTGAAGAGTATGGTCATGCACCAAAAATATTAATTAGTTCTCTTCAGTTGCTGGTTGTCTGCTGGCCCAAGAGGCTGCAAGCTGGCTTATTGGATACAACTTTGTCTGGCCTTCACTCTATGTAAGAGCTCTTCTCTGGCTCATGTCTTTCCCTTGCCTTTCCCTGCATCATCATGATGAAAGTAGTAGGGTGTAGACAGGTGGGAGTTCAAAATAGTTACAGTAATTTCACGAGTATAAGATGCACTGGGGAATAAGGCGCACTTCTGGGTGTTGTCAAATTTCTGAACTTTGTCCATATATAAGGCGTACCAGTGTATACGGCGCATTTTCATTCGCAGTGAGGATGCTCACACAACAAAGTAACCAATTAATAACAACTGTGTGATTGCAGGTTTTACTGGCAGGTGCTCAATTCACGAGCTCCACTCCGCTCCCCCTGCAGCACCCACGGGAGCCCGTTTTCCCCCACGGTGCCGGCGGGAGCCCACTTTCCCCTGTGGTTCCAGCGGGAGCTCCCTTTCCCCGCGCTGATGGCAGGAGTCCGCTCCCCCTGCCACGCAACAGAGTAACCAATTTGTAAAAATCACGTGATCGCGGGTTTTACTGGCAGGTGCTCAATTTGTGAGCTCAGCTCGGCCCGTGGTTAGCACATCTGGGTTGGCAAATTTCCAAACTTTGCCCATACATAAGACGCTCTGGAGTATAAGGCACACTTCTGGGTTGGGACCAAAATTTTAGTCAAAAAAGTGCGCCTTATATGCGTGAAATTACTGTAATTGTTCCTTCTTTCCCCTATTTCCTTTCAGTTTTATCTGACTGTTAGTGATTATCTTTTTGGATGTATTCTAGTCACTTTCTCACTAGTACCTGTGGAGTCAGTCATAATTTAAAAGCCATGTCTTTACTGGATGTACAACCATGTAATAAGGTATGAGCTGATGAAAAAAATCTGTACTAGAGTAAATAATTACAGTAAATTCACGAATACAAGCCGCACTGACTATAAGCCGCATCTCTGGGTGTTGGCAAATATTTTGGTTTTTGTCCATAGATAAGCCGCACACGAATATAAGCCGCTCTGTCGTTCGCAGTGAGGACCCGCGTGCAATTATTAACAGAACCGCGGGAGGGCGGGGTTTACTGGCTGAGCTAAGGCTGTGCAGGCTCGGCCCGCTAGGGGCCGCTGACGGGGCCAGGTGGTCCAGCACGGTGCTGCAGCTCGGGGCCGGCCGCCGCTGCCCCTGGGCTCGGTCACCCCGGGTCGGCGCTGCCCTGCGGTGGCAGGCAGGGACGGAGCTTCCCCTGCTCCTACGGCAGCGGCGGCGGGCGGGGACGGGGCTTTCCCGCGCCCGTGGCGCCGGCGGCGGGCAGGGACGGAGTTTCCCCGCTCCTGCCGCGGCGGCGGCGGGCGGGGACAAAGCACCCCGTCGGCTCCCCGAGCCGCGGCAATGGCTGCGCGGGGCTCCCGTCGGCTCCCCGGGCCACAGCAATGGCGGCGCGCGCTTCCCCCCCCCTCCCTGGGCCGCAGCAATGGCGGCGCCGGCTTCCCCCCCCCTCCCCGGGCCGCAGCAATGGCGGCGCCGGCTTCCCCCCCCTCCCCGGGCCGCGGTAGGGGCGGCCCGGGTCCCCCCTCTCCTCCCCGGGCCGCGGTAGGGGCGGCCCGGGTCCCCCCTCTCCTCCCCGAGCTGCAGCAATGGCGGCGCCGGGCCCCCCCCCGTCTCTCCCCTGGGCTGTGGCAGAGGAGGAAAGGGAGCTCTCCCGCCTCTCTCCCCGCCCCCCGTGCTGCCTACAGGGAGCCAGGCTCCACCCGCGGTGCAACAAAGTAGCGATTTGTAACAATCGCAAAATGCCGACTTTGCAGCTGCTCGGCTCAGCACTCTGGCAGGCACTTCTGAGGTTGTATTAGCCGCTCCTGATTATTAGCCGCATTTCCGGTTTAGGAGCAAAATCTTAGTCAAATTGGTGCGGCTTGTATTCGTGAAATTACTGTAACTTTTAAGTAAATTATTTGTTCTCTGGATTATGATGTTTCAGAAGGTCAGAGGACCTCTATCAGGAATGCAACTGATTGCCAGAAAGTAGGGCTGTATTACAGGAAGAGGAGAAAACAAATGATAGAATGAAAGCTAGGGAATAAGATCAAATGGAACATTGAGTTTGCTGGGAGGAGTGTCTGGTAGCAGACTGGCTGACGCATCTGCTCCTTTGCTGATGTTCCTTCCCATTGCTGCAGCAGAGCTGTAACAGTCTGCAAGGAGGTTGGTCAGTTGAGCATTAAGAAGCAATAATGGCTCTCCTGATAGGAGTCAGGTCTTTGACTTCTTATCTTTCCTCATGATCAGGAGTTCTAAAAATGCCTTCAGAGAAAAGGCAGAAAACGAGTAACATGATGAGGCTGTATTTTGAACAGTTTCATTTGCAAATCCTGAGTTATTCTGCCGACACGTAGTTATACACGTGTAAGGGAGATCATGATCTAGGCCTTGACCTGAAAATGACATTTCAATGTTTTGGCAGCGCTAAAAGTACTGGCATTTCTAGTACTAGGAGACCATGAAAATACTGATTCAGCAACAGAATTGTTTTGTAAAGCATTGATGGCTGGTTTCTGAATGGAAGCATGTTGCTCCTGGTTCTATAGCACATTGCTATCAAGGAAGGAGTAAGGCCATTTGTAGATGAGGAACATTGCCTAAGAAATCACCTAAGTTGCAGCTTTCTGCCTATACATCCCATTGTCACATAACTTGGAAAAAAAGAAATTGTGTTGAGAAAACCAGACTTCCCCTGTAGTTTAAGCTATTCTAAGGCAGGGGAGGGGTGTCCAGATTCCTCTTCCTTAGGGGATCTTTTAAATAAGCCCACTGGATGGTAAAATACAATAAGATCCTTGGCATTTGGAGAAATTCAAATGACAAAATACCACTGAACAGAGCAAGATTACTTGTCACTGTCAAAATTTGCATGAACCTGAGACATAACAGAGAAGAGTCATTTACTAGTATTTACAGTATGTGGGCAATGTACAGTAATTTCATGATTACAAGCCGCACCTGATTATAAGCCGCATGTCTGGGTGAAGGCAACATTTAGGTCTTTGTCAATGTATAAGCTGCACCGGAATATTAGCCGCACTTTCGTTTGTAGGGAGGACCCGCGTGCAACAAAGTAACGAATTAGTAACGGAATCGCGGGATCGTTCGCCCTGGCTTAGTGCTGCCCCGCGGTGCCAGCAGGAGGGAGGCACGGAACCCGCTCGCACCCACGGTGGCAGCGGGAGGGAGGCACGGAGCCTGCCTACACCCGCGGCGGCAGTGGGAGGGGGAGGCATGGAGCCCTCACCTACCCCCATGGGGCTGGCAGGAGGGAGCCCCCCGCCTCCCCCCAGCACTGCTGGCAGCAGGGAACCCGCCTCCACCCGCCGCGCAACAGAGTAACCAATTTATAACAATCACGGAATCCCAGGTTTTACTGATAGGTGCTCAGCTTGGCACCCTGGCTGGCACTTCCGGGATGGGAAATTTCCGAACTTTTTTCATATATAGGCCTCTCCTGAGTGTAAGCCGCATTTCCAGGTTGGGAGCAAAATTTTAGTCAAAATGGTGCGGCTTATAATCGTGAAATTACTAGGTATTTTTTCATTAAGAGAACAGTAGGGAGAAGAAAAATCAACAAAGTCTAAGGAAAAAAAGTGCTTTGCTATAAGTGTTTTCTTCAGAAAGAGCTTATTCAACAACCCCTGCCATGCTCCAGCAAACATTGAAGTAGATCAATGCAGTAGAGGAAGAGCATTTTAGGAACCAGCATGCCTTGGAGTCTGTGTGTGTCAGAGTAACACAGGCAAGTCCAGCCCAGCTCTGAAACAGGAAAGTTTATTTCTCTTGTGTTGGTAGTCAGAAATGAAGGAGAGATGAGGATGAGGAAGGAATCACTCTATTGTGCTGTTGTCATGCTGTTGTAACAAAAATTAGAGTAGACTGCTAATGTTTGTCATGTTTTCTTTTATGTTACATGTTCACTGCATTTACTGCTCAAGCAGGAACACATCCTAAGCATGTTTCTCTCCTGCTCTCTCCACAACCTTTTGTCCATTCTGCTCCCATCCCATCCTATCCTCTGGTTCATGTGTTTCATCACCAAAGGAAAAAAATAGCCTATTTTTTGGGGTGTTTTTCAATTTGTGTGTCTAGAAGGATTACAAGCCTTCTTTTAATTCAAAGGAACCAAGAGGATCCTTCATTTGTTGATTCATTTGCATAGAAGACAAAGTTAGAAGGCCAGAGTCTTTGTTCTCATCTGGTTTAGTCCTGTCTTCCCTGCAGCTGGCAATTTCAGAGAAGGGAGAGTGTTCAGGATCATGGCAGTACAATTTTACAACTAATGCCATTGTGTTGGAGCCTTATCAGCAGAGCAGTTGTGTGAATCTGTTATTTGAAGGTTGGTATTAGCAACACTCAGCAGGTTGTTCATCCAAACATGAGCATTGAAAAATATCTGTAGTGGGAGGGAAGAGGAAGGGAGACAGGAGAGTGAGATTCAGCTCCTGTTCCTATGGCAATAGCTAATCCTCCTGGTATGTGGAAAACATGATTGCTCCCAAATCAGTAATTTAAATCTTGATGAGCTGTCAATGAAACTGTCTTGCAAGTAGCACACAAATCAGAAGCCAAGCCAATTATTCTAATGATCACTTCTTTCCCTCCTAAAAGTTCCTTGTGTTTTAGGGACAAGACACTGCTGCTGCTGCATCACTCTACTACAGCCACTGTAGCAGCATAGAAGGAACTTACTACTTTTGATTTCTCTCTCATTTTATTTAAACTCAAAAGCAAAAATATAATTCAGTTTCCTCCAAACCAAGTGAAATGTTACAGCTTCAGTGAGAGAGGTGGTATAAGCTGAATTTAAGGGAAATCATCCAGATGGCATCTAAAGTTGAAAAACTTATCAGTAATAAAGCTTACCAGTATTATACCAGTAATGAACTGGTAGTGGGCAGGCTGTGTAGGGGAAGCTGGAGAGCTCCTTCAATGTTTCTTCCAGTTCTATGTATCAACAAATGTGAACTTCTTCAGCCTAAACCTATTAATGTTCTCATGAATAGCATATTCCAGTTTGGGTTTTGATTGTTCATCTAAGACTACATTGACACATCAGGCCTTTCAGTTGGAAACCTTGGAAAAAGAAATCCCTAAGAAACTGAAGAAAACTGAGATCCCAAAGACTGTTCTCTATCAATGGGCTTTCTGGTTGCATCCATACAGTTGAGGGGAGGCTCTTGATACCTTTTCCTGGTCTAAGAATTATAAGCCAGACACAGTTAAGTGATAGAGGGTTTTTACCTCAGTATTTAATAAGGATCCTTAGGTACAACAATTTGTCAAGGTGGAAAAAGCCAAAATGCACACCTGGTATACTGTGTATACAATTGTACAGACCTTGCAAAATAGCATATCTGACAAAGATTCCCCAATGAGAAGCTTAAATGCATGGCATGACATCTTCCTATTCTAAAGTGTTACCCCCAGATGGGGCTTAATCCTGGTGTACTAAATTTGTTCTGGAGAGAACCTTGGTTTCTCAAGATAGTGTAAGGCTTTCTGGCCTCCAAGTGTGAGGCCTTTAGAATGTCTGGTCTTCTTGCCTAGCAGCATACCAGGACTATGCTACAACATCAGGCTTAAAGAATTACAAGTATGTATGCCAAGAATACTGTGTATACATAAAAGGTATGTAAAAAGAAGAGGCAAAAAGTCATCATGACATTACTTTAGTCTTGCACCATGTTGGCCTCTGTTGCACTTGGTATTGGAAACTCAGCACTCTCTTTTTCTTAAGAGAACTTTGGATACTGAAGTTTCAGTTAAAATTTTACACAAAAAGGCAGGAAGAAAAGCTCTTTCAGAAAAAATAACTGCATTTTCCCCAAGTTGCCAAGGAAGTGGGTTCAGAAACATACCATGAAATTGAAATTTCTCAAAGTGCCTCTTAAATCTTTTCTGCAATTACTGTAATTCACAATAATAGATTCAGTACTATTTTTAAAAGCTTTTGAAAGTTGCAAGTAGCATCCATAAATTATGGGTTGTGGGCAAGCTATGAAACCATAGGTTTCCAGGGCTTTTATTTAAATGAGAATGAGAGAAAAAGATGTAATAAAAGTAGTTATGAAAAAACATGAAAGTTTGCATTGTGATGAACAATAACTAAAAAATGCTTTAACCTTTGTAAAAGTTGTCTTCAGGCTGGGCATCATCTTGCAGAGCTGGGAATGAGCCTCTTTTTTTCTAATAGTTGCTTTTTTTAAAAAAAAACTGGTTAAAATGGTGGCTCACTGGGCAAGAAATTCTAACAGTTTGAGAGAATACGAATACACATCTACAACAGCCAGAGAAACCTGTTTAGGCTGTTCTCTATTGTTACAGACTTTGGTATTAAGGTAAGGTAGGTGAATGGATTGTGGGGATGAGTGGAAGATCAGAGTGGAATATTGGCAACAAGTGAGACAATGAAAGGAAATGGCCACCAAAAGAGAGTACTAACACTGGTGACATTCACAAAGGGTCCAATAATTGTAAAATGGTAAATAACAGCAGGAACTGCTGATAAGAGAGGTATTTTTTCACTTGAAAAGGAATGTATGCGAAAGCAATGTGTTTTTAATATGCTTAAATGAAAATTAGTTTTATTTCTAGGGCAGAGAACTGTTCTGGGAAGGATTCAAACTCAGAGTTGAAGGATTTGCCTGAATGTTAATCTCATCAGTTTGTCTCTGGAAGCATAAGAAATTATCTGTGTTTCGACAAGGAAAATAATGCTAGTAGTAAAGACTACTCAGTGAGAATACAGTGTCTATTAAAAAATACACAATTTAGGAATGGTATTGAATTGTTGGAGGTAGTCCAGAGAACAAACTCAAATCCATATTATATTAAGGGATTCAGGGATTGCAGTCCACTGCCTTTTTCAAAGAGAACTGGAGAGGAATTTAATCAGTGTGTACACAAGGGCTGAGAAAATAAAAGGCTTATCTATATGACTGTTGTCTGATGAACCAACTGAAAAAGCAGGAGATTATACATATTGGAGTCACTGGCAAGTGTGTGAGAATGGGTTTTTTGAGGTATATGACTGCAACATCTTGTCAAGACAAACCCCAACACAATGCATCACCTCAAGCTGAGAAGTAATAATCATTGTGTACATTACTGTGGTACTGTCCACAATTTTACTTCAAACAGTTCTGTGCCATGTGACTACTCATTAGTGGGTGCAGGATGATGTATTTGAAGGACCTGTGCAGTCTTCAGCCAGGACAACCTACAGAAAAAAAAATACAGAAATCCTGTCCTGACAGCAGATTTCTGACAGCAGCATCTCTCTGTCCACCTGGGCTGATGCACTGCATTTTTGCAGTCACACAGCAAGGTATGAAAGGGATGTCAAATAATTCAGTGTTAATGAAGCAGCTCCTCATTGAATGCTACAACTCATCATGTGTCTTCTCTGGCATGGCATGAAAGAACGGGCTTTATTTGAGAAGGAAGTGCCAATGAGTAATGAAAAAGAAATTGTTGAGTAAAATGCACATTCCTCAGTGTTGCTTGTTTTGCTGTACCAATGGATTGCTGGTAATTAGGTGAGTCATTTAAAACAGAGCCTCCACCTCCTCAAATATGTTGGTGGGTGGGTGATTGCTCCCAGGCTTGTAGGTGAATGAATTTCTCATCAGCAGTTTGGCATTCCAGGCAGTGATGTAGATCTTCTGACAACAAAATCAATTGCATTGCTATGTTTCACAATTTGATTACTTTATAAAAAGTCTCTAGAGCAGCTCTCTGTGTGATTATATAGACTTCTGAACTGCAGGCTTAGTCCCACATGCTTCACAGGTCTAAACAATCTGTAGTAATTATTTTGATTAGACATATACCGAAACGCTACTGCAATAATGAACAAGGAGACGTGCAAATTATAGACAAGAATATGCATAAAAGCCTTAAAGATAAATATAATAACGCAAAATGCTGCTCTGGAATTACTGCAGGAAGCTTCTTGAGGTTCGTGTTAACGTTTTTGAGTTCAAATCCCTTGTCAGCTTGGATGTCTTTGCAAGAGGAGTAGTTTTGCAAATGAGATCTTCAGTTTCTCTCATTTCTGATCTATTTTGAGTGATCAAGTATTAAAAATAATGTGCATACATAAGAAATGGTAAATGGGTTACTGTTTGTGATGAGCCTATTTGAGCAAAAAAGCTGTAGACATTTAAACTCACTAAAAAGAAAATATTGACTGTATCACAGACAAGTCATCCAGCCATCTGGATCTGTTAGACTGTTTAATATTGTAATAAATCAGCCGAGACTTCATTTTCTTCATGTGGGAAAAAGCCCATTCTTTATTCATACAACTCATTTTATACAGTTTTTACAAACCTCATGTGGAACTTTAATTGGTTAATAGCTTTCTTGAGAATTATTCTATTGTTTAGTAAAAAGTATTTTACTTGTCCATCAAATATCTCTATTCTTGAATTGTTTACATATTTCTTCACTGATTCTCATGGGATAAGTCCATTGTTTATCAAGGTGCAATTGTTTTTCACCCAGGAATACTTTGTTGTGTTAATGAATTCTCATTCCTAAGATTGTTTTCACATGGGAACTTGCAAACCACTTAGGTGCACTTAGAAGTGACAAGCCAGCTATTAATTTAGCGGAGCAAGGCCTGAGTTTATGAGGCCTTTCTTTTATAATTCTTCTACCTGTCTATGAAAAATAACATACTCAATATTAAAGCATAGTTAAAATAACAGAAATTAGACAAATTAACTTCAGAGCTTTGTGTTAGTAGGAACATACATTTGGCCTGTGGATTGGCCCTGTGTAAAACTATCACTTGTTATTAATAACATGGTTTTTGAATGTAATTTTTGGAGATACTCAAAACTTACCTAAGATCCCAAGCGACCTGAAGTAATTGGACCTGTTTTGAGCAGGGGAGTGGGTTAGAGAACTCCAAACTTCCAAACTAAACTTATTATTCTAGGGCTAACTGATAATACTCTCTGTGTGATGAGAAGAATGAAAAGCACTTGCCTACAAGAAAATCAGTTTATTTTAAATATGTGGAAAAAACTACATATAGATAAATTAATAGTTTGAATTAAGTGTGTTTGGGATTTTTTTACTTCGTTCTTAGAACCCCTATATAATCTTTTATCTCACTTAAGAAGTACAGATCTCCCCTTAATGAATTCACAAACTGATTTTAGATAGTGTCCAACTCTTGTATTGAAAAGCACCAGCAGAAATGGCAGGAATTAAGGAGAGGACAATATTTCTTTTGAACGCCCACTATGTTTGAGAAATGGGGTTTAATGACAAATTTTTGTCCGATTCTATTTATTTCCCAGCAAAGATATGAAATTCACAATACCAGAAAATGTGAGCCTTGAAAGTAGGATAAGTTAGACTATGCAGTGTGGGCTTTCCACTGAATGGAGGGTGGAACGGATTTTCAGAAACCAGTGGGGAAGCATTAATTCTTATTTTAGGTGACAACAGTGTTGGATAATTAAGGTCCTATTTTCTCAGCACTGTGGGAGAGTGTGGATATTACAATGCCTGCACATTTTCTGTCTCCTTTGCTTGAAGGTTGCACTCAACCTTTATTTTATGTGTAAAAGAATGAGCCTAGCTTGAATTTATGACAAGTTCTTTCTCCATAATAGTCTGGTATAAGGCATAATTTTTGCCTTCTCTGCATAAAATTCTGTGTATAGCTTTTATTTTACATTTTTTTTGGTCCTGCTTTGTAAGAAAGAGAGTGACTGCTGTTCTTTGTATAGAGGAAAGTTCAAATACCTTTCATTTTAAAAAATTACATCAGTCGCAATGCTAAGTGATTTAGGAGGGAATTAGAGTGATGCAGATTGACTGTCACAGCAGAGATTTGTGAATTTAAAACTTGTTTTTTAAAATTCTTTCTTGGGAATTTTTCTGGGGTATGGGAGGTATTAATTTCATTTTTTATTAATTTATTATTTATTTATTTTTTTATTTTAGGTCAAACTTCAGGTGGGGCCAAACATATTCCTCCTGTGCTGATAAAGAGTGTACCTGTTGTTTATTGTTAGATAATGACAACTGTGTTTTCACTGAGCATCTTTAGGATGCATTTACCTCCCTTAAGAAGGAGCTAAACTCTGTTCAGTACCGGAGCGTGGTCTGAATGGAAGCTCCGTAGCTGTACTTCAGAATTGGCACTTCAGTCCTTCTATATATAATTTTACAGTAGCTGTTTATCATGTGACACATTGCTTTTGGCACTGAGATGTATTAAAACTACTTTTGGCGACCAAAAAAAAAAAATTTTCAAGTGGCAACGTGAACATTGTCAGGGTGGATCCAGGAAGAGATCCATTGGGTCTGGAAGAGTATCATCCTGTAACAGTGCATCTTTGTGTAAAAGCCAAGAAGAGAAATACAGAAAAGGGGTCTGATCTGCTTAAAAAAATGGCAAAAAGATGCATAAAAATGTTTATATCTAATCAGGTTGTCACTGGTGTTGGAGACAGGCATGCGACAAAACACACCAAGGGTCATGCACAACAACCAACCTTTACTGAGTGATCTTCTCCTTACAGAGTTTTGAAGGTCAATCCCTATTGCCTGAACCAGTTGCCACCTGGCCAACCAGCCAATAGCTGTCTGTATCCCCAGCAGTCTGGGCCTGCTCTCCAACTGTCCACACTGGTCGAGTTACATAACTAAAGTACTTAGGTAAGTTGTTATATTTCAGTTATAAGATTGGGATTATTTATAACTGTGAGGCCTTCAGGCCAGCTGTTAGCCACCACATCAGGTTAGCATTTTCCAGTGTTTTTTCATCCTGTTGGTGCTTTTCCAGATAGCTCAACTCCTAAAATATCAGTCCCAGCTCTATATGATTTGTAATTTGACAGCTTCAGGCTGTATAGTGACATGCTTGCCCTAAAATCTCATGGCAGAAATGGAAACATCGAGACATTAGATGCTAAAATGGAGGAGTCTAAAGCAAATATGATTTTTTGATTTAATTTCTTCCAGTTAGGAGGTCTGTTCACTTTTCTTCCATTTCACCACAGTTGTGTCAGGCAAGGAAGGAGTTAAGGAGCTTGGCAGGGTATGGAATGGACTGAGCCCTACACCATTATGTGCCTGTAAAACATGTTGTACATCCACTAACAAGCCTGCCATTCATTTTTTCAATAAATCCTGCACAGAGGTATTAGGGTCTGTGAACTGACAATTGATTTGCTGCCTGGAAAATTATTCTTTATTGATTTATATTACACAGCGGCAACCACAAATCTATAGCAGCCTTAATCAGAGAGAAAATGCTAAAGTTAGTGTCATTCTTACTTAGTAGGCAATTACAAGTAAGAGAATTGGTTTAGTACCTCTAGGTGACATCTACATATTATTCAATTATGAATCTCAGTAATCCATGAATTACAATACATAAAAGTGTGTGAGATCTGGCTAATTATTTTTTTGTAATATGAGCAGTGCCCTCTCTGCAAGAAGGTGTTTTAAATGTCAACCTAGCATTTGAAGTGAAATTTGGCACCAGAAACTAAGTATGATTTTCAATGAAGATTCTTGAGATCTCTACTGTGCCTGGAATTTTTCTCATATTTTGTGTGAACTGGAAAAAATCAATCTGACATATTTACACAATCTTTACATGTGATATTTTTAAAATTAGTAGATATTCCATTTATTTTGATTCTGAGCTCAAAATGGATTGTGTGTGACAAGATACGGCCATCCATAGACACAGGAACTGTGATTCTGGGCTGGACATTCTTGAACTTTCAGTCTTGACAACAGACTGAAATTAAACAACAGAAGCTCAGAGCTCATTCTGGACTGGATTTTCCAGCCTTACCTTCCATTAACTCTGTAGTCTATCCGAGGTCCAGCTGTGTATACATGGCTGTCGTTGCAAACCCTTCTGTTCTGTGGGTTGGAAATTGGCGATTGCTGGACAGACACATGTGCCAGAAGGATTTGCAGAGGATGGGGCTGGTACTAAGGAACTGAAAACTAAGAGCTGGATGGAAAAACCTCTTGATGATGGGGTTGGGATCTCTGGAGTTTGTCTGCAAAGTTTTGGGAACACATCTGAGATGTCGTATTTAGCCCTTTAGTTTTTCTCAGAAAAGTAGGTCAAAATAAATGTACCTCACTCTATTGGTAGAATAGAGATGGATCTCTGTGGGTTTTGAGATGGGTTACTCAAAGAGCACTTTCCTTCTCAGGGAAGAAAGTGTGGGGATTAGAAAGGGAAAACAGACAGTCTTGTATTATGTGTAGCTACAACCTTTAAAGTTATTTCTCCAGCAGGAGTAGAATGGAACTTCCTCTCAATGGGTTTTGCATTGAGTAGATAAAGGATATTTTTCTGCTTTGCAGGCAGTAGTATCTGGTATGGCCCAAAGTTTTCTACGAACCTGGTCCTAAATTACATGGCATCTTAATTGAAAGAGTTTAGAAAAAAATAAAATATTGGTTTAAGGGAGAGAATTTGCTGTCTCTGTGGCTCATTATAGTGAGGTATTTTTCCAGGCAGTGTGGAAGTGCAGCTTCTTCTGGATCTACTTCCACTAAGTATTTAAGACTCTTATAAATTCATCTGCTTTGCACTGACTGATGTAATTGGGAGCCTTAAAAAATTCCAGAGCCCAGTTATTTCACCCTCCTGGTCACTGTTAAGACCCTGACCCAGAAAGCAGAAATGGTGAAGTATGAGCCAGGTGTGTGCTGTGTGAGGCTTTGTCAGTAGCCCGGCAGGAGAAGCACAAAGAAACTGAAAGCCCAAGTCTCCTGCTCTGTTGTGCTGCAGCTTTGGCTGCAAAACACATGCTGCTGCTTCTTGGCAGTTCCAAGGACCTCCATTTACAACACAACATGCCACCAAGGATTTTTTTCATTCTATTCCTTTTCATTCTATTCTGCCAACAAAGATACCGTCTTTTTAAAACCAGACATTTTGAAGGGAGAGTGGTGGTTGTTGCTGTAGACAAACAGGTTAATGAAGATGTTACTAAAATGCCTTTTCATTGATGAAAACTTGGAAATCAATTGTAAAAGCCATTCCCTATCCCAGTGTCATTTTGTTACGTTTTACCTGGGTGTTTGATAAGCATTAGTTCATGCTGAAAGCAAAGAGAAAATTTTATTCAGGTGATGCTTTCTTGTGTTTGGCAAAGGGAAGAACTGGGAGGGCACTTAGATCTGTGGGTCTGATCGCTGTGTCCAAGGCATGGGTGGCTGTCTACAGCAGGCCCTTGACTGGCAGTCTACTAGTAAGTAATGTTAACAAAGAAATACCCAAATACCTTTGGAAAGTTCTTAGGCTTCTGGAATTTGTATCATAATGCCACTTTTGAAATATTTACTCAGTGTGTTCATTATATATTTTTTCTGTATTTTTGTGATGATCAGGGAGCTCTTAAGCATTCTACCGGAGTACAGTGTAGGAAAAAACTACTTCTAGCTGAAAAAGTAGATGCTGTGAGTTATGTTCCTCCCACCCCTGGCAGCATCTCTCTGCACGGAAGTGTTGGAAAAAACACAGACTCCTGAATAGCCATTTATAGTTAATCTCTATTGCAAGAGATGCAGGTGATTTCAAAGTCAAGGCAAGGACAGAAGTAGCACACATATGCTCTGATTTATTGCAAGGGTGTAATAGAAGTGCTCTAAGGAAATGCAAGAAAGCTATTTTTCCCAGAGCACTGAGAAGTCACTGGAGTAGTGAATGCTCATCTCTGTTGGACTTCAGGGGTGCAAATTTATAGGTACCCATGGTCCAGCTCTTGCTCACAGTACCAGAACCTGAAAGGTCAGCAGTGCTGTGTTGTCACACAGATACAGCAGCACCAATCCCCTTTCTCTTGTCTTCAGTGCCCTCCCTCCTAACCTAGCCTGCCTTCCCATGCAGCCCAGGCTGAAATCCCAAACCTACTGCCGTTCTTTTAAGGGAAGAGGGGGCAGATAGATGCTTCATTTTAATGTCTCTGGGGTCTCTGTGCCATTTGTTTTGGTGTTGAGTTCCTGGGGCAGTGACAGAACATTTCCCTGTGCTGCTGTCCTTATCTCGAGGCAGCTCTAAGGGAACTGGTAACTATGCTTTTCCTTTAGGGAGGACAATCATAGAAACATAAGCACATCAACTTATGACAAGTGTGGCACATTTGCAAAAAACTAATTAATTTATTTCCATTTTTGATGAATTTTTTAAAAATTACTCGTAAAATCGGCAGTTCAGAATGATTAATTACTGTATGACCAGAGGGGACTCCCAGTAGGTGACCTTTTTTGGTAAAAATCAGGAAAGGTTTAAAACAAGCCATTTATGTCTCTGGACTGGAGCTTTAAGTTTTTTGTTTGCTTGTTTGTGGTTTGGGTTTTTTAATGGTTTTTTTTGTGTGTTATGTTTGTGTGGGTTTTTTTAAAGGCAATGATTTCATTTCTTTGGCTTTGGGGGATGACACTTATGATCAAGTTGTTGAATATCATGTGTCACAAGATAAGATGATAATGATTTTGCATAAATATGTTAATATTTAATAAATATGTTCTTCCCTCTGTATACTTCTTTCTATTCAGACTTCATTGTAGTAACCCCAGGAAAATACTTCTTAGGAAAATCCTCTTATCCCCTTCTTTCTTTAAACCTAATAATTAATTTACTACTGCACTGTGGATTCAATAAAAGAAAAAATACTAGAGATTTTTCTTGGAATTAAATAGCAGGCAAGTAATGACTCTGTCTCATGCTACCTAACTTGGAATTGCATCTCTCAAATATGGAGCAAACTATTGCTTGCTCAATGTGCAAATTAACTGTTCACCAGAGTTGCTATTAAAATTTTAACTGACTGATCATGCAGATAGTCCCTACCGTGCCTTTTTATTTCAAAGTTGTTTGAGAAACCAGTATTTTGGAATGGAGTTGCTCTTCTACCAGTGCAGTGGGATGGGATGGGATGGCACAGCATTTCCACTGCAGAGCATGTCAGCTGCACCAGAGCCTGCACTGGGGACTTCCCTCTGCTGGGACTCACATTTTTAAGGTGTTTGCTTATATGTGTAGCCTATTCCAAGTCCCAGCAGTACATCACTCTAGAATAGCTAGGCTTAATTTTAAATTTACAGCTATCAAGTCAAGTTATTGCTATAGCAATAGTTTTTTTTTTTTCTGCTTCAGACCTGAGACTTTTCTTTGTTGCCCTTGCCTGGGGAGAATTATTAACTGATTGAGCAATAGATGCTCGCTGTTCTTTAATTTGGTGTAAAATGGCCATCTACTGCATTTAAGATATTTTGTCATCCCCTCATGTTGCGTTCCACTGTGGGGAACTGCGAGAAGTTATTTTAAAAATAGATGGTCAGGAATGAAATTAAGTCAAACGAGACAAATATTATATCTGAAAACCATTTATTGGTAACAAAAAAACCCCCAACAAAACAAATAAAAAAGAGTTACTCTACTAAAGAGGGCTAGAAAAGACAGACCAAGGGGAAGAAAGATGGGAAAGGAATGGAGGGGTGGGGAGAGAGAGAGAGGAGACAGAGGGGAAAGAGGGCGCTCAGCGGAGGTCGGGCAGGGCCCGAGCCTGAGCACGGCTTCTGCACGGCCGGACACGAGGTGAGGGGGCCCGGGTAGGAGGGCCAGCAGCCTGGACAGGGACATGGCAAAAATCACGGCCAGGGCTGGCTTGGACGCAGGAGGCTCGGGCAGGGATGCAGAGACAAGCAGGCAGGGCTCTGGGCAGGGACTCGGCGAGGCACAACAGATGTGAGGGCGAGAAGAGCCAGCGAAGGCAGGAGAGCCTAAAGGCAGGCTGGGGCCAGGGCAAAAGCATAAGACTCAAAAAGCCCCCCAAAAGACAAAAGCATAAGCTCCAAAAATCCCCAAAAAGGAAAAGAGAAAAAAGTCCCAAGACAATACACCACACTCTGAAAGTAAGTTCGAAAAGTCCCAAGGATTGTGACGCAGTTACTCTTCATGACCCTGGCTCTTCCCAAGGTCTGCCTGCTTGCAGGAGAGCATTGTCCCACTGCAGCCCATCGGTAGAGACCTTTTGCCATCGATTGCAGTGTCTCTGCAGGGGTCAGTGGCTTCGGTGTTTCCTGACTGCCTGTCCCGGGAGAGACATGAATCGGCTGCCAGGCAAAGTCACCCAGAGACAAGGCTCCGCCACCTCCTGTGCAACCCCTCTCCCCCATGTGCCTCTGACAAGCAGGATTGAGACAAATAAATCGGCTCCTCACACCTCAGGCTGACCACGGCTGATGGGGGTCCCTGAGCCCCCTGCCCAGCCCTGCTCCCTTCCAGCAGAGCACTTGGGTCTGGGGGCTGCAATTCCCTCACCTTGGCTGTGCTACTCATGGTCCCCGTGCCCCATCAATTAGCAGGTAATTATACAATAATGAGAGGGATGGCCCTCATCCTGACCCATCACTTCTCCACAGCTCACTGCTTTTTGAGCAGTGGTGCTGTTTGCTGTATTCATATTATGATGATTAATATTGAAGCACTATCAATTATTTTATTCTGTTTTATTCTGAAAAGCTTTGGGGAGAGCACTGTATGAATGTGTAATTCAATCGTGTGTAGATTATGGCATGATTAGTTTCTTGCAGCCAGTATTGCTTCGTTCAGTCCTCTGAACTACTTTTGAGATAAATTTCTATTTTAAAAAAATCCTTATTTTTATTCTTGATAACTGCATTTTGATCTCATTAGCACGGATCATTTTCTCTAAACTCAGCTAGACTCTACTGTAGCAACAAAAAGCTCCTTTTTATATCAATTAAAATATTTTGTCTTTTTGACCTGACATATAATTAAGATCCTGTTTATTAAAGTTACTAGCGTATTAGAACACTAATTGCATTACAAGCTTGCTTTGTTATTTCTGAATTGTTTATTATTTAATTGACTTGATTAAACTAATTTTCTTGTATCTGTGCAATTAACACATCAATTGAATTATTTACACATGCAAATACTTATATATCACCCATTGTACTAGTAATGATTAAAAAACCAAATTAATGTCCTAATGCAGTGAATTCTTTGGCATACATATGCAATTTGGTAACACTGCAAGTTGTCTAGGAGTAACAGCACCTTTAAGAGTGTGCCTTCCTGCAAGGAACTGGAGCCTTAAAGAGGGCAACACCCACAGTGGCTGTTGTGCCTGAATGATCTTTCATTGTACACAAAAATAACCTTGAGCAAGGGGAATATCAGGAAATTTTAATATTTTAGCAATGAGATCCCTGATTATATTTGAATATTTTTGTTATTACTATAGAGACTTGATAGTAATAAAGCACAATAGAAGGAAGATTGTGGAAAGTATCATTTGCTCAAAATTAGTATCATGTAACATCTAAAGGAGGCTTCTTGTAAATTGTAATCCAAAGTCCAGTGGTGTCAATACTTCTGTTCCACTGATTTCAGGTGATTTTAATACCTGAAGGAGACAGAAGTCAGAAGTGCACTTTTTCAGACCATTTTCAAAAGATTAAGGATTTTATATTTTACTCTTACCTTTTAATTTGACAAACAAAAATGCTGGCCCTATAAAGAAAGATGTAACACTGCTTTTCAGTCCAGAGGAGCCATAAACTGGAGAAATGCATTCTGTTATCTCTTATCTCTTTCAAAATCCTCACAAATGCTTTCTCTTTAATGCTCCCACTCTTTATTTATGTGCAAAGTCTTGTTGGATTGGCTAAATTCTCTAAATAGCTACAAAGCCATTGTGATAAGAACAGGAGGTGCTTTTGACAATGTGTCATGTATCAAATATAGCCCAGCAAAGGCTTTAGGGTGCTCAGGATGCAGTTTCAATATATGATTTCACACTTGTAGTGGTTTGTACTTTTATTTTAGCTTCCAGCTATGAGTTATAAAAAGAAGGAAAAATAGAAATACTCTTTAAATGCGTTTTTGCTTTAAAATTTTGTGTTTATTTTTAGCAGTAGAAATACTGTTTGTGTATGTAAGATCCACTTCTTAAAATAGTATCTTTAATTGTGCCTTGATAAACATTTATTTAAGAACATAGTTTACTGGTAAGGTGTTTTGAAAAAGTTACACAATGTTTTTTTCATCTATGAACAAAATTTTTCTCATGAAGGTACTCCAGGAAACATTTTCAGGATAAAATTACACTTTAATCAGTTGCCAGTGGTGCCAGTATATAAACAGAGAACCAGTAGTCCTGTGTAAAGTGCAGATCCATTAAAAACTGCTTAGAAAAGTGATACACCTTTCTAATGTTTCAAATTTTTTTTTAAAAGAAAAAGCTCTTATCCAGGTACAGATTTACCTTGAGACAAAAGAAAAATACCATTAACCTGTATTGGAAACAAAAGGAAACCTGCTCCACACCAACAGAAGGTGATGTGTCTTAGTAAATTAGTTTGACTTCGATAATTTCTTCAGAATTTTTCTAGCATTTTGTCTTCTAATTAGTCTATAAGTGTCAATATGGTCCATAAATGTTGCTGTGCTATATATGGCTATATTAGACTGTACCAGCAATGTATAGGCTGGGGATTTATTTCAATATACCATCTCCAGGAGTGGAACTTAATCTTTTGGAAAAGGAAGGTTACTCTTAAGCTTGTATTGCCAAGTATCTGAGCTATAAGCTTCAAAATTCATCTTGCCAGCAGTTCATCCTACATGTGCAAATTCAGTGTTGATTTTTCAGTTGAAGGTAGATCTGGTGTCACCTACTTTAAAACCCTTCTCTTAGGAGATCAGATTCGTAGGGATGCTGCAGCAAGGAGTCCACAGGGACGGGCACAGAAAGCCTATGTAAGGATGCTTAGGAGAGATCTACTTTTGTGTAAATAGAACTAATGCTCATTTATGTTGGGTTCAGAGAAAGAGAAATAATGCATTAATTCATTATAGACCTTAACAAATGTGGATGGAAGGGCATTGCAGTGTGGCTGAGTACAATTCAAGATTAATCCTAAACATGGACTGTTTTAGATGTATTGTGACATGGGCACAGTGTAACAGTGTTGGGAGGAACCACACTGACAAGGGAGCTCAAATCCCTTCCACAAACCTTGCCCTTATGTTAATTGTGCCACTATAAGTTCTCATTTTCTATGCAGGTATCCAGTCTGTGTATCATAGGCCTTGATTCCAACTGTATCTTCTGGTGATGAGTTTCACAAGTCTGTTATTTTTTGCATGAAGGACATGAAAGACCCAGTTTTGTTGATGGCTAATTAGAACTTTCTCATTCATGGTGGGAATAAACCTCGACCCAGCCCTGAGTGTGTGCTCCTACCCTGGGATACTCATACTGCAGGGAAGCCTTTTCTAGCTTCTGAATTCAATTTACAGAAGGAAAAGTGCCAAATAAGAGCAAATGTTTTAATTATAAAGAAACACTTTTCTTAGGTAAGGCAACTGTTATGTTTGCAAAATGAATTTAATGTGCTACACGGCCTACCAGTCTACCAGAATTTTTAATGAATGCTAAGTCAGAAAAAACTGCATGAGGCAGCTGCGATAGTATTTGCATATTTGCTCAGGATAATTGATAGAATTGTTCAATTAAATACTGTAAAAACAATAGCCTAATACACTCTGTGCAAGAAAAGTAAAACCATGAGATTCAGTAATTTGTCTGATTAAACCTTCTGTATACTTAAGCAGTATGTCTTCATAAGAGATGCGTTTCTGGGTCATTTTAACATTTAAGCTTGGGTGGAAACAGGAAACTTCATCACACAGAACTCTTTGAAAAGGTTTTACTACATCTGTGCTTCAACCAAAAGTTTCATTCCATGTGACCCTAATCTTAACTCTAAATAAAAACTCAGATTTGGCTTTACCTTCTCTGGAAAAATATCCCAAATGTATTATTAAGCATAAAATCTATTCTACAGATCTTATACAGTCATATATGTTGATGTGTACTGCAGATGATATGTATATGAGTGTATTAGCAGTGAAGAAAACAACAGAAAACTAGAAATCTAGAAAATAGCATTTCTGAACCATTACAATAATGTATTTTGTATCTAACAATTTTTCCAAGGAGGAAAAAGAACAATACATGTTTTGGAGTATCCTTTGCAGTTGCCTAGTTTCTCTGAAATAACTCTAAAAGGAAAAGTGATTGATTCAAAGAGCTTTAGTGAAGCTGGTGTGTGAAGAGAAGTGGACTTACAGAAATCATCAGACAAAATTGGCTGGCCAAAGTTTCTGTATGGCAGTTTCTGTAGATCAGTTGTCACAGTGTGTCCTGTTTAGCCTTACTGAAGGCTGAGGACCTAGTGATGTGTAAGTGACGAAACCTCTGTAGGATACAAGAGGAAGGGGTTTGAAACACTGATTCCAATCAGTTATTTAACTGGGGACAAAAGAATTTACTCTAATTGAAATGCAAACAGTGTTTGAAATTCTTTTCTCAGTGTTTCCTCTGGATTAGCTTTATTTACATACCTTACAATGGATACCTTTATTTACGAAACTTAAATTTATTGTGAATGCAAGCATTATGTATAATATGGTGTAGTAATAATTTATAGTTTCAGTCTAAATAGTCACTTCAATCGTCAGAGCTGTTTACTAACAATAAAGAATTAATTTAATCTTGTAAAGTTATGTTTTATATGAGCCTTTCTTCCAGGATTCTGTGTATTTTTAATAATAATAATTTGTTTATGATGTTACTTCTAGCCACAATATGGAATGTTGTGCTTATTAGGGACCACAAATCTCTGAGCTAAGTGACTTTTTGAACTACATTTTTTTGTCAGTCTGAAAAATTGCCTGATTTCTTTCTGACCATGTGGGTAGACAGCTTCTTGGTTGCCTAATTCTTCTGTTTAATTTTTTTTTTTGACTGCTGGTTTAAGATAGTTGCTCCTAGAGGTAGAAGGTCATGGAGCTATGTGCCAGCATGCTGAGTGAGGGCTGTATATGAGTGTGATAGAAAGGGTTTGAAGTAAAATCGAGTTTAGATGCTGAGGTTAGCAGACGGAACATTCTGGAGCCTTGCAGAATTAGTACTTTTCTAGAGCACTTGAGCAGCATTCTTTGATATGCAGCTAGTCCTTCCCCCTTCAACATATAGGTAATGGCTTGAACTAAAACACTGTAAATATGCCTGTCTCCTTTCTCAGTTGACAATGGGGTTTTTCAGTGTTTTTGTTGGGGTTTTTTTGGAAGCAACTGGCAGTAAGCATTTCTTTAATCCTTCAACCTCTTTCTGACCACCAAAAGAAGATCTTGGAGACAGTCACTTGCTGTGCAGATGGTTTCAGTAATGTATGTGCTTACTTTCCTGTCACTGATCAGAGTCCCGAGCCTGCCTCGCAGAAGTCAGTTCAAGTTGCTGTATAGTGGATGTCAGTCTTGGAGAAACACATGAAGTGGAGTTGGTGAAAATGGTGCTTTAGTTCAAATGAAGTCAGTACCTTTAATCAGACTTTCTAAGGTTGAAACAGGTCTTGGACTATTTCCAGTTTAGAACTCAGCTAGGGGCATTTGAGTCAGTATTAGGGATGAAGCTGCTGTTTTATAGGACAAAGACAGCAACACTGTTTAATTTAGTTAGGATTAGGGATGCAGAATTCAGGGTGCTGTTGAATTCCAATACTGACTTTCTGTCAAATATTTTTCTGCACTTATTGCAGCTTTTGTAACCAGCACTTTCTGATACTGTTAACTAATACACACAAAATTGCTAGGCTATAATAATTCCATTTTTCTCATTTTCCTGGGATCTCATTTTCTCATTTGTAATCCTTACATTCCTAAAACTTAATAACCTCATATTTTTTCAAGAGGTATTTGAAACTATGCAGAGAAAAAAGGAAATTCATCTCTGTAGAGAGCCTTCAGAGCAGCATGGTACCACTGCACTACTCTTGGTGTCTTTGCACCTGGAATGTAATGGTTAGTTTTAGGTTATGAAGCCCTAAGATTTTCCAGCTGGTCTAAAGCGAATATGTGAAAATGAAGAAGAACTTGACATCCAGTTCCATATAATTGAAAACTCCATAACATGGGATCCTGTGATCCTCTAATATTGCAAATCCAATGATTTGACTCTGGAATGTAACAGAAAGTAACTCAGGGACAGGTGTGTATCTTGTTGTTAAGGCAGTTACTGAAAGCCCAAGGTCAGCAACATGGATTGTACCTTCTAGCACTTTTTTGTAGTTAATACTTTATTAAGTGGATTCTTTTGCAAGAGAAATTGCATAGATAATATAACCAGGATTTTTATCATAATATATCAGATTTCTTTTGGGATTCAAGCTACTGTTTTCTTGCCAAATTTGAGTTCTTTGTGGAGTAAATGCTTTTTGAAGTGTCTGCTAAGATTTATGGACTGCTATTAAGCAGGTATGGTATTGTATATTTAAAAGAAGAAATTAATGGCACAAACATTTTTTGTCAAGGAGATGAATTGCCTAATCTGGTGTATCTATCAGGCTACAGACACAAATTTTATTTGAAACAGATTTTTTTATGAATAACACTGTCTTGTGACTGTTCTTCTAAAGCTTATATAATTTTGAAGAAGGAATAGAATGCATGCAATGTGAGTGATTTGAAAACTCCCTGGTACTACAAAAATTATATTATTTAAATCTTTCCCAGGAGGAGTTGCTTCATATTTCAGTAGTTTCTTAAAAGCCTATCGTGAGAGAGATTTCCTTCACTTTCTGCTAGGCCATCTCTCATTAGGGTATGGAAATACTATGTTTAATAATGTTACTAAGATTATTCTAAACATATATGGTATCCATTCTTTATATTATTACTTTGGGGTGCAATTGGATGTGACGCTGTTTTATTTATAGCCATTGCAGCCTGTTAGTGACTGGACACATAAAGAATACAAAAATGCAACTAAGTTGATTTAAGCATTCCAAGCTCAAGGATGCTTTATTATCATTCCCATGTCTACAAAATAGAAAATGCATCTTTCAGTATCTGGGCCAAAGAAAAGACTAGTGTAGACCTAGATGATTATGAATAATTTTGCTTTGTTTGTGACACTAAAATAGTGTCTAGTGATGAGACTGTTTCTTCTTTCCCAGTAACCTCCAGTAATAAAGGATAAACTGAAAAGGTTGTCGAGCAGTTCCTGTTTGGAGCACTGCAAAGAAAAGAAAGAGGTCTAAGGAAGTGTCTCCAGGAATATAATCTGCTCAGATTCTGAGGATTTGGAGTTAAATCTGAAGCTGTAGAACAAAGTTTGAGAAAGGACTTAAATGGCTGCCAGTGGATTTTTAACTGCACAGGGGTCTGTCAGGGCTCTGGAGCTGTGGGCTGCCCAAGGCCTTGGGGACTGGAGAGGAATGAGCAAAGCTCTGAGACTGCTGCTGCTGTTGCTTTTGAGGAGCAGGCAGTGTATCTGTATCCCCCTTCAGCCTTTGTGAAGAAAAGACTATGTGAAATGTGTGATGTTTCAGTGGAACAGTGACATCAAGTTCCTTAGTGCAGCAGTGACTTTGCCTGTGTGACAGTCACCTCACAATGCAGTTCCTTCTGTATTTCCCAGCCTGTGGTTCACCTGACTTAGCCTGTGAAACCTTGTTGTCTAACTGTACCAGTTATATACAGTATTTCCCATAGCTTCACAAGTATTAGTGATCCTTAGATGATCACTTTAGTGATGAAGTGAGAGGGCTGATTCAGAAATTTTAATAGCACTCATTTTACAGTTACAATTTATATGCTGACCCAGTATATTTAATGTAGGGAACGGATAACTTCCTCTATTCTCTGAAATCTGATACTTGGTAATTCTGTTTTTTGTGTGTAGTTGTGTTGTTCTGGTTGGTTGGGTTAGGTTTTTGTTTGGTTTCTGGCCCCTACTATCATTCCTTGGATTTACCAGTGCAATATTTTAGGGAGCTAAAATCCAAGGAATGAGAGAGAAGGAGTCTTCAATGTAAAGACATCCTTAAACAGAATGGGAACTATGCAAGAAAAAGGGCAAATTTGTGGTATCATGATGATTTACTGCCAAATCTACATGAATAAAAGAGCAAATGAGCACAAACATACCTTGGAAAACAAGCCTAGTGAACTAAATGTTGACCATATTATGCAGCCTGGGGTTCTTATTTATTACTGGGAAAGGTTTTTTTGATCAAAAGATAAAAATTTATGGTCTTAACCTTAAGGTGACACCTGCCTAATACGAAAGGGCTGGAAGAAAAAATTAGGGATCAAATGCAAACACTGGCAGGAAACTTTTCTCTCTGGTACCCTCTTTGAGTGATGAGTTTTGACAATTGGGAGATCAGGCATCATATGCAGGTACAATTTCTATTAGACATTGCTATTTAAATCTTCCTTATTGCAGTTCTCCTTGCTTAAGTCTAGCTCCAAAGCTGCAAGCTATATCTGCTAACTCTTTTTTGCATCCTTACAGACTATTCCTGTGCATTCTTAGTTAATAGGGAATGAAAAGTGACACCGTGCACTTAGCCAGGGAGGTCAGAAACCTTTTGAAAATCCACAATGAATGTGAAGCTCTGTGGTCCATTTTTTGTAAATACTGAATAATGCCTTTTTGTTTTTAAGGACAGAAGTATTTCTCCAACAATGTCTTGGCAGGCTTTTAAATTATAGGAACAACTTTTGAAAGAAAAGGGTAGAGATGCAATTAGTTTGCAAATACACACATACTATTGGAACCACATCATCCTTGGATTTAGGACAATGCCAAAAGGTATTTTAATGCATAGTTTTGTCCACTTGTGAACAATTAGGGCTATCAGCATAAGTGGTCAGTTGAATGTTTAGGTTAAACTGCATTTTTTAAGATGTTCTCTTGGATTGCATTTGGAAATCTTCCTTTGGAATTACAATCCCAGGCATTGACTAGATAGCAGAATCTAATTATTACTGAAATCCCCATGGCTATACCTTCTTAAAATGCATCACAAACAAGCAACTAAAGAAAGGAGGGGGAGTGGATGGATTGGTACAAGAAAATGTTGGTAATGGAGGCAATCTTTCAGTGAACAAGTGGATCAAGCAATTAGAGCCAGGGTTTCTGCCTCAGCAAATAGTGTCTGTGGAAGAGACAGGAGAAGACATGGCAAATGCATGTGTTTGGATTTCTACCTCTAAAAAAAATGTTCAGGAGTGAAATGGAAAGAAATTACACCTGTTTCAGTGCTGCCACTGGTCAAATACTAGAGCAGATTTGCTAATGTATTCACTGTCAGTTCTGTACATATGTATGTGTATGTATATGAATACATATTTTTGAATGTTTATATATCTTTTGCTCCACATGTTGTGTATTGGGAAGTCAGTGTTTAAACTAATGAGAAACTTTACCTATTCCTATAATTTAACTGCAGTATAAAACAAATGTCTTATCTTTTAAGCTGAAATTCTGCCCTGACCCATGCCCAGTGTAACCTATCGGTTGCTATGGTATCTCAGAGGATGTTTTCTGGACCTGTAATCCAGATTTGAATTAGCTTTATTTTGACCTTTTCTGATTTTTTTTTTCTTTCTTCTGTACTCATTGACTTTTTTAGTGTCATTATAACACTTTTTCTAATGACAGTAAAATACCTGCTGGAGATGGGCCTAATGACCTGGAAGTAATTAGAAGAGTCTGCAAATGAAGATAACTGCCACATCACAAACAGAACTGATATTTTATTCACACGAGCTTCTAGCTAATACAATAAATATAGATCAGCTACTGTACTCATTAAGTAAAGAGATAATTAAAACTTGAGGGAGTCTGGATATACCACCTGGCAGAATAACACCTTTTATGAAGGGGACAGCAAGCAGACCTGCAAGTCTGTATTAGGCTTCACTCTGTGTTTCCTACATTTAGCTGCATGAGACTATGTCTCTGTTTGCTGTTCTGTGGTGGTTTTATGATATTCTTCTGTTAACAGGTAAATGAGATCAGTAAATTCTGATATGACACTGAATTGAGGTTTAGTAGAACGTGAATGTAATGACCATATAAAAATGTAATTGTATGCTTTCATTTTTGTTGAAATATTTCATTATTTTTCTTTTTTTTAACCTCCTGAAGAAGTCAGGTAGATCTTGCATATGATCTGAGTTCTGTTCATCTAATCAGTAAAATCTGTTTTACTGCAAACAGTTTTTCTCAATGTCAGACTTCTGTTTTCAGTCTACATCTATGCAGACAAGCTGAAAAGAGATATGGTGTCAAAAAATGAAAACAGATAAAGCAGCTTGATTGATATTATGTCATATAGCAGAGAGTCTTAAAACTGTGTGTCAAGGGCTGATTAAATACAGAAGATTCAAGAATAGGAAAATAAGAATTCAATCACTCAAAGTGTTTCCTCTTAAAAGTTTTAACTTTATCAGAAGGTATGTTAAGTTTGCATCTAATCCATGCCAGCTCTCTGGTGCATTTATCCTCCTTGTCTAATAGTTCGTAGTTAGAATATAGCCATCTGTCAGCAATTAAGAGGTAGGCACTGATTTTCATGCAGTGGGAGACCTTACAAAGAGAGCCATTTGCTGGGACTTTCTCTCTTTAATGGAAAGCCAAGTAGGAAATCAGTCACGCTTTTCACTGGTTCAGTACTCAGTGTAATGTGGGTTTTAGTATAAAAAACAGCATCAAAACCAAACTTTGTCGGTATGCAGTACATCACTGTGGCATGTTGCACAGGTATAAAGGTGGTAGCAATTTAAGTTCCATTTGAGCAGATAAGTCACGTCACAAATAGTTGGATAGGACTTCATTCTTATAAAAGAATTAGAGACGTGGATTCTTCACTCTGATTTTCTTAATGTAATGTGTTTTAGAAATGGGAATGTAAATATTTTTCAGAAAACAAATTTCATCTGAACAGCCTGCTTGGGATTTTGAGTGGTAGGAGGCAATAAGATTTTTTGTTTGTTTGTTTATTGGATTCTTTTGTTGGAGTGAGTTTAACACAAATGAAAGAAAGGAGATTGATAACCATTAGGACTGTAGTCTCCTTCCAAAAAATCCTCTAGGCCACGCAAACAGTGGCAGATTTCACTCAGAGAATTGTGTGTTGGCTCTTCACTGTTTGTCAGAGGCTCCTTCACTGTTTGTCAGAGGCTCCTTTTCTGCTGGTGTTCTATCAACTCTATTTAAGGCTGTCCAGGTGATGTAACATGGACCTGTCAATGGTGAACATCAGTACAGAATTGATTTGATGGTTTGATTTGGTGGAAAAAGTATTTAATTCTCAGCTGCCTTTTTTAATTCTATGGACAGGAACAGCTCTGTCTATGCTGTATTTGCACTGTTTTAGTGTCACTCAGCACTTGATCTTCAGGGAGAAAGGCACATGTTTAGTGCAGACAAAGAAGATAACCATTTTTAAGATGCAAATTATGCTTTACCCAGATGTTGCTTTTAAAGCTATAAATACTACCAAGTTAAGCCATTTCTTCTAAGAAAAAAAATTCAAAATGTAAACAGAGATAAACAGGTTTAATAATGTGTATCGGCCATGTCATGTGCATTGCTGGAAATACTTCCCTTGCTCTTAGTTAGCAATCAGTATTTAATTCTTCTATAATTTGATCTTTAAGCCCTGATATCATCCAGGATAAAGCAAAAAGTTTTAGGATCAATTACAAAAAGAAATTGTTTCGAGAATATACTGTTTGAAATGACAGTAATTTCACAAGTATAAGGCACACCCTTTTGACTAAAAATTTGTCCGAACCCGGAAGTGTGCCTTATACCCCGGAGCGCCTTATCTCTGGACAAAGTTTGGAAATTTGCCTACCCGGGAGTGCGGGCCGAGCCAAGCCGAGCCGTGGAGCCCTGGCAGCCGCAGAGCCCTGCCAACCCCGCCATCCCTCGCACTCCCCGCCGTGTCCCTGCCCGGCCCACATGTGGGGCCGTGCAGCGCTGCGGGCACGCTGAGGCCTCGCAGCCCTGCCCGCTGTGGCTCTGCCGGGCTCGCAGCGCCCGGCGCGGCGCCGCACTCACCCCATGCACACGGCGTGGCTGCGGACACCGGTGGGCCCGCACTCTGCGCTCTCTCCCGCTGCTGCGCAGCGCCCAGGGAAGAGGCCGGGCGGCACCGCCTCCGTCCGCAGGGCCCCTCCAGGTGGCTCCGCCGGGCTTGCGGCCCCCGACCGGCTGCGGCCACCGGCGAGCCCAGGCCCCGTGGCCCTGCCGGGAGCGCTCGCCCTGTGCCGGGGTCTCCATGGTGGCAGCCCCGCTGTCCACTCGGCTCGGCTCCGTGGCTGCTGAAAAAGTTTGAGTATTGAAGGGATCTCAAAACAATTTCTGTTTCACATTGTGCAGCAACAAACATGAAACTCGCAGTGAAATGACCATGAGCAGGCACGTACACGTGTAGGGGGTTTTTTACTTTTTCCCTCTGTGGAGAAATTTTTCCCATTATGCTAACAAAGCTGGAAGGGCGACTCCCTTAGCTTTTAATTGCTCAAGACAGAAGAGATGGGTGTGTGCTCAATGGCTCAAGTGGTTCGGGGGGTTTGAGCAGTCGGGGTGGATGGTCGTGGTTTCCTTTTTTTTCCCGGCCTGAACGCGGTTTTTCGTGTGGTCGGATCCGCCCTGCAGAAGGGCACTGCTACCGCAGGGTCCTGGGGCACAGGGGCCAAATGCAGGCCACATCCACGCCCTGGGGCAGGGCACCGGCCTGGCTTGCAAGCAGTGGGGCCCGCACGGCTCCGGGGCCGGCAGCCCTGGGCCACCCCGGCCCAGCCGGCGAGCAGCGGGGCCCGCCCAGCGCCAGGGCCACCCCGGCACCGGGGCGGGTCGGCTCAGCACTCGGGGGGGCTCCGCCCTTTGCCAGGAAACTTTCCTGCCTGCGGCCCCCGCCGCCTCCAACAGCCTGGGGCAGCAGGTTCCCAGCCCATCCAGCCCCGCTGCCCTCGCCCCCCTGGGCCGCGCCCTCCCCTCACCTGGGCAAGAGCGGAGCCGGCAGGTTTAATAAAAGTGAGTGACTTCTCTCTGTATTGTTTTTTTTTTTTAGTTTTTAGGCTGTGTTTAAAGGCTACCTGATCCATGAAAATGTTTGCAAATTGAGCACCTGCCAGTAAAACCCGCGATCACGCGATTGTTACGAATTGGTTACTTTGTTGTGCAAAGATCCTCGCTGCGAACGAAAGTGTGGCTTATACCCCGGCGTGCTTTATATATGGACAAAGTTTGGAAATTTTCTGACAGCTGGAAGTGCGCCTTATACTCCGGTGTGCCTTATACTTGTGAAATTACTGTACTTGTTTCCTGTACTTAACAGTTATCTCCCTAATAGTAGTTAGTGTTGTACCATCTCTTGTACCAGTCTGTTCTGGAGCTGCAAGAACGTGGTGAAGTAAAAGGTGTTCTCAGTGTATTTTCTAGCATTTTGTCTGCTTTGTTTAAAAACAAAGAAAACCAAACCCCAGAGCACAAAAGCACAACTGAAAGTACAGTAGTTTTTTTCTGAAATTGCTGTGTTCCTGGTTAGTTTTGTATCTTCATTTAGAGCTGTGAATTGACCCTGTGTGTTCACTTACAGACTTGCTTTAGTATAAACAATCTAAACCCTTTTAAGTCAATGCAAACTAATTTTGCTGTGTGTGATCTTTGGGTTGGTGCACTTGCCTGTTATTTGCTTTGTGACTAACTTAAGCTATAAAAGCAACAAAGGGTTTTCTCTTATTCAGTGCTACAGTCTATGCAATACAAGCAAAAGTGCAAACTCCATATACTCCATTATGAGATATGGATGTGATGTCAATGTTTTAATCTATATTTACAGGCACGTTTGTGCATCCATTTTCTTTGCAATGTGCTGAGAAAGCAGGAATCTGTGCAGAATTAACTCTTTAGAAAATCAGTTCACCGAGCTACAGGCTTAAACACTTTTCCCTAAAGTAGCTGGAGTTGATAGCAGAAAAGAAGTATTGTATGCAAAATTGAAGAGAAAAAGCTGCATTAAAGAAATTAGTTCTTCAAGTTTAGAATTTAATCTCCAATGAGTACATGAAAGTTGGAAAATGCAATAAAGTAGTAGAAATTTGCAGCAATTGTCTGACAATAGTTCAGAAGATGCAGAACACTTTATCAGCGCAAAGGGCTCTTGGCTTAAACTCTGCTTGTGAAGTTGAGGAATCCATTAATCTACACTTCCTTTGGTAAAGGGATTTACGTTAGCAGGGGGTTACACAAAGAGCAGTCAGGGTATCTGTATACTCCCAAAATACACCAGGTGAAGGGAGAACAGTTGTATGTTTTTTGTCTGGATGTTCCGTGGGCTGCAACTGCCTTTCACGTATATTTGTTGCATGGAGCTGTGACTCCTGTCCCTGGCAGTACAGCAGCCTCTCTTGTCCTGGATGGCACTTCACATCCTGATGTGTATAATGGGATTCCTTGGGTTTAAGCACCTGATGTGATGGTTGTGTTCTCTGCCTCCCAAGCATCAGACAGGCTCTTCCCTTTGACTGTGAATATGGATAAAGATTCTTAAAACCAGCATGAGCAAGAGGAAAGCATTTTGAACACATGCTGGCTCTAAGAGGTCTTTCTCATTTTTGATGAGGCAAGGTTCCTCTTATTAAGAGAATTCATTAGAATGGAAGTGACTCTTAAAAGAGTCTCTGGGGCAGAGTAGAGTTGGAGCCTGGATTGCTGGTTAGCCAGAGCTGGACTTAGAATGTGAGACAGGTTTTGATTCCTTGCTAATCAGAACTGTCTAGCAGGCACTCTTTTCTTCCCTGGGGAAGATAGCTCGTGTGTTATGGGTAAACAGAAGCCTAAGATAAGCCTAAGTTAAGAATAAACTTCCATAACAGCTAACTATGGATTTTTTATTGTGAAAATATTGATGTGTTTTATTGCTTTGGGCAATCGCTGCTTAGGGAGGATTTGAGTCTTTCAAAGGTATTCCTAACAATAAAATTATGTAAGCTCTTCAAAGTAGAACAGATTGTCCTTTGTATTACGTATATGTAAGCAACATTTTTTCTTGTAACTGAGTAAAATTTTTTATTCTTCCTGATTCTGTGAATAGACACCTCTAATTTTGCTATATGAATGGGAAACCTCCTGCCTCACTTCAGCAACAGCAGGTGTAGTTACTTAGGAGAAGGTCTGTGCACATGAAGTGTATATATTCAGAGATATGAACTTGCAGTGGTCCCAGATTACGATATAACCTAGTTCACTGTTTTTCCCATGCAAAAAGAATGTGTGTTTTTATTATTAACAATAGATGCCATCTGAGAAGATCTACATGTGATGTAGATTGCAGATCCCTAAAATAACCTCTTGTGAACCTTTAATGCCTTGATCTTTTGTACTGCCCTGTCTCTCATCTGAATACTTTTCATGAGGTCTAATTAAGTCAAGCTACTGCAGAAGAGTCCAGATAGAAGACAATGTATCTTGAAACAGTGTTACCCCTTGCTGGTTGAACCAGAGAGTTCATTCAGCCTTACAGGAAGAAAACCCAAAAAATTGCCATAATGGTCAGGCATTCAGTGTTGCCCGAAGTTCAGCTAAATGCAGTTTCTTCTGTGCACTCAAAGAGGGGCTTTGGTAAGAAGCTGGGAGAGTGGGACTGGATAGGGACACCAACCTATATGATGTGCAAGTCCAACACTTTTTTTTTTTCCCCTGGCTGGTTATGTCTGGGCCTGCAAAGATCCTTAGGCAAAGCTTCAAAGGACTTTCATGAAATTCTGGAAGTCTGAATAGCAGCTTAAATCCTTAATGGCACGGGAGAAGGTTGACAGGCAGACACATCTGCCATTTGTTCAAATAGTTTTCACATTATTCTACTTTAATACACAATACCATCTGTTGAGCTTTTCTGCAAGTGGAATTCTTTTCTTCAGTCTACCCACAAACTTAATTATGGATATGAGGATTGTAGAGGCTACCTTTTTTAAATATACAGCCAGCATTTCTGGAAAAAAAATTACAGTTCTTGTTTGTGTGAATTAATTAACAGATGGCAAAAATGCATTTCTGGTATTACCCCTGTTCCTGCTGGGGAGGACAGCAGTGTTTACGTAGGGCTGGATTTTACTGTTGGCAGCATACAGCACTCCTTGGATGCTTAAATGTGATGGAGTCTGATCCATAACTCTTCCTTCTGATTATTTATTTGATATTTAACCTATATTAAAATGCTTTACAAAGGCAAAGGCCTTCATTATTTTAATGATGGCTAAATTGCATCAAATGACTTGCAGGGTGCAGAGCCTTTTCACAGAGAGCTGCCAAGGATAAGGTGATGTTAACAGTAACCTGTTGACTCTTCTAAATACTGAGACGGTGAAGATAGAATGGTTCAGTGAAACTCTTTCATGGGAAATAATATTGTGTTTTTAAAAAACCTCACAAAACCAACAAGATATCCTCAAGCTTTGATAAAATTCCTACTCTTCTCTTCTGAATATTTTTTGGCTTGCTGGATGAGTTCCGATAAATTTGCTTCCAGCTGAAGTGGCTAGAATTTGAAAGGTTACTGAAGTATCTTATTTTTTATTGCCACCATGCTTTCTCTTCTACCTGATGTGATCACTATTGTTTAAGATCTAATCCAGATATTATGCATCCGAGATTGACATGAGAGCTGAGAAGAAGAGAGCAGACTGTCAAAACCAGCTGTCAGCATAGATAGGAAGAGTGTGAAATTGAAATAAAACTGGAATGGCCACAGCGTCTGTTCAGAGATTTTAGAGAATTTGACCAGTCGGCATCCACCCAGCCCCAGCTGAGTGACAGCATTTAATATCAGTCAGATACCTTTGTCTTTCATCTCTGTGATTCATATAATATCAGGTGCTGCACACTGGAGAAAAAAGCTTTAAAATTACAGAGGAGGATTAAAATCTCACAGTTGAGCCAACAGGTGATTGGAAATTACAGCAGTTACTGCATTCTGAGGGCAAGAATGCTTGAGACAATATTTAACTTGGGCCTTTGTAGAGGCTATGAATTTTCTCTCTACTATGATGCATTTATGAATGGACAAGCAAATAAGGTCAGCAGATATCCTGTATCTGATATATCATAACTCAGTAACCTCTTCCTGACACTGAGAGATGTTAGACAAACAGGACACGTTTTCTGAAAGAATTTGAAGTTTTACCACATAATCTGGAAAATGTAAAATTTTGGGATTGTAAAGCTCAGCTATGATAATGTAAGTCAAATTCACTTTTAGCACTAGTCGGTGATATCTAACCATTGATAGTAAAGAGCGCCCAATTTACTCACCCATCAGCAGCGAGAGGTGAATGAAAGGCGTGGAGAAATTCTCATGAGATATTTGGTTCTTCATTTGGTCTCTTCTAGAGCTTTAGTTTGGGAATTGGATCTAGTCCTTTTTTAGTTCATCTGCTGCATTGCCTTTTATTGTCCATATTTCCTCTTGCTAATGTGTGAGGTGCCAATCCTTCTTTTACTGCATTTCTTCTCTTTCTGTCTGGTCCTTTATTATGCCCTTTTGGACGTTTTTCTATTATTTATTCAATTTTTCCTCTCCTCCAGCACCAATTTATATACAAACATATTTTCTAGAAACTTTTCATATTTTGTGCTGTAACATTTTAGTAGAGAGCTGCTATACATCGGTTCATTCTGCACTTGGATATTGACTTTTGTGATAATTTTCCTTTCTGTTGCCATCTCATTTCACTTACTCAACAATTGCACAAAGCAGCCTAAATGTGAACGAAGAACAGGTGGCTTTGCCCATTTTGCCACCTAAATCAGCCTCAAAAAGTTAGAAGACAGTTTTCATCGATGTCAGCAAGCTCTGTTCCATTCTTCTTACTGCGGTGGAAAGAGAACGTCAGGCAAAATGGAGGTAAGGTTTGGGGGGTAAGGGGAAGTTTTGTGGGAATTTAAGTTGTGTAACCTGTGAACCTTGACAAGTCTCAACACTATCCGATGATAGAAATAGTTGAGCTTTGCAAGATTTGCCTCAATATTGGCCAATTCTATGTCCTTTAGCATATGGTTTTCCCTAGTTTGCATCTTTCACTATATTACAAGGACTAGCAATAAAAAAATAAGATATTTGATATAAGCTATAAGAGATATTTTAGTACTTTTAAGATATTCTTAAAGATATTTCTACTAGTGCTCATGCTTACCTTCAAATCCACTATATCCCGGGCCTCAAGGATAATAAAGTACAGTAATTTCACGATTACAAGCTGCACCTGATTGTAAACCGCACTTTCGGGGTGTCGGCAACGTTTCGTTCTTCCTCCGCATGTAAGTCGCACAGGATTATAAACCGCACTTTCGTTTGCAGTGAGGATCCGCGTGCAACTTTCACAAAGTTGCCAATTAGTAACAGAATCGCGGGAACGCGGGGTTTACTGGCTCGGCCCAACTCGCCCACTGCTGCTGGAGAATTACCCCGGCCCAGCTCGGCTCCCCCCTCCCCTGCCGCTGCCAACCCCGGCCCCGCTCCCCCGCGGCCGCCGGGTGCAGCCCTGGCCTTGCTTGGGGCAGGGCAGGCTCGGCTCGGATCGAGGCTGCTGTGTTCTCGCATTTCTGGTTGGCAAATTTCTGAACTTTTTTTCATATATTGGCCGCTCCAGAATACAAGCCGCACTTCCATGTTCAGACCAAAACTTTAGTCAAAATGGTGCAGCTTATAATCATGAAATTACTGCACATATTTTTCATTCTTGTGTAAATGTGTTTTCACATTTCAAATGTGAAATTATTTGTCAGGGGTCTTTTCTGGGAAACAAACTTTCTCCTTGGCAAAATGACCACTTCATGCCTTACAGTTGTTCTTGGGTATTAGGAAAGAGTCTAGCTAGAGTTATCTGATTGACATCTTGCTGACAGACACATCAAAAGTGCTGGAAAAGATGTCATAATTTTTGGTTATGTAAATATCTGAATCAAGATTGCTCTGAGGCAAACTGAAGAGCAGATGATAATACAACCTTTCTATACTACATCAGCAATCATTATGGCAGGTGAATTTGAATGCTAATATTTAATGAATAGCATTTTGGGAGGAAGGGTAAAAGATCTTGTCTGCAGTACAGAAACTTATCACCAAAATACATCTTGATGTTCATGAACTATGAGCATTTTTCAGTTCTCTTTAACAATTTGTTAAGGAAAAGCCAGTCTTTTCTGTCATTGCTTCTTTTGTTCATAGACACTTTTCTAGTCCTTCCCTGTTTAGAAATTGTACAAAAAGCAGAGAGGAAAGGACAATGCCCCAACCAACAGCAGAGCAATAAAGATTTCAGAGAAATGTCATCCAGCCATCAGCTACTGCTTAATGTTGAGGAGTTGATCACCAACTGCTGATGGCTGGATGATGCATCTCTGAATGCTCTGCTGCTTGTTTGGGGCATTGTTGTGAGGGCAATATTAATCTGCTGAAGGATGTCTTGTGTTACTGCACATCAGGCCCTCAATACCACCAGTTCTTCTCTTCATTATAATTTTGTGATTGGTAAAAAATCATTGTTGATTTTTCTTTTCATGAGGCAATAATCTGAGAATGAACACTTGAGGGGTCCTCAGAAGGGATTAGCTGTATTTTACTGGAAACAGGACACCAAGCAATGATCTTGCACAGTGGCCATGGAAGCGAAGCTTGGCCAAAATGAGGGAACTCTCTTGTTAGCTGTGTTTCACAGTGGAGAAGCATCTGTTTGTGTGCCCAGTCTTGCTCCTGCAATTTCAGTGACACTCAGCACTGAGTATCCTTTATGCCTGGTGTATCTGCCAAGCACTTCCTCTTGGTTAGTTCTCTTTGGTTTCCCCTGTGCCCATGAGACAGAATTGTGATAGTATGTTTCTGTGGAAATCCTTTAATAGGAGGAGATATCAAACGTGTTTCCTTTCTCATTCCTCCTAGACATGCAACCTGAATTCAAAATCAAGTATAAATGGCCTTGCTAAAGAGGCTTGAGATAATTGAATGGTATATAAATCCCAGTGCATCAACTTAAAACCTCTAAGAATTTTACAAATGGGAGTAGCAATTCGAAGTTGTTTGCAGTTGCAGCCAAAGGAATTATTTTCATTTGCAAAATTGAGTTAAATAGTCAAAGCCCTTTCTCCTCCTTGCTTTCCTTGATTCTCTTTCAAGACTTTACAGAAGAACAGTCTTGTGTGAGGTGATGTTTATCCTGCATTGTCAGGACTGAAGATGTGACAACAAAAAAACAAAGCATTTTAATCTGATTACTAGTTTAATCCAAAGATATAATGTTTTAGTTTGAAGGACAGGTGTTTCCTAAGGAAGGCAAGAGTTTATTTTGAGATGGAAAAATGCAAACTTCCTTTTTCCAAATTATTATAGTTTTGAAATTAAGGGGCTTTCAGGCAAAGATATGGGAATAACAGTTCTTTACTAGGAAAACTAAAACTAAAAATACAGTAATACAAAACAACAAAAACTACTGACAAAGTTAGGATACAACTTGACACCCTGTCAGTCAGGGTGTTGGTAGCAGTCTGATTAAATGGTGGCTGCATCCTCCTGGAGTGACAGATGTGGTTCAGTTGAAGCAGTGGTTTTGTAGAAGGGTACAGTTTTCATCCGAAGGTCCAGTGATAATGTAGAAGGGGCTGGTTTTCCTCTGGAATCCAGTGGAAAAAGTCTGCTTTGATGCTCCAAATCTCAGATTTTGTCTAGGTAGGAAAGGCTTGGCTCCTCCTCCTGTCTGGACCATCTCCCAATGGGATGATTTCATTTTATGAGTCATGCAGTAGGACTCAGGGGCCCATTAACAGAAGACACCTTCTTGGAGGTGCTTGGGTTGTGGAAAAGATAAAGGACACTGCCCCACCTGGTTTCAACAGATGGTGATAGAAGACATACTTTTGGTCACATCCTGCATTAAAACCCAAGACATATATATAGGAAAAGTGCTGTTATTCATCACCGTTAAAGATTAGAAATTCTGTGAGGTACTGAATATCTGAGAAATCGTGCATCTTATTTGAGAAGTTGTAAAGGCTGGTCTAGTAATACCCTCAAAAAACCAAAATAAAGACCAGGGACCTTGCCTGGAACAGGGTGTGACCCAAGCTCAGGAAGAGGAGAAATGCTGTATCTGTATCAGGATTGCTGCGTTGTGTGAAAAATGATGTTGCAATTTAGTAACATAATGTGGAATCCTTGGATTCATTGGAAATTGGAAATAAATGTATTAGCCACAGTATGGTTCAGGTAGGAGCAGGTCTGTCGAGCAGGAAGGACTTGGCAGGAGTGGGGAGGAGCTTGCTTGAAACTACTTTTGCTCTGGCTGTATAGACTAAATGCAATGTAGTAGGCAAGTGTGCTTGGTCTGGTGTCAGGGAACAACTTCTCCTCAGCATCCTCTAAAAGTGCTTCCCATGACAATGCTGCAGGACCAGTGTCCCGCAGGGGTTTCCTTTCCAAGGACCCTACTGATCCAAACTGCAGTGCTAATGTCAACATTTTCTGCTTCTAAAGGTCAAACCATTCTGGAGTCCTACCTGAGGAGCTGAGTAGCAGCTGGGTTATGTCTGCTGGGGAGGCCTGTTTTGGTTTTTGGTTTTTTTTTTCTCTCTTTTTTCCCTGTGGTAGTTGAGACATGATTTCATTTTAATTGCCTCTAACACTGATTGTGAACCGCTTTCTAAGTGGTCTTCCAGCTCCTTCCAGCTCCTCTGATTCTACCATTGGGACTTAATGAATGATAAAGCATTTTAATAAGCAACTTGGAGCTGTGTGTCTCTACTTAAGCTACTAATGCTCGTTCTTGATATCCAGGCTACTTACAAGACTTGTTTTTAGCCAGATGTTCTAGTGAGGTAAGTTCTTTTTATACTAGAATCTCAGCAGGAAAGAAAGGACATTAGGATTCCCCTATGCTGTATTCAGAATCTACTGGAATGCATAATTTTTATCTAGAGTACCATTACTTTCTATTTTCACAGATTTCTTTATGTAGCACTTCAGGTCTCAGATATGCTGAGGTGCAAAAGAAGTTAGACTTGCACTTTTGTATTTTATTTTTGTCATCTGTTTCTTTCAGTTGTTGATGCAGGTGACATCACTGGGACCTGCTGAACAGACCAGGATAAATGATGGCTATTTGCAAATAAGTGAGAGTGAGCGCTTACCTGTTTGGGAGATAAGTCACCTTGGATGCCATCTGTTGTTCTCAAAGGGATGTCTACTATTTATTCCTATAGCAACTGCATTTTGTGCCTCTGAGAGCTCTTTAAAATCATATCAATAAAGCTGCTTTGTTTTGAATCTATAGAGCATCAGAGAGGTCATTGCTCTGATAATGCTTTCTGACTTTTAATGCTCATCCAGTTATCCTTTGAAACAATAAATGAGGGAATATTTTGAGATAGGAATGGCATTTCCCCCGCCTCAACTTTTAAATAAAAATTTTCATTGATATACCAAAATAGGTCATGGGATACTTGTTAAAAATGCAACCTTTCCCCTCAGTGCACTTTTTGTTGCTACCTTTCTACATACATGTGTTTTGCTTGCAGGTCTAATGTTCATGCCCTCCAGCAGCAGGAACATGCAGAGAGAATGTCAAATCTGTTACTGCCAAATGATAATGGAGATTTTATTTAACTCAGGAGAGAGATCTTCGAACCTTTCTTTCTCCTGAAGTCAAAGCAGGGGCAGATTTCAGAAAGAGGGGCTGCATCTGACACCAAAGCTGTGTTATTTTTAGATGTCAGTGTACATCTCACCTCTGTAATGAGGATTTCCCTGAGGGGCTCTGAACCCATGCATCACTCCACTTTTGAACAAATGTAGTTTTACACAAACCTGAGTTTTATGAAAACCTGCCTCTTTCTGCCACTTCCTTTCTGGGAGAAAAAGACAAGGTCTCCTGCAAGCCCCCCACCCTCCCTATCCTTTGCTTAGTAGGCCATGACAATGTGTCAGTGGTGTGTCAGTTCACTAGTGGAGTAATGAGCATGTGAAAAGCTTCTAAAATGTTGTGGCTGTCAGACTTGGTGCTAAGATTTATTCTGCCGGCATCTAATCTGAAATCAGAACACCGTATGCCGCAAATACTGCTTTAGTGTTGCTATAAGTTAATCAGAAGTTTCAGATACACATTGAACTGGTCTTTTTACAAAACTGTGGTCTACTTTCTTGTGTGGGGGTTTTATTTCATTTTGTTGGTTTACTTTATGTGATTTTTTTTTTGGTTTTGATAGATGTGTGTATGGGCTGAACTGTTTCATTTTCTACAAAAAAAAATTCTTCTTTGAATAATTTAGGTCTATGCCTATGAATCAAACCAGTTGACAACTTGTGGATATTTTGCTGGGGGACAACAAAGAACCAAATTTTTTATATTTAGAAAAGGAAGATGATGTGCAATTAAGTGTTTCAAACAATGTACTGGTCTCTCTGTTGTGTACAAAAACCAAGGCCACAGTGCTAAATGCAGAAGGCAGAAAGGGGTTCTGCCTACCTGACCAAAGCCTGGATGGTTAAGAATCTTCTCCCCACTACCAGAACCTGAGGCACTTCTTTGAGGTGCTGAAGTAACACTGTTTGCTTTCTATTAGCTCCTTATGTGTAATCATTCTCTGGGATCTGAGGGAAAGGAGCAGCTATAGTTGTGGGATTGTGACATGGAGCCACTCCTGAGCAATGTGAAGGTTCTAGCTGAAGAGAACAGGTTTCAAGTACTGGAGGTAGGAGAGGAAAGAGGGAAAGAATTCAGTTGCCATACAGAGAACTGAAACTTTCAGTTTCAAGCTGCAGTCATTTAAATCTGCATTCGCATATAATGTGGCCACACTGATACTGGTGCTGCTGTCGCTTTCTCCCCCACTAACTACTTGGTGAAAGATTTCTTTTGCTGAAGGAATTGAAAGTAATTTACTGGGCCCACTGATTGTACAAGGCTGTGTTATATTCCTGATTTCTGCAGGAGCAAGCTGGCTAAGTGTCTGAAAATACTGTTTGGGTTATTCTTACATATCCTAGCAATGCTTGAAAATAGAATGCTTTCTCCATCTTATATTTGTAGTATACTTACTCTTAATTACTACTGGCAAAACTAAAAGAAGAAGCTAGAATTCCAACAGACTTTAGAATATATCCTCAGTTAGTTTTTGTCAACTAAATTCATCAACACCTACATGTGCTATAAAATCACTGTTAAGTACTGGATATCCAGCTGTATATGGGTTTTATTTTAACAAACTATAGTGCATGTAAAATGAACAAGCAATTATTGTATATTCAGCTATTTCCTACTTAAATGGAAGTTGTTAAGAATCTGGTAATAAAACCCTGGATATTTACATAGACAATTATAAGACTGACAAGGTTTTGACATTTGCAGAGACTTTATGGAATTCATTATGGTTTGTTTCTTTATTCTGCTTTCTATTTCTTTTTTCCTTCTCCCCTCCTCGTAGCAATTGTGACTAACTCTTTGTGCAGAATGATCAGTGAGTAAATTAATCTTCTTCAGACAGTCCAAAGTTATTTTTTTTTTTTTTACCTTGTTGAAGCTGTTAGAGCAAAATCTTGTGAGGGAAAAATGGGATGAAAAAGATGTATCTGTCCTTTGCCTTTCCTTTGAGCCATTTAATCATTAAAAGAGAAAGGGACATCCTTGTCACTCCAGGGGCAGTGATGCTAGAGTGCCGTGGTTATTCTGAAATCCCTTTGGAGGGATGGGAGGTACATCAGGGAGGGCTGGGAGCTGGTTCCTGGTGTTTTCTAGGTGTTCATCCTCTGACAGATTTCTTCCCAGAAACAGCACTAACATTTGAAAGCAAGAGAAACCCATTTTCATTCTGCTGTATCTGACACTGAGCAGTTGTGGGATGTTTTGGAACCTTCTGTCTCTTCTTCTTAATTCATGTTCAAGTTTTACAAGATGAAACATCTGCCTTTTACCCATTTCCGGTCTAAAATTGGTCACTCCTGTCTTTCATTGCACCAGTCAGCAACTAAAGAGAACTGGAGTTTCCATTCTGAGCTGATGCACAATGCTTCAGTCCACTGCTTTTGACTGTTAACATCCTTTGAAAATTATTTCAATAAACTGTTGAAATATTGGGGGAAAGCTAACCCTCTGCTGAAGCTCTCAGTGCAGCCCATATGATGTGATGCTGCATTCCACCAGTTTGGTTTTAAATTCCTTTATTTTGCCCTCACTTCTTTAATTATATTTACTCCACAGAGGAGCGTGTCAAAATATGTTTTGCATTCATAAGCACTTTGGCAGCATTTATTCCTTTCTATCATATACATATATGTGTTGATAAGCATTTAGTGAAGTCACTAGGTATAAAAACAAGAATAGGAGGTTCTTTGTTTCTTGTGCTTTATTTCTTGTGCTGGGTATTTCAGAAGAGAATGGACACAACTGCAGCTTACTGCTTATTTTTGGGAAGGAGCTGTATAAAAAGAAGTGATTTGGTCCTCTAAAGGAATGACAGAAATCTTGACAACTCATGTTGCACCCAGGATGAGCAAGAATTTACTCTGCAGTAGATAATTCTAAGCTCTTTTTAACTTTTATTCTGTCTTTGACTTTATAAAGAAGAATCACCTCACAAAAATCTATTAGTGTTGAAAACAAAAATATAAGATTGACTCAAGTCAGACTTTTAACAAAGTAGAAAAGATGACATTGCCTCACAATAATTGCCAGCCAGTATTGATGTGATCTCTTGCTAAGTAATTTGCGCATCTCATGATCTTACTTTTATTAACTGGAAAGAAATCTCATTTTTGGTAAAACATCGTGGTGCATAAGACAGAGGAAGAAAGAAGCTTTCAAGTCTGTTCTAGAGCAGACTCTTGGCCCCACCTTGCTGGAGAGGCCTTTTTTTCAGGCATGGAAAGTCTTTAACTTGTTATTTCCCTTATCTGTCCTTTTGTTTTTTAAAATGGGTAATCTCAAGGTTAGTTTTAAGTAGTTTATTTGTAGTAAATCTCCTATGCTGAAATGTTGATCTGAGTTCTGTTCCTAAATGGAAGGTGTGACACTGGAGATCTAAGTCACTGATTATTTTATTAGCTTCTTCAGCATAGTATATTATTTCTAGTTCTTTGAATTTGTAAAATATCAAGTCAGTTAATAAGCACAGGTTTCAGGATGCAGGTAATCAGAGGCTACTGTATTTAAAATTCCTTTCCAGATGACTTATTCTGTATTACAACATGGATCTTTAATCTTTAAATAACCACCCTGAATTTTGGGAAAGATTCAATGAAGACTTTGTTACCGGCTATTTAAATAAATACTGAAGACTTTTCTTAGTAGTACTGCTGCTTTTCTACAGGTGTAAATTCCCTTTGAAATAATAGAGAGCAATGCCTGTGAATATTTATACTAAAATGAGGTATAAAGGACAAAATTAAATGTCTTGCACTTCTTTTACTGTTCTTGCTCATGTAAGAAACTGTTTTGTAAGTTAAAACCCTAAGGAGAGAGGAATCTTAACTTTACTACCAGTGATCTGTTCTTAACCCATATTTTCAAAGGTTGTTCCTAGGTCTGGGGTTTTAATATATGAGGGAGAAGGATTCTGTAGTCAGAAATTTTGTTAACAATGATCTTCCGCAGAGAAGACTTACCTGTTTCCAAGTCCTGGCTTTTTTCAGTTTGTCCTGGTAGATGTTCTGTTTCCTGGACATTTCTGAACATTTAAGCAGAAAATTTGTATTTGTCTTCTGGCTGGTGTAGTCCACTATGTTTCTAATAATTTATTTCACTGTTGTACTTGTCTTGTTTCAGGTTAAATGTCTTGCTTCTCTGTTTAAATATTTGTGTTATAAGGGCTGTCATGACAGTTCCACTAAAATTCAAATTTAGGGGTTGGTTTGACTACACTTATTAGGGGAGGAAATTAAGTGAGATTTGATCAAAGTGAAGCTCTTCAGACAAAAAAAAAAAATAATTGAAACAAATTTCCAAGTAGCATTTAGTGTGGTCAAGAGTAAATTGATTTCCATGTTTAACTACCTAAATAGTACATATAAAAATTATAAATAATGTAAATATATTGCCTAGGAAAATTGTGTATTCACTGGAGGTTTCCACAAACCAGACTGGCATTTGTCTTGCTGCCTTATATTTATACGTAAGCTCTCTGTCATATGTGTCACATACACAACCGTTTAGGTACTTTTCTGGCTGGCACAGTGTGCAAATTATTCTAAACTGTGGAGGCCCTGGGGCCTGCCAGGGAAACAGCAATCTCCATGCCCTGGAAGCAGAGACCCTGAGTAGCTGAAGAGGCTTCAGGAAGGTAGCAGCAACTGATCATCACTGCACACTGCTACACTAAACTAGTCGAACATCACTGTTATTTAATTAAATCTAATCTGTACCTTGCACAGAATTCTGTGTTCCTAAGTGTGATTTTATGACAGCATTTCATGTATTTCTGGCATTTTAAAGAGATCAAAAAATAGGTAGAAATGACAAGCTAGCTTTAAGTTTTCACAGTGGCTGATATTTTAAAAAAATGCCTTTCAGCACAAATTAGCACAAGCATGGGTATCAGAAGGGATACTTTTGGAATACAATATTTTTAGAAACATTTTTGTGTTTGCACAATCCAGATTAGCTCCTGCCTCATGCACATGCTTGTAACTTGCTTCTATATGTTCTTCTAGGTTTATATTAAATACTAATATCAATATTAATAGTAATTTCGAAAGAAATTTGAGTGGGACTGCTTGTAAAAAAAGCTTCACTAAGGAGCAGTAGTTTTGAACTGGTTTAAAATCCAAGCCTTGTTTCTGAGAAAAGTGCTTCAGAAACATTCATAAACATGTCTCCTTGTATTGTTGAGGTTTTTTCCCATGAACATTGGATAACTGTAGTTGATTTAATGATAAATACTAATATTGATGTGAGAAACTACCCACAATTTCCTCTTCTCTGTTCCTTAGTAGCAGTTATTGGATTTGGGATTATGGCAAGTTATCAAAAAGCTCTTCTGTCTTGAGCAGCTGCAGCAGGGTTGTATTTCAGAGACAAGAACATGAAGGGACATAGTCTGATTGGTTTTGCCCTTGGTTCATAGACCAATTCTCATGGGAGATTTTTCCTGTATAAATTTATTTATTTTGACCATTCAAAGTTCCTGATAGTCTTTTCCAATATCTCAGGAAATAAATTCACCTTCCCTTTTTTCATACTTGGAGATAAACATTAAAAATGGCTGAATAATGTTTTTACAACCTCAGATCTTACTGTCTGTAGGCAAAGGAATATTTCGGAGTCACATATTTTTTGCTATCACTTATTGTCCTGGTATTGGAGCAGTTTTGCTTTTGTCTGAACAATTTGATTTGATCTAATCTGCTCTGTCTTCTTATAGTGAGATTGACAAACCATATACCTTCAGCCATAGGCCAGATCTACGGCAGCAGAGTCTAAATGAACTTGAACACAGGGTCAATCAACTGATAAAATACATCACACAGTTATTCCAAGGCTCATGCTGTGTCTGTTATTGCCCCTTGTTTTATCATTAGAGCTCCCCTACAAGTCATTATTTTGAGTCAGTAGAGCTGCAGGGAACAGTCAGCCTGATGGTTAGTGCAGTGCTGAAGAGATAATATAAATATCTCCAAAACAAAAAATACAAGGGCAGGTATTCAGATTAAAACTTATAAAATGGCAAGTTTGTTAGCCTCTTTTTGATTCTGAGTTAAAACAGTCCCTGAATGTACCCACAAAGCTCCAGTATGGTTGTGTATTCACGTGTCTCCTTGAAAAAATACATTGAAATTGGGACGCAATTGTGCCATGAGGTTATGAAAACCTTATTAAAAGAACACTTAAGTCATGGAACTACTGTTTTGGAAGTAAGGCTCTCTGTTTTTGCATAAATTACTTAAAATTACTCCTGTTGGGTAAATTTGTTTGAATAAGTGGTTTTCCTACTCAACCTTTACAAGGGTCCTGTGAACAGGTGCTGCAGGTGCAGGTGATCAGTGACATTCATTATACATGCAAAAATTTTGAATTTTAAGCTAAAATGCAAAGCAGTTGTTGGTGAGTGAGGGAAGGAGCCACATGGACCAAGTACTCCAAAGCATTTGTTTGAATTCAAGAGAATGATACATGAGGTGTACATTTTCTTGGAGAAGCTAATTCCCTTGTATTATGGTTACAGTCAGCAGAGATCCCTTCATGGAGGTGTTCAGAGAACATCAATCATACAGTTACAGAATCTTTTAGCTTTGAAAGAGCCTTGAGACCACAAAGTCCAGCTATTAGCCCAGAACTGCTGCGCCCACACTAAAGCATGTCCCCAAGTTCCACATCTACAGAACACCTCCAGGAATGGGGACTACACCACTTCCCTGGGCAGCCTGTTCCAGTTTCTGACAACCCTTGCAGTGAATAAATTTTTCCTAACATCTGATCTAAATTTCTCCTGGTGCAGCTTGAGGCTGTTTCCTTACAATCTTCCTCTGTTGACTGTGGATGAGAATCAGCGAATATGAAATCTCCAAAGTTAAAGCTAGGCTGTGAAAGCCTCAGTTTCATTTTCAAAATATATGTGAAGACTCAACACAGAGACTATGAATTTCAGGAATGATGGCACAGTAGAATTTAGAAATTTGCAGATAAGAACTGAAGCTTTCTAGATAGGTGAAGGACAGACATATGTGATTAACAGGTACATACATGTTTCTTAACATAGAAAATAGATTCATAAAGTCACAATGAACACCAGTTATCCTCCAGAAGAATTTGGATAGAAGCTATAGACTTTTTGGCAAATAGTTAGTCCTCAGAATCCACACTTGGATAAAAATGTCAACTAGTGATTAGTTCTTACTGTTGTAATCGTAAAAATGGACATTATTTGAATTATACAAAAGCTAAGCATAAGTTTTCAGACTGAAAATAATAACCTGGGTTTGCTAGTGCTGCTGAACTTGATGGTCTCTTTGCAATCTTACTCATAACAAATGGGTACATAGTTGTGACAAAGCCAAGTTTATGAAGCAAAGCAATCTTACTTCTACACATAATAAATACCATTTTTCACTGTTCTACAGTAAATGATAAACCAACCAAATCCCAGCTGGAAAACTGAAATACAGAATGACACTTAAGCTGTTCTTATTTTCTAGTGATTTCTCTGAGCACAGGGTTTTGTCCATAAGAATTCATTCGTCTTGTATATTTGCAAGAAAAAATGCAGCTCATGTGCAACCAGTTAAAAGCAGGATTTGATTTAATGAGATTATAATCTATAAAGAAGATGGTCCTTTCTACACAGATCCTGATTCCAGGAGGATGTACAGGAGGCATTGAGGAAAAACAACATTACAGCAGGTCTAAGAAGCCCTCTTATTAAATGAAATCAGAAAATCATGAATGTAGGAAGTGAAGCCATTAAAAAAGCAGGCCAAATATTTTACATACATTTGAAGGAGTTGTGCGCATAATGACTTCTGGGGTTTTCCCGCAGTGATATTTTCATGGTATTTAGGGTACAAAACAATTTTTGTGTGCAATATGTAGATGTAAAAAGCTGACTATTCATAGCACACATTCAACAAATGTTACTCTATCTCCAAGTTTTTAAAACCAATCAAACAAACACAAAGGCAAATATTTATTCCCTAGTAATTTTTTTTATCAAGCCTCAAAATAAGCTAAGGCTCCTGGCAGCTTATTTTAGACTGGTAGCTGAACAGCTAATTTTGCACACTTTATAGGATTCTGTACTTGTTACAAAATTTATCCATAAAAAATTCATGAGGGGAAATGGACATTATCTGTAATGCATGAACTACAGTAATTTCATGATTATAAGCCGCACCATTTTGACTTAAATTTTGTTCTGAACCCAAAGTGCGGCTTATAATCAGGTGTGGCTTATATACGGACAAAGAACGAAAAGTTGCTGTTTTAGTTCGGAGGACAGGTGTCTGCTGAGAAAGGCAGGAGCTTCTCTTTGAAATGGAGAATGTAAACTCTCTCCCCCCAAGTTATTAGAATTTTGAAATCAAGGGGTTTTCAGGCAAAATATGGGAATTAGGAATAACAGTTCTTTTCCAGCGAAATTAAAATAGAAATACAGTACTACAAAGAAACAAACTCCAAACCCTGACAAAGTCAGAGTCCAACCTGACACCCTGTCAGGCAGGGTGTTGGTAGCAGTCCCATTAAATGGTGGCTGCATCCTCCTGCAGTGACAGATGTGGCTCAGTTGGAGCAGTGCTCCTGTACAAGGTGCAGTTTCCCTCCGGAGCTCCAGTGGTGATGTGGAGAAATCCGGTTTTCCTCTGGAGTCCAGTGGAGAAAGGGGCTCCCTTACTGTCCCAAACCCTCTGTTTTTATCTTGGTAAGAAATGTTGGGCTCTTCCCCCTGGCTGGAGCAACTCCCAATGGGATGCAGTAATTTTATCAGTCCCACAGTGGGACTCAATGGCCATTAGCAGAAAATGACTCGCTGGAGGAAGGATGGGTTGTGCAAAGATAAAGAACAATGCCCTGCCTGGTTTCAATGGATGGGCCATTAGCAGAATATCTGCTGTTGAGATAAGGATCACTGCCCCCACCCTCAACAGATGGTGATAGAATAGATACCTTTTATCACACTCTGTATTGTAATGTGCGGCTTACAATCAGGTGCAGCTTATGTATGGACAAAGAATGAAAAGTTGCTGGCACCCGAAGTGCAGCGTATACTCAGTGCGGCTTATAATCGTGAAATTACTGTACTTTTTTAATCATAATGCATGAGAAAATAATGCTTGACTGGGATGGAAAAAGAAATAAAAAACCTTGGCATACAGTGTTTCTAACTGCTTACTGTGATGTATCCTTATTCATAAATATATCAAATTCCTTTGAAGAGTTGGGAATCTAGCACTATGATTATGTTTTTCATTAAAATTTTTGAATTGTGATGAGGACTTAATTATAAATGTCCCATGGAAAACTATAAAAATATAGATCTATTTTAGACCTGAGTCCATTTTTGATGACTTAAGATGTTGCAAATGCACTGCCTTCTTGTACTCACTGGGTTGCTGATCCTATTCTCATGTATCAATTTATATTTCAGAAATAGAACATATGAAAATTATGAAGTGTAATGAGTAACACAGGAGTCTAAAATATTTCTTAAATCTTGTTTCTGAGCTCTTTTATTTTAGACATCCTGAATGGGGAGAGTGAAGATTTTCTCATCAAAACTTAGCTCTTAGACAGAAATTTTATTGAAAGGATGCTGTATAAAATAGAATGACAGAGTTTGGGACCCATGCTCAGCTAAGTTTCACTCTCTGCTTTTTATATTAGACATCACAGCAATAAGTCATCTGAACTCATGACATGTTATAACCTTTATGGATTACTTCATTGTCTTCCTTCGCATTCCAGACTGGTCATCATGCACTTCATATAAAACCATTGTTCAGAAATCCAGAGGACACAGATGTGACTAGGTATTCAGCCAAAGGAAAGGGTTCACTGCTATAAAAGGGAAAATTTCTATCTCAGAGCACTATAAACTCCAAATTGGCAGCATAGCACTTGATGCCAAGACAGATTTTCTGCATTCATGTTGTCTCATTTCAGAGATTATTAGAAGACTGGAAAGCCTGTATTTAATTAACATGCTGAGTTGAGCAGCTCAGGCGTTGGATATAGAAGGTGGAATTGGCCAACCCAAAAAAGCAGAGATCTACGTCTGATTTTCTGACACTGGTCCCTTTGGAGTTTGCAAAACTGTCAGCTTCAGGAGAGACTATGAATGAAGTTTATAGAGTCATGGCATTACAGAAGCATCAAAATTATCAAGGTGAGGCAAAATTGGCTTCCTCCACGTGACTTTCACCTCTGCCATTAAAAGACCACAGAAATGACAAGAAAAAGACAAAAGAGGGAATGACTTATAGGAATTTTAAAAAAAGAAAATAGGGATAAATGTAAGACACAGCATAGCCTGTAGGAAAACTAACACAGTTGCATTTTGTGACCTACTTTTAATATTTTGACATGCAATGAATTAATGGATGGCAGGCTCTCCTACTGGAAGAAATGAAAAAGGAGGCTGTTACAGACTTGAGTTTTCTATGATCAATTGAATCTAAAAGACACTGTTTCTGGGAAGACCATAAAAGGTGTTTTTATGTGTGCATTTTGGATACTTGTTTTGCATGCCTGGCTCTGCTGACAAATGCTGCATATTTTGATATGTAAGTGATGCCTTCTCCGTGTCATGATATTTTTTTAAAGAGAGATTGAATAGTGCACATGTCAAGAACAGAGAATCCTCTGCATTTTCTTTCAAGCCTTTGTGTACATGATGAGCTAGAATAACCTCCTGAACTGAATTCTCCTTCCATACTATGGTTCAGCGAATATCATTATATTTCAGCACAGCTTGAGTGATTTTTAATGCCAAAAACATCAGCAAGAAATACAAATGTTAACAAAATATTGAAACAATACCATAAAAAAACTCTCGGATCATAAATACTTTACTTTGCAAGGTCTGGAAGGTCAACATAGCTATAGTGTGGAAAATTAAAACGCTCTCTGTGTGAATGCCTTTGGAAAAAGAAAAAAAGGCAGTCTTTCAGCCTAGAAATACAAAATTCCTATCTAAAGCTGGTTAAAAATAAAAGTTATTTTTTTCTGATAATATATTTTGATGAAATTAGTTAATCTATTTTTTTTTTTTACTATGTTAGCTGCATGTTCTTAAATATAATTAAATCAGCATTAGAGAAGGTAGAAAATCAGTGACAGCTTTCGTGTCAGTGTTGCACCAGGTAATGTACATCAGCCTAAGATTCGACAGAATTAAATTAAATCTGTACAGGCAATAACTGATGCTTTGGTCTAGCTTTGAATTTGGAAAGCTTTCCCTTTGCAGGCAGGAGTTCTGTCAGTGCACAGCCACTCTGTCACAATGCGCAGGATCATAGGGTGGGGTGAGCAAGAGCAACGGAATTTTGCTGCTGATTGCTGGGGTGGAATTGAGCAATTAATGTTTTACACAATCTTACCTGTTCTCAGTTACTACTTTTCAGCTTATCTTTGTCCACTAGTCTTAAGTCAGCAGTTGTTTTCTCTCTTGGAAGTCTCACTTGGTTTCAGTATTCCAGTACTTAGACATTTCCATCTGATCTATTGGCCCCTTTTAAAGAATCACTGTAAATTTGTGGAACTGCAACTTAACAGAGTTCTGTGCAAGGTTCACTCTATTTCTTAGTGCATAGATGAATCATACATAGGAAAATAGGATTTGATTCAATTTTGAATAGTGTGCATGGGTACAGGCTGAAAAAGAGTAAGAGTGCAAAGGATATGGATGCAAAAGGTAGGGATTCAAAAGGATTTAGCTGCACTTTCTCATTGAATGATCTAATATTTAATAACTTATTTAAAAGGATTTGCTACAATTACTGTGACTTAATTGTAGATTCAAGATAACAGTATTCATATTATATTCCATTCACACACACAGAGATGTGTATGTGTGAGTAAAGGTACCTTGTGACACTACAGCTGGTCTGAAGCTGCACAGATAAATTTGGTTACAGAACCCCAATTTACCTAGGCTCGTTCATTAAAGAGTAGAAGTAAACAAATGCCCAGGTGAGGCAATGATAGGTTGGATTCAAATTCAAGCTGGGTACCCCAGCCAATCCCATTCAATACTGAATGCAGACATCTAGTTGGCCAGTGAGCTGGGCGGTGTTGAGACCTCGACTAATCGGGTGTTAAAGTGTGGGAATCGAACCCCTTGTAAAAAGGAGTGTCCATGAATAAACGTGGGTTATTGTTGCATGAATTGGGCTTGTTCAGTCGTGTGCCTGTCTCCAAAACTATGAACAAATGTAAGAGTACCCCTCAGAAATTCCCCTTGGATTCAGTGAAATACTCATGCCAAATCCCTTAGTGTTTCTCAGCAGGTGAGGGTTGCACGTCAAGAAGTGTGGGGGGTGTGTGTGGGGGGGGGAGGTTATCAGCTGTGATATGCTTTTTCAAGAGACCTCCTAACAATGGGACCATTTTACTTGGGCTGTGATTCAAGTAAACTAATTACCAAAGTTAACAATATTATTTTTCATCTCCTGACAACAGTGTGTTCTGTTTTCTAAGAATATCATTGTGCAGTGTCTTAAAAATTTCCCTTCTGGGTATTTCCTGCATAGACATCCAAAGGATGAGCTATGAGAAGGGTTCAGGAGCAAGCCTCTTAATGTGATATATTGAGATGAATATATATGCTGTATCTTAGAACAGCAGCTAAGTGAACTGTTCTACTTCAGAAGTAGCCATCTTTATTTGCAGAACTATAAAACACAACAGATTGTTTTTAACTTTTTATTCTAAGTGGATGTTTTTTATCCAAAGATGCCTTCATTCAACCTTTGACTCAATTCATCGTCTGTAAGCTCTGATGTCCCTGCAGTAGCATTCCAGCAGCTTTATGCAGTAACCCTCACAGTGATGTGGGTAACAAGGTATGGTTTGATCTGTCCTGAGGCTGGAGGAGATGGGAAGGTGCAGCCATAGTCCTGTTCTCTGTGCTGCTCTCTATAAAAGCTGACAGCAGATGTTGGAATGAGAGCAATGGTGTAACTGACACTAAGGAAAATTCTGTGCTGGTGGTGTGGTAGAGACCCAGACAAGAGATAGAGGAATCAGTAATGTGCTTGTAGATAATTTTTCACCGTGGTTTAAACAGTATCAGTATTTTTTTCCCCAATCTTACATTATAGCAACAACAGAAAAAACCCATGGGTTTTGATAAAAATTACCATGAATAATACTTTCTGAATTTGGCTGACGTCTGAACATTCTATAAGGCTGTCTGACCTTGTAGACAAACAAATGATTTACAAACAGCATGCAGGTGCAGAATCCTTTACCAAAAATTTTTCCCCCACTTTTTATTGCTGGAAAATGCAAGTCAATTGCTTCATGAATAGAAACTGCATTAAAGGGAATTGGAAATGAAAGAGATCTTTATAGCCTCAGAATGATCCTTCCTTTTTGCCTTAACCACCTCATAGTAGCACATTTTGCAAACACTGGAAACCTTCCTGGCCTTTTAAATGAAGAACTGTAGGCAAACAGCTGATACTGTAAAAGGAAGCAGAGTTTAACTTCTTCCGTGGTTGCTTCTATTCTGGGTAATTATGTCATCAGTGGAAATAACATTTGCTGCCACTGAAAGTAGAAAAAACCAAAGGTCTGGGTCTATAAGCTGCATATGCTGCAGAAGGCAGCACACTTCTCACATGTACCCTCTGTCCTGTGGCAGGACAGACAGGCACATTGCACCAAGTCAGCTGGCTCATAAAACTGCAATTTGTGAAGTTGTTCTGCCAGGAGAACTTAAGTACAGTTTTCCCTTCCTGCTCAGATAAAAATTAAATCTCTCATTTGCTAAATAGAGCTGTTGGTCATTTCTAAGTATGCTGTGACAACTGTTCGGGTCGCTATAACTGTGTTTTAACAGAACCCACTTTCTCTCCTCTTGGGCTCATATTAGAGAATTTGTTGCTTACCAGCTGTATGATGAAATTATTGCACCAGCTGGTATATGTTTCTTTGTACCGTATAAAATTAATGATCAGATTTTAAGATCTTGGAAGGACACAAGTAGTTACTTTGCATTTCGACCTTGTGAAACCTGGTAGGTTTCATTACGGTAATCCTTCATTTTTTCCAAATCCCATATGAAATCAATATGCATAATTATTTTAAAATGCTATGATGCTTTTGCAAATAAGGACTCTACTTGGACAACAGTGATTTTATTTTTCTTGGCTTAAGTTACAGCAGGCACTCCAAGGGTTTGAAAGCCATTGACTTGTGGTCATTACTAATTTAATAAGCAGCCCTCACAGTTCCTGTAGATACAAAAGAATCTGACTTTACACGTGTAATATGCAGTGTGCAGAAAATACTTAGTGTTGTTCTCTTTGAAACCTAGAGTACAGTTATTAAAGTTTTATGGTTCAAATTAAAATTTAAGATTAAAATACAAGATCAAAAGAATAAATTTTTCCCCTCAATGCTATAAGGAATAAGCTTTTTAGAATAGAGGGGCTCAATTGGCTCAAATGTCATTTCTTCCTCCTTCTCCAGAGACCTCAATTAGAAATAATCACAGCTCACTACAGGGATGTAACTTTTGTATTTTTAATTTTTTTTTTTAAGAAAGGAACAAGCTTTTATTATTTTTTAATGTATTATGCTATTGTAGAGTCATGAAGTGTAAGTGCTGCTTGGGAACCACAGTGAAAAGTTCTTGAAGAAGCAGTTTGTTTCATGAGCAGGAGGGAAATCTGCAGCTGTGGAACTGTTAAAATGAGTTGGAGGATGCCTGAGGATTTGCTTCTTTGTCAAAGCAAAGGGGAGCAAGGGGAGGGAGGCTCGTGCTGTAGCTCGGTCTGATTAATAACTATCAGAGTGCCCATTTTTCTATGGTTTCATGCCATTAATATGTCTCCCAGTGTCAAATCCACTTGCCATTTCTCTTGTAAGACACTTTAATAATAAACTGCAAAATCAATGGCACACAGAAGCAACCTTATAAGGAGAAAGTGCCCTGCTATATCTTAACTTGAAACACAAAGTCACAAATCTCCTTTTTTGTTTATGCATTACTTTGCTGAAACTTTACCATGGTGCACTACCCTCAGTTTTAAGAACCTGTTTTTGCTGTTCCTGAGCAGTTGTTTGTCACTGGGAGGCACACTGAAGTCATGGACAATTCTGTGATGCAGATCACAAAAGAGGTGACAGTGTTGCTTCATTTCATCGTGGAACTGGTACAGAATTGTCCTGATCACTGGAAGTGCTGTAGGATTTGGTTAAATCCCCATAGGCACAGCTCTCGTGGGAGGCTGTTGGAGCAGTATGGAACTGTGTGACTCCTGATATGGAATGACACTGAGCACTGTGCTGGTTGCACTAACTTCAGCAGCTGTGCTCTGTGCTGGGGAATAGACTCAAGCCAGAATGTGCTTAGGGGTTCTCCCAAACTTGAACAAACAAATAAATAAATAATATCTTTATATCTATATCTCTATCTATATCTATATCTTTATCTATCTATCTATCTGTATCTGAAAAATTTACCTTGTTCCTGAATAAACACTACCTTTAGCAAAGCAAAACCTCACCAAGCTCTACCAGTCAGTAAATAGTTGTTCACCTATTTTTATGCAAAATGTGCATGTACCTCTTGTTTTTTACCATGACTTAAGGCTGAAGCATGATTTGAATTTTTTTTTAAACTGCAGAAATTATGGGATTGATATAATGTAAAGAAAAGCAGTTTTCACCAAACTGATCAACCAGGATTAAGTCTTTATTGTTCATTTATAAACCTTCCAATCCTAAGGCGATAGAAAAATAAGCTCCTTTTATTTGACTGAGGAGTTTAAGATGACTGGATGACCAGCATGAAATGCACAGTAACATTAATTGAACAAATACAGAACTGGATTATTCCAAATCTGCAAAGAACCACAGAATAAAGGGCATTATCAAGGATACAGTGGCAAATTCCCCTTATTGACAAGCATTTGTTATAATATTGAAAGAAAAGTACTGCATGAAAACCATAGGCTATAAAATTCATTAAGAAAGATCTTTTTAAAACGAGGCCTAGGAGACTCTGTCTTATCACAGAATCCAAAATATGGCCATCTGTGGTTTTTTAAACTTGTGTATTATTGAAGCTAAATAGATGAAGAGACTGACTATGCCAAAATGGAGATAGAGGAAATAAAAGGAACAAATAGGAGAGAAAAAATATTGTTGACTCTATATACAAGGAAAGCAAGGATTGACTAGTGGAAAATCTGAGGACAAAATACATTTACACATTATAAGTCATGTAGGTTCTGGTTTTGTGTATATAACATAGGGATTGCCATTACTTTCTATAGGAGGATGAAGATCCGATGTGTCTTTTGTAATATCTATAAGATTAGACAACTGTTCCCAGCACAGGGGGACAAGTACAGCAGCTGTGAAAGGATGATTCTGTTACCAGTGATCATGGAAAGGACATGCATTATGTGGTTCAAGTGCCATACACAAAGTAAACCTCAGGGTTTGATTTGCCATCCTTTCCCATCCAAGGAAATGCAGAGGAGCAGAAAAGTTGATTGTTTTTGTAGGTGAAACATTTAATGACTAACAGAGTTAATTGCAGGCAGGTAGACGATAACAGAAACTGCAATCCATTCAGCCTCTAGTTCCTTAGAGCTAATGGGAATGATTTAGGATTCAGGCAAGCTCTGGTGTACTTCACCCTTTGAATGAACTATTCCCACAACAATAAAACATTAATACTCTGAATCTTTCATTTGGAAAATATTCAGTATAAAAAACTATGTATTAAGGTATCTGCTTACTTTTTTATTCTACTTACTTTTTATTCTCTAGCTCTTTGGAGTTTTCATTTCATGTATGCCTGTTTTTCATTTTGTTTTTGAAATTAGCTCTCCAGCAATTCATTTCTCTTATGTTCTTCCTAAGACAACAAATTTTTGAATTGCTGACAAAGAATGTCGATAGAAGTAGCAATTATTTAATATCTTTAAACCCCAACTTCCTGAAAAAATATTTACTGAGGATAAACCCTAATGTGTGCTTTGTTTTTGGTGGGTTTGTGTTGGTTTGCTTGCTTGTGAGGTTTTTTTGGGTTTTGTTTCAATTTTTTTCTGGTAAATTTGTACAATATAATCTCACTTTTACTGAATATGCTATTGAAAGGTACCAGCATAATTTTAAAAAACAGGTTTTAGTAATGGCAACAGTAGAATGACAATTCAAGATCTGATCTTGATGCAGTTTTCAGATAGAATTGCAAGTTATCATTTTATTTGTACACATCAAGCAGACTTTCTTCAAAATAAAAAGTGTATCCTTGCAGAGATTTTGTAGATAGAAAAATACACATAAGATCAATAATGATGAAGTGAGCTGGCCTCAGCTGAAGGCCATGAAAAGACAGAGGAGGGAAAAGGTGAATGAAAGGAATAAATTAGGAGATTGTTGTGGCAAAGGGAGTTCTAGGACATGCTGACATTGGCAGCAGCAACCCGTTTTAGCACAGATCCACATGGCATGTCCAGTTACCTGCATCACCTCTGAATAGCTCCTTAGAAGTGGCAGACTCTTATGAACCTGCTCTGCCTGAGCTGAGCTGCTGCCCTGGAGGGAACCCATTTAGGATGCCACTGTGTCGTGGCTATCTTGCTCCTGCTGTCCCTGACTAGCTCCTTGGATCTGGCTGAGGTGTCCATTAGTCAAAAAACACTCTCTCCAGGTCTTTGGCATTAGTGCTGTTAGAAAATGACTCCAGAGATTTAAAAAATCTGAAAACGTCATCTATTCTCAGAGATTCTTCACATCTGTATTGGGGTTTTGTAAACAAAGAGGTTTTTCAAGTATTTTTACAATTGATTTACACACAGATGGTATTGGCTTCTGAAATGACAAAAAAAGGTTGAATTGGTTCATGAGACTGCTGAAGTACATGGAAAACTTAAGCTCCAAACCCAGTGGTGCCTTCATCAGCTGCTGCTTGCTGTTTGGAGAAGGATGGTCCACAGCTCTGAGAAATCAGTGCCTATCTTTCTGTTTAGCTCAGTGGGTTTTGAATTAGATCCCTCACAAAACTGGGTCAGAGGGCAGAAGCAGCAGTGAGGGGCTGCTGGCCATGGGGGGAAGTGATGCCATGCTGAACTGCAGTGCTCAGCATGGGGCATGGGCAGAGGTCCTGGCTGGGAGGGAATCTTTGTGGAGAGAGAGCTAAAAAGAAAATTGGGTTTTATGTTTTCGGCCAAGGAAGCTACTTTGAATACGTGTGATTAAACAGAATATTTCATTTTACTGTTTTAATAATAAATCATACACGCTGAATAAATGCAATATTTGTAATACTATTAAAATGTAATTTCTTTTGTACTGTTAGGGAATTACATGATAGGTGTAACATACTTTTTCTTTGTTCTTGGTAGAGTGTTAGCATGCAATTATTTTCCAATTATCTTACTGTTTCTTGAGCATTTTAATCCTTTTTGGAAATGGCACTGAGCAGTTTCATTTGAATGGGAGCAAGGGCTTTAAATGACACAAAAGGTATGGGCTTAGTTCTACAGTTCTTACAGTTTTTCATTGGTAAAAAGCTCCAAAATATATGGCCCCTAAACATATCAACTGGCTATTTTCAGTTGTTATAAATTCAGGATGGTACAGTGCAGACTGATGTTAATTTTCTTTTCATCAAGATAATGATGCTGATTTGTGTTTGATGAGACCCTAAGCTCTGGGTTGTGTTCTGGTTTTCAGGAATGGAGATGTTGTGTATTTCAAAAAGAATTAAGCATTTCTTCCTGGGAAGGTGGTCACAAATTTTGGTGTGCAGCTTTTAATGATGCTTCTTTCCTGTTCTGCATCTTGGAATCACTTCAGTCAATACAGAGCAAAACAAAGAGGAGTATTCAAACAGGTGATTTTATTTCCATCATTACTGATGCAATTTGAAAGTGTTTGGTTTTGTTAATTTTTGAGAATTCCTCTAAACTTCTGAAATTGAACTGATTGTTATGAGTAAGCCTTTTCTCTTTACTGGCATAAGTCCCATCTATTACCACAGTGGTCTTAAAACATTTTTGTTACTAGCTCTTTGTTGATCTGTCATGTGGAGGCAAGAAGAATCCAAAAGTTAAAAACTAGAAGCATAAAATGGAAATTTAATTGGGAAATAGAATCTCCTGACAATGGAAATTTTATAATGATCTGCTTTCTGAACAGCCCAGTATCCACAGTTTTGTTGCATGACAGTGAGCAGCATCTTTGTTTTCGAGGGTGAATTTCTTACCACATAACAGTCTCAATCTTTCTTTTCCCTAAAATGAATGCGATGGCATTTTCAACATCTGCCACCCCTGCCTTGTTGCCTTTGGTTCCTAATGCTGCATCAGTCACACCGGGCATGGAGGCAGCAGTGGCTGATGATGTGGGGAGTAGACGGTGTGGGCAGGTGACATAAAGGGTGTGGAAGTGGCAGTTGAGAACTACAGGTTTTCATGTTCTCTCTCAACTCTGCATCCACCAAAATCCAAGGAACTTGAAGTTTTTATCAGTGGAGTGCTACCTGATATGAGTCTTGGTATTTATAATCTTTAGCAGGTTATAAATTACAATGTGCTCTTTTCTTGTTGTATGTAGCATGATAGTTTGAAATGAGTTGATGCTATTTCCTTGCAGCTCAGAGTTTTGTAATGTTGAAGTTACTGCTCAAGTTGATTAATTAATGTATTGCTTTTAAAGCTTTATTTATTTAATTCTCTAATGGGATAGCTGAAGAAGGAGCTGCCTCCCACATATCTTTTGCATCTATTTTAATTTGATTCCTAATATCCTTTGTGGTTATAAAGCTTGTCTTCGTTTTTTATTTTGGTGTTTGTAATCTGTTTGAGAAAATACAGAAAAATAACAACCATTATTTTCGTGTTTTTCAGTTTGTTTAGCAATGTAAGCACGAAATTAGCAGATTGCATTTCTTTATTTAAGTAAAATAGGTCTTTGCAAATTCGTTGTATAAGTGTAACAGAATTCTATGCAGCTTTCATTTGTAATATTATGAAAAGTATGCATTTATAAACTATAAAAGTCATATTCACAACCAGAATGGTAACGACAGCCCAGACAAAAGAAATATATTGAAATAGTAATTGTATTTGTAAAGATATCAAAGCAACTTTTAGAAAGAATGAAGCTTCTTCATCTCTAGATAAACTTCAAAATACAGTTGTAATGGTTTTCAACTTTTTCAGTACCTATTCTTTTGTTTATATCTGTCATTGTAAAATCTTTATTTCTGTTATATTTTCATGGTCATTTGCATTTTCATTTTAATACTAGAGAAAGATGTTTCTAGTAGCAAGTTAGTGTTTCCTAACAAGTACTTAAAAAGGAGTTTAATATTATTTTATAAAATTTTCAGTGGGTTTTAAAGTGCAAGTATTGAACAATATAAGAAGTAAATACTTCCTAGAATATTTTTTCATTGTTTAAGGACAGTCATTACTAGAATAAATAGGGATCCTTTATTCTGTCAAATGAAAAATGGAAACATTTAATGGGATTGACACTGTCACTGCAACAATGCTGCTTAAGTAATTAGTTGTCATGGGATCATTGACTTGGTAGATATCAAGCTGACAAGTCATCCTGTTAAATTTCAGTTTGTAAGTTCCTATTAAAAATTACTTTGATCATTCTCTCACAATTGATATATGCATATGAAGTTCATGATATCAGTTACACAGTTGGAGGGTTTTTTTTTGGTATTTTTGGTTTCTTTTACTGTAATTCACATATTAAAGTGTATCTCAGTAGTTACCATGTATATATAAATAACAATGTTGTGAGTTTTCATTTCATTTTTCAGAGATCTTGTTGCTCTTTACAGGCAATTAATAGCAGACACTCTTGAAAATCTGTTCCTTTTTTGCTTGACTGAAGAGGATACTGAGTTGTTCAAGCCCTGGACAGCCACTCAACCAAGTGGGGTTTTGGAGCCTGTGGGACCTGATGTGTGCTCAGACACAGGAAGGACTTCTCAACTCAGCAAGCAAAGGTATGATGGTCTGGAGGTGGAGGAACAAATCAAGTTTAATGCATCCAGAGACCTTAAAGAATATTTTGATTTATATGAGGTTGGTGCTTGCATAAAGAGAAATCAAATTTATTGGTCTTAGGTTATGATTGCAGGCATATTCTTACCTTACTCTTTTGTATGTATCAGATGATGCACATAGACTTCACTTCCACAGAAGCAAATTTTCACTTAGATTTTTGACTTGAGGTTTTGAGTTCTGGATGCAATATTGCTCCAAAAGATAGTCTACTGAACTTTAAAAGTAGGATAGAACCCTATTGTTTCTCAGCATCACTGCCTTCACAGGGACACTCAACACACCACTTACATCCATAAATCCTGTAGAAATTATTTCCTGTTAAAAAAAATGTTGAAAAAATGTCAATTTACTTCCATGTTTGAAGAGCTGGGGATAAGTCATACCTTTACAAAAGAGGCATCTCATGAATTTCTAAATCTCATGTTGCTTCTTGCAACAACCTCAGTTTGTTGGTTGGTCCTGACAGGAGATTGTGGGAAAGATCCTCTATAGGAAAGAAACAAAAGGATCCACAGAGTATCACTGTGCTAACAATGCGATCAAGCCCACACTGCTGACTGTAAGGCCTGAAAGAGGATGAGATCAAAGAGGATGTGGAGCCAAATGACTCCCCATTCAATGTTACTTTTAACAAAAAAAGAGTTAATATTAAAAAAAAAAAAAAGAAAAAAAAAGAAAAGTAATTTTCCTTGCTTTTCTGCCTATTGTGTCTTCACAAATGTGGGTGATGAGCTGTGAGCTACAGGTGCATCAGGACAAATTTCCGAAAAGGCTTCTTTTTTGATACATTCAGTTTACTTTTGCTGCATTTATCTCTGTGATCCTCTGCTAGAATTTCAGTCCTAGGAACAAATCTGGCTGCTTGGACTAACAATTTTTATGGATGTGCATGGTGTTCAGCTGCCAATCAGATGCATGCAGATGCAAATTGGATGGTTAGATGTACAAGTACTTTGATTTGTCTGTAAACTCATCTTGAGCTTGTGAAATCTCAGTAAGGATTTTTGTAGGTGGAATTTTTCACTTTTTAAAAGGACCTTGAACCTTGAAAACACCTTCACCTAATGGTTGGTTGGGTCAGTTTGTTTATGCTTACTTTCTAGCTGATGAAAATCTTATAAGCTCAGCCTGAAAACATATTGCCAAGGCTAAAAATACTTGCAAAATAATGCAACAGATAAAGCTCTGAAGTAACAGATTTTATTTGACAGTCTTGATTTTTTTTTTCAATGACCTCACAAAAACATTAAATGGGAATAGCCTGGGGAAGAGGCACTCAATCAATAGGTACCAGTAAATTTGCGAAATCAATTTTTTGCTTTTCACATACACAAGAATTGATGCAGTCAATGCTGTGTAACTCCGATTAATTGCCCAGGGTGACAGAAGATTTATCAATTGCTTATTGACTTCTTTGAAGCCATAGGGGGAAAATGGAAATAGCTGCAAAGTTAACTGAGTGATACAGAAGACATCCTTCCCCAGTTGATGTGTAAATAAAGACACAGCAGGTTGTCTCCAAAATATGCTTGATATCAACGTTTCTGCAATCAGAAGCAGTAACAATGTTATTGTAGTGGCAAGACTGCAGAGGTGTGTGTGAAATAATACCTGTCCTACCTGTGACATCCAGTTACTGTGGTGAATGATACAAAGGGGTGTCACAGAGGGTGAGGAGGCCCTGGCTCAGGTGCCCAGAGAAGCTGTGGCTGCCGCTGGATCCCTGGGAGTGCTCAAGACAGGTTGGATGGGGCTTGGAGCATCCTGGTCTGGTGGAAGGCATCCCTGGCCATGGCAAGGGATGGAACTGGATGAGCTTTAACATCTCTTCCAAACCAAACCATTTTTTTGATTTTGTGATGTGTTACTATGTAGTAGTCACTCAGCTTTTACACACAGTTGTTCCACAGGAATTCCTGTTAAATTTAGTAGGATGACTTTGGAAGAAATTACTCTTCTCCAAATATTCTTCTGCAATTAAAGGTACCTCACCCTCACTTTGAGCATTTTTATAGCAGCCACAGACTTCAGTTTCTCTTTTATAAAAAGCATATTTCATATTTAACAGCTATAAAATTGGCTACTGCTTTTAATGTGCCCTTTTCAGTCTTCTTACTTCCCCTGGGTATGAGGTGTGGGAGAGCTCATTAAATTTCTGAGTCAGAGAAGAGAAAACTGTAAATAAAAATAAATATATAAATTAAAAATACACCATCTGTGGTATAAACAGGGCACTCTGAAACATTAGCTAAAATTTCCATAAATGTGACACATGATAAAAAGAGCAGTATCACAAAGCAAAAGAAGAAAAATACTTTCAAGGCTAATAAACTTAGCACTGTAAAGTGACACCTGACACTTCAAAGTGAAAGAATGGAGAGTTATTTATGTGTTTTATTTCTTTAACAGAACAAAAATTAATAGCATTTTTTTCAATAATAAATTACTCACAAATCTAGCATACCTGTATAATCTACAGTGGAGCCAAGGGTGGGTGAAGTTTTGGCATATGCTAGATTTTATACTTTTCCTTTTTGTCTAAATACTGTTAAAAAAACCTTCTCAGTCCTTCAGTGTCAAACTAATCTTCTTCCTTTTATCTTTAACTTCCTTCTTTTACTCCTGTTTGAGAAAGTAAATCCATTTAATACCCTTAACATGAATGCAGACAAGCATCCTGGAAAATAAGTGCATCATGGTCTTGCTCTCCATCTTTCTTCCCTGTTTTTTCAACATATTGAAAATAATAATCTGTAACAAGATTTTAATAGTAATAAATTTCAGCTTCTGCATAAAAGTAAGATCACAAATGCACAAGATGATTGGACAATATATTCCAGGAAGTTAAATACATTATTTGTAGGTGATGTTTACGAAAAGAGAATGGAGTGCTTTTCAGCAGTTGGAGGCATTAGGTTAGCAGTCACAGCACAAAGTTAAATTTAAATTTTACAGAACAAATAGCTAGTAAAGATATAACTTCTATTTAAAAGGGAGAAGATACTGATTCAGGATTAAAAATCAATAAGTAACATGATGCATTATCAGCAGACTCAGGAGTGTCTTGCCTCTAAACCTCATAAGCAGAAACTCCTTAAAACTTTGGATGCTGAAAAGGACAACAGAAATGATGGAGGAGGAGAAGAAGCAAGTTGAATCCTGATGAGCTGTTAGGCTTAAGAGTGAGGAAGCAAGAGCGTTGCAACAGAAAACTCTATCAACCTGATAGATACTTTAAAAGAAACAGATTTTTTTAAATAAATCTGTTATCTTGGCAGAGCCACAGTTTTGTTAATAGAAGGCCCTTACTGGCTGGGGAGTGCAGTCTCGATTTGTTCCCCCAAGGGTGATCAGGAGGTTCTTAATGGAATTGATGGGCTCTGACATGATTTTGTGGCTGCCCACACTGGGCTTGGTATTGCTTTGGCTCCCTGAGTAAGGGTACAGGGAGTGTCACGGCCCTGTCTCTGTTCCTTTGTGCCAGTGGGTACTTGGGGCAAGTTCCAGCTCCAGGATGCTGCCAGAGAGAAGGTGGAGCCTCTGTGCATGGCTAGGTGTTCTGTGATATCCTTTTCCTCTTGGCAGCAGCCCTTCCCTGTAGGACCGCTCTCTGACCTCATAGCTAGGTAAGAGAGGAAAAGGGGGAAGCTCAACCGGCTCAGACACTGCCTTGTGGCCTGTGAGCACACCTCAAGGTTGAAGTGGGGGGAAGGAGAACAAGTATGACAACTATGAACTGCTTTTTTGGCTCGTGGATGATGTGAATGTACATGTATGTGGAAGTGTTAGGAAAGACACACTTTGATGTGTTTGGTGTTTGGAGGATGTCTGCCAGCAGAGACCTGGTGTGGGTCAATGGGGGTCTGATGGGAGCAATCAGTGCTATTACTTTGAGACAAGACCATATTTTTGGGATGTATCTATGTATTGTTGCATACAATGAAACCTTGAGATGCGCCTCGAGCTCCTGACATGAGCAAAGGACAAATAGGTGAAGAGCATAGGAGGCACAGTGTCCCCATGGCAGCTGGTCCTCAGAGCTGTTCTCCTGAGCCTGGCTACTAAGTGTTAATTGTGCAGGAGCTGTCCTTGTACTTCCTGTCACAGAAACTTTTATGGACTATTTTGAGTTTGAAGAGTCCCTGCTATGGGATGTTAAAAGGCAGCTTTTGTTTTGAGGCATAAATATGTGCTAGGTGAAAGTGATGTGCAAAGTTTTGACAGTGTACTGATAGTACATAAAAATAAAATGTTGTCCCAGAACTGAGGCATTATATTTTAGTAGTGACACTGATAGGCCCAATTGAAAATTTACTGAGAAATGAGACAGAATATCCATTCCTTAATGTGCCAAAATCAAAACGGGTATATTCCGAAAGATAGAGGATAGGTGGAATAGATTCTTCCTTCAGGAAGAAGTTGGTAAAAGACAATCGTTGTCAATATGAAGGTCAGACTGGATGATGATAATAATTGTCCATTTCAATTTCTATAAATTGGTGAATCTAATAATTTCAGTAGAAATGTTGCCTCTGAATGTCATTTGCATTGTGACCTCATCCATCTGGAGGTGTTAGGCAGCTGTAGAGTAGGTGCAAGATCTACTGACTTTGTCTACTTCCTTCACTAGGACAGTAAAAAGGGGTTGGGTGGAATTAGGACTGAAATTTTTATTCAGAAACCTGTCTGCAAATTTTTGGGGATGGGAGGAGGGAGCCCATCTAGTCTAGAATCTCTTTTACCATATTTTATGTTGTCAGGTCCCACATTGAAAAGAATATATTCTCATCTAAATGTAAAAGAAAAGTCACTTTTATATTTTTTCATTGTTTTTATTAGAGGCAATGTGTTTTTGACCCAAAGATGAAGCAGATTCTCATCTTCTGGGGCTGTTTTTCACCTTGAATCTTTTCCTGTATTCTTTAAAATATTCATACTTGCATTGAGAAGCCAAATTTTTGAAGGTGATCCTAGGTGAATAGGATTAAACAACTCAGGTCAAACTACTTACTTAATTACTGTATATTCATCATGCAATTGGCAAGAAATTATATTTCATACAGCATTCTTTATAGTCTCAAGTTTTAGTATTCTGAGAGGAGAAAAATGAAAGGCAAATATCATGACCTTTTGTATCGCAATGACCTGAAACTGCAGATGGGTTGCAATTTCAATACAGAATCCAATCCTAACTTTAAAGTGTCAGTAGGCACTTGTGAAATATGTCTGGGACATTCAGAATGGAAAATATATAACGTAATATCCTTCCAGGGAGAAGAGCTCTGAAAATTGCCATTTTCCCTTCACACATTAAGGCACTTACTGATTAACATTCATGAATTTGATTAAGAAAAAGTAATAATTTTTCCCAGAAGAAAAGTTCTTTTTCCTTTTAATTGTTTTATTTGTTTCTAGTGCAGGAGGGGTAACTCATGTTTTGGTTTTAAGCCAGAAAAAAAACTAATTTTTTTTTTTTACTGTTTTCATATGAAGAAATGTTTCATTTTTAAAAATTATCATTAGTGACACAACCATGCAATTTACACTCAGTGTTCTTTGATAGAATGAATTCTGACAGCCAAGCATCAGAATTTAATCTGATCATGAGTGTCACTAGGCAAAAAAAATCAGACTTAGCTGAGGTTTTCTCCTTCTCTGTCTGAGCATGTGCTCAGCCCCGTGGGAATTAACAAAGAATCGTAAAATCCAGGAAATTATAGACCTGAAAGAATGACCTTCTTTCCCCCTGAAATTAAACTAATGAAGACTTTCCTTGAACAAGCTTCGTGGGCTGGGGTGTCAGGAGTGCAGTGGAACATTGGAGCTGGTGCAGGATCCCCAGACAGTGCCTGTGCTGGCCATGCTTTGGCCTTGAAATTGTGTGTCAAGGATCCCTGCTGCTCCAGCAGTGGAATATGACAGATCCTCACCACATTACTTTCCCAAATGAGGTATAAGATGTTAAAATCTGACCATTGGCTTGAACTGCCTCATGCTCAGAAGTACCTACTCTAACTTTCCAAGATTCTTAGAAAGTGCTGAGAATATGCATTTTAAGAATCCTGATTCATCAGAAGTTCTCAGCATAGGTGTTCAAGATTCTCATTCATGTCAAAGTCCTGACTGAAGGCAATATTTTTTTATGGAATAGAAAAAAGATGGTCCAGCAACAGTAATGTAGCTGTGATGGCACAGGCCTGCATTGAATGATCTGAAGTGATGCAGATGATCCAGACAGGCTCAAAAGTGCAGCAGAATTGTTACTGGCAGTCATTGAATTGAAGTTGCAGTTACTTCTCCTTCCCCTCTGGAGCCAGAGAGGGTCTCTGTCGCTGGGCTGGACCAGCTGTGCACACACAGCTCTGCCCACAAGCAAATCAGGAAAACTTTTGTCGTTTTTCTTACTGGAGTGGTGCAAAGGCAAACATCAGGACACAGCAGGAGCATGATGTACAAAGGCAAACCTGCCAGCAGTGTTTCTAAGATATGTGTGCCTTAAGGAAGAAATTATTGTGTTGAAGGTGTTAAAGCAGCTCTTGCTGTTTGTTTCTCTGACATTCCATTGTCTTCATAAGATCAGCAAGGGCACTGCCCCATAAAGACATAAGTCAAGTCTATTTATGCATGAACTTTCAGTGAGTTCTTTTTTCCCTAGTATTAGATACCTGTGTATCCAGTGTCAGGAAGGTATAAGTTCTCCAAGTGAACACAGGTATTTTGGTAAGATATTTAGACCTCATCAATGTCTAGCCTGGATATTAATATTTTTTTGAATATGCAGACAGAAAATACCAGAGTTAAAAATAGGGTCTTGAACAAAGTTCTCTAATTATTCTTGTATGCTTGCAAGTAGTGCTGACCAGCATGCAAATTCCAGGAATAACCATTAAGTTACAAGTGCTGGATGTGAGACAAGAGGAATAGGCTGGTTGGCCCTCTTCAGCTTCTGGGTTTTGTTGACAAAATTTTTCTTCTCTAAGACAGCTTGTCTTTCCTGTTCTCTAACAATTATTTTCTCCGTTTTTATTTCCTTGCAATATTTGATATTATTTATAAAGCTCCAGCTGCCAGCTGCCAGGCTGGTAGTACTTTGCAACAGCTAGCTTTTCATTTTTCAAATTGCTATTTGTTTTTGGGGTTTTTTGGCTTCTCATTGTTCCAGATAAGTTGAAAACATGAACCATAACATGAAAAAAAGAAAACAAAAAAGAAAAAAAAAACAAAAAAAAAAAAACAAAAAAGAGGGAAAATCAAAGAATGAATGCCAAAGCCATTATTTTGGAAGCAAGATCTTTAGACCTATAACAATTTGCTTATAATTTGGAGGGAGGGGGAGATTTTTTTATCCCTCCTAGTTATTCTCCTAGTTATTGTGTTTCTTTGCAAGGAAAAGCTATAATACACTACATATGGAGTATGAACTGTAGCTGACTTACTAAGAACCACACAAAGCAGAGTGAAAAGCAATTGTGAATTGTAGAAGAAATAAATTTGTCTCTGTCTCAGTTTACCTTTCTAATAGCACCCAGGCTCTGAGAAAACTAAGGCCAAGGAAAATGATGACATAGAGCAGAATGCTTAAAAGTTCTGTGTTTTTTCAGAGGTTGGGACTTCCCCCCATTTTCCACAGTATTTTTCTTCCTGTAAATAGAATGGCTCAAATGAAGAAAAACGGTAATAGTCTGTAAATCTTTGGCCAAAATTGTTATTGAATATCATTCAAATGTTAGAGTTTTTTGTCTTTTCCTATTTTTTTAATCAAGATTATTTCACAAAATGAGACTCAATCCTAGGAAAATATTTTGAGATTTTTTAATTAAAAACAATTGTTTTAGAAGTATTGGTTCTTTAAAGAGAGATTTATCTCTTATAGAAATCAAGACCAGCATAAATAATGCAGTGTAGAGGAAAGATTGAGTCAATTGTTCCTATGCTTTCTTCCTCAAAATTGAATAATTCATTTTTTCCTTTAAAAATACACAGAAAAGAACTTTTTTTTTCTAACTTAAGACTGCCACTGAAGTTACACATTAAACAAAAATAAATCCATGCCTAGATAGCTTCCATGAATTCTTACTAATTATCATACTTCAAGAGTTACCTGTTTTGTGACTTCTCTGGGTTTATATTTGAAAGCAAAATCAGATGCCATTTCCCAGCTGAAGTGCAATTTTGCTTTAATTCCTTACAAGTTTTTAGATTATTTCCTTTTATTATATTATTTTTGGATAGGGAGATACTAGAGTTTTGTTGTATTTCTGGTTCACTAATGTCTGTATCAACTGATAGGAAATTACAAAATAAGTGAATTTAAAATTTTATTATCCCAAAGCACATATCTGGGAGGGTGGTGAAGGAGAAACCATGTTACAGAAGGGTTGCTTTGAGAGGGAGGTGGGCAAATGACCTTTGTCTGTCTATGAATAGAACCCTCATTTTTGAAGCTTACCATTAGAAATATGTGAAGGATACAACTCAGGATATAGTACACATATTTTCTGAATAGAATACTTGCTTATGAAAGAATCAAACCTTCTGTGACAGTGTTAAATAACTTGTGTAAACAGGCTAAATGGTCACATTGCTTAAGGTCAACCACAGGTCTGCTAATCCAGAAGCCATAGAGAAATCTATTTTTTGTGATCTTTCTTCTGTCTGTGATCTCTACAAATTCCATCATTTAGCAAAATCTCTCTACAAGTTCCACTTTGCTCTTCTCTCTGTCTTGCTGTTCCCTGTAGAATGTAATTTTCCAGCTGGCTCTGGGATGTGAAGAAGGAGGCACTGTTTAGGGTATACAGGGCTGACCTCCATGGAGAGCTTCACATAGTGGCATTTTCCAGAAGTACATTTTCCTGGGAAACCCAGGAGAGGATAGATTGCAGTCATATGTATTCCTGATGAAATATTCTGCATGTGAATTCCCTGTTTTCAAAGAAGATGATTTGGGTTCTTCAAAAGGCTTGGAGTAGATGTGAGCAGGGGACTGGAATGTCTTGGCTTGATGGCACCATTTTCCTTGGCCTGGGTTAGACTCTAAGGCTTTTATAGTAGGGAAACCTGGAGCTCTTTCAATACTGAATCATATCAGTGCTTGTAGAAAAGAGGTGACATTTCACATTAGAGGCAGATGGAAGAAATATTTATTTGGCATGTGGATTTCAAGCAAATGATGGATGCTGTAATCTGTTCACTGGATTGGAATGTTAAAGCCCCAGGGAATACAGAGTTATCTGGCCAGTGAGGCAATAAAAAGGACATAAATAATTGATTTATCATGTTTTTCCAACTTTGCACAAGGTTTTCACCTCCACCTTCCAAGATACGTATTTATTATCATACATGATGTTTCACATAGGTAGAGTTAATGCATACAAATGAATACGCAAAAGATCATGAATGAAACACTATAAATATATTATAGAGAATAAGCAAATTTACTAGTAGAAGTTTAGTGATCAATACAGCATTTCACATGGAAGTTTCATTGGAGGAAGTGAACAAAGGAGGAACAGTAGGGCAGGGGTAGTGCTTCCAGGTCATAGACCTTGAACTGGGAAAAGAAAAGCTCTCCCTCCTCTGCAGTAGACTGTGACTGTTTCCTTTCCATTTGAATAAAAATTGTTTTTGTGTCATTGATATTCAACTGTCACTGTGGGTAGTGAAAGAAACTCCATTTGCATCTTTAGATAATCATCCCACTATTTTTTTCACCAAAGAAGCAGCTGGTGCCTTGTCCATTGTACAGAGGAAAACATATTTCATCTCTATTAATTTTCAGAGAAGGTCTTATCTTAATTTATGACCTATAGTGTTAATAGCATCATCATTTTAATGAACTAATTAGATTAATTACAGTTATTGCACATTATTATTATTATTCTTACCATAATCACCATGGGGAAAATTTTAAGTATTAGAAATCAAGAACTGTATCATTGCAACTCTAATTTGTAGTGTGCCAATGTTTCCCCAGTAGGCCCCAATTATGTGGCATAATAATTGAATGATTTAAATTCATAATTTAACTGCAGCATTATGAAGGGAATTTCTGATTTTTCAATACTTTTGAGTTTTTTATTTTATTTTTTTTTTTAATTCTTCACTCTGAACAATATCATGGTAGGGTAAACATTGAGGTAAAAATGATTTAGTCCCTTGTTTTTTACTACTAAGATGAAATTTGGGTGCTTGTTTTCTGAAGATGTTTAAACCCAACATTTCCTTTGACTGGAAGTATTACTGTGGTTTGTAGGCAGTAGGTATTTACAGATGCTTGTAATCTGTAGATATCTATACCTAGGTTTGTTTTATTATGGTCATAAGAGAATTGAGATTTGAAAGTAAATTTTATCTTTTATGTGAATAATTTTTAAATGTGGGTGTATGCTCCATTTCCTCCATTTTCTTCTATGTACCTTTACAGCCTTATGTTTCTTTTTTTATGCACATAGAAGGATCACTCTTTGCCCTGTTCTTCATAAAATGGATATAAGTTTGCTTTTAGAAGTTTAAAAAATTCAGGAAAAAACCTGAATACAGATGTCTCAATAAATGAGACATCTTCCTTTAAATCAAGAAGAACCTACAGTGATTTTTCAGAACCCATTTTTACAGCCTCTTTTACAGAGATGGTCGTTTGGTTGAATGTTTTGTGTATATGTGTCAAATAGAATGGAACTGTCACCCCAGGAACAGTTTTGCAAGTAGCAGGAATGGAGATGATGATGATGATCATAATTAGGGTATTTCCTTGTGTTAACACAGTTTTTCCAATCCTATTGAGATGCTCCAGTCAGATGTCATAACATGTATAAAAAGGCACAGTGAGAATATGCTCAGACTGACATGAAAGAAGCTGGGAGCCAGAGAACAAAGGAAATGATCAAAACCTGACTTTGCAGGCAGGGAGCAATGGAAGGAGTAGAAAATTCAGACCACCCCAGACAGCAGGTGTAGATCTTAATTTCTGAAAAACGGTTAAAAATGCACCTGGTGAAGTACAATTGTGTCACAAGGCTGTGAGGGCAAATCTGTACTGGAAAGAGGCAGGGGAGGGATCATCCCAGAGAAAATAATTCCAGCTGAAGGGTGAGGCAGCAGAAGTTGTGCTTTTCCACTGCTACTGAAACAGTTGAGGACATAGGAGTTTGAGTGGAAAGCAAAAATAAGATCTATTTGCCATCCCAAGGATCCATATTAGGCACTAGACTGATTGAAGTAAAACTCATGTAATGTTGAATTATTAGTTACCTTATTTTGCCCTGGTTCTCCCTCTCTATTTAATGAGAAAACAGTTATATTTACCTCTGATTTTAGTTTAAGAAGACAGGCTATTTTTATGTAGTCTGTGAGGTGTGGTACAAACCACTTTCTTTTGCTCTTGAAGTCAATCATGCTGATGTTGGAACCTGTGGTGGGTTGAACTGGCAGGAAACTCAACACCAGAGTTTGCTTGGTCCCCACACCAATTGGATAGGGGAGAGACTTAGGTAAAAAGAATTGCAAAATTTGTGGCTTGAGATAAAGACAGTTGGAACAGAAGTGGAAGGTATACCAATAACTATTATTAATAAAAAAATAACAGAATATGGAAAGCCAGTGATGTACAATGCATTTGCTCCCTTCCTGCTGAGTGATGCCAAGCCCATTTCTGAGCAGTGTCCCCCTGGCCCCTTCCTGCCTAATTTATTTGCTGACCATGATACTACATGGTCCAGAATATCCCTGGGGTCAGTTGGGGTCAGCTGTCCAGGCTGGGACCCCTCCCAGCTCCTTGTGTATCCCCAGCCTACTCACTGATGGGGTAACACAGCACTGTGCCAGCTATTAGGAAGGAAATTAACTCTATCCCAGCCCAAACCAGCAATCAGGTCTTCAGATTCTTGCCTTGCTTTATTTCAGTTAAATGGTTTGTAAAGACTTGCCTTTGCCTAAATTGTGAATCACAGCACAGTGGAAGAAGATGGGCAGACTTGGTCAGTGTGTGTGAGATGAAGATAAGTATTAGTAAGATTGATGATTCATGCAACAACTCATCTATTTGTGTTTGGATATTAAGATACTCCCATGTTGCAAAAAAGCTCTAAAATTAGTTGGTAAACTGAAGATAAAATCCTAAAATAAAGTAAAACCCGTCACATAGTTGCAGCATCTTAAAAGTGACTGCAAAAAATCCTTTTTATGTGCAATTTCACTAACACTCAATAGGTAAGTAGAACATATTTGATTTAGTTGTGCCATTTTCAAGTTGTGTTATCTGACAAACTTAGTAGAGACTACATAATTAGATCATACTACTGTGTTTATGATAATGAATGCTAAATTCACAATACTTGAAGCTGCACATTAAGCAGGTATTTAATTTTTTATGGCTGTTTTTGACAGGTAATATTTTTTATCCTGAACATAAATCTGTCAGAAATTCTATTTGTACTAAAGGCTTACATGTAGTAGATGACAATTTTGATTTTTAACTGGCAAATTTGTGCAGGCATTTTATTTTCTAAGCAAAGTAGCTTTAAAGAAATTCATTGTAATTGCCATTTCTTTATAGTATGATCTCATTAACGGTATAAAGCAGACTTTAAAACACTTAAAATTATAGTATTTATCAAAATGTTATATATTTCACAAGTAAAAGCCACCTGATACACAAACCCCCACTTTTAGTTGCTGGCAATTGATGGAATGTGAATGAGCAAAAGCAAAGTATTCGAAGTTGGCATCTGACAACGTTGGACTGGATCGGGTAGATGAAGGTACCTCTGTGTTTCTGTTCAGGTTAATTTTACTGGGTAATAAAGCAGTAGAAAATGTCACGAGAAGAAGAGGAAATATGAGAAAGCTCAAACAAGGCACTCAGTTTCCTATCTAAATGTGGTGTTTTGGGTTCTAACACTTTGCAGGAATTGCCTTGTCTGTTCTGTATGCAGTGGCTACAGTGTAATCCTTAAGAGTTACTGTTCATTTCTAATTAATTGAGCCCAACAGTGGGTTTGCTGCCCGCTCAGGTTGGCCTGTTTGCCTGGAGGAGGAGAATATTGTGAACACGTGTATGATACCAAATAGCTGGATTCACAAAACCAAATTTCTCTCCTACAGAAACAAGATAATCTACCTTTGTACCAGACCTTATCTTCCCTTTATTATTACCAATATGAATGTAATGAAATTACTTTTGGACATGATGCAGAAATCAGTTTTAAAATATGTAGCTACTCTAATTGTAGTTTCTGCACTCATGATCTCTCTGGTGATTTTGGTTGCTAGGAAAAAAGTGCATGGAAATCTCTAGAAGACCTTTTGGCTCCTACAGCCCCAGGCTGCATTTACTTCAGGAAGATAATTTAAAATGGGGAAAATAATTTATCCTTATTGCAGTTGTGTGTGAGGCCTTCCTAACACTTGTATCCTCTGCAGGCTGAATAATGGGGGACAGAGGTGAGTAATCAGGGTTGTGACTGAGTGCACATTGCATTTACTGGAAACGCTGGTGTTGGTTTAATGTGGACATTGGATCAGGCTCTGAGAGCGCAGGGGAAAGCCTGGCCCAGCAGATGAGGGTTTAATAGACCTTGCTTCCCTTAGGATGCTCTAGAAAGTGCAGAAATACGCAGTGGGGAGCCTGGAGAGCACACAGATAGGTGTATGGAATAGAGGCTTATCTACAAATAAGTCCAAGAAGAGGAAGATTGTAGTTACTATAAAGCAATTGGGAAAAGCAGTGTGCCTGTGAATCAGACACTGCATCTTCTTGATCTGGAGAACTGATAGCAGAGAAACATGGTTGCACCCTTTTCTGTGAAGTTTGCATTCCTGCCTCAGTATGAAAAGTCTCCAAATTCTGTGGAAGTGACACCAAAGTGATCATTAACTTTATAGGCTAAATCACTTTCATTAAGTTTCATGTGATCAAATGAAAACTTTTCTTTTTAAGCACTGCTTTGAAAAACAAACAATTAATACAACTACTCTGGGGCTTTGAGTATAGATACTGCAGTCCCTGGGATTGGATGCTGTCAGAATTTACTGTCTGTATCATCTGAAATATGAATATTTTATTCTAAATACTTTGGTTAAGGTTTGCTTCTCACGATGTGGTAGAATTTAATGAACATGCTTTCCTAAATAATTTTATGTTCTGTAGTGCTTAGTATCTTAGTGAAAAGGTAGGACCGCATAATTCTCAGCTGCATCAAGAAAATGAGTTGTGCCAATTACTTAAATTGTACTTTGAGTAATTTGTGCCATATCTCTGCAGTTAATAACTTCTACACCTGGTTTTTGTTAGAGACACCCCCTAACCCTGCCCCCCATTTGGTTTCTCATCTTTACAACTGTGCTTGGTGTATTGTTACTTCCAAGGCTGCTGTAAATTTGACAAAGATGAACAGCCATGATGAGTGCAGATGGACGAAGATGATAACTGCAGGTGGCAAATGGGGGTTGGAAGCATTATGAGTACAGTTTCAAGGACTATTCAGTCATTATCTGAAGGAAATATTTAGATACCAGCATGGGGTATGACAATTTCATCCTGCTGGATGAATAATAAGAAATCATGTTGATGGTCAGTGTAAAACGACATCTTGTTTCATGTGCACAGGATAAAAGAAATGGATGGCAAGGAAGCAGTTGTGGGACAAGGGAGACAAGCGCTGTGTGACCTGGGAAAGTTCAGCAAGAGTATATGGAGGGAGACCCCATCCTGGCACGGAGCACTGGCAAAGGCCAGCGCTAGAGTGTGGAGCCAGAAGGGAAAAATGGTTATAGATTTAGTAGAAATAGATCTCTCTGTTTTACTTCATAGGAAAAAACATTCCTGCAGCCGGGGGGAAAAAAAACGTTTGCTGTTATTTAAAGTCTACTGACCATGAGTCTATTGTGAGCCTGGCTCAGGAGGTGGTGGGGACAGCCTTGTCCCTGGATGCTGGTGGGATCTGCTGACCAGAGCCAAAGGAGAAAGGATCCTCAAAAAGTAAAAGCACAACCCAAAACCAAACCCAGTGGTCAGCCCTTGTGACCCTTAACAAGCTCTATCAGCTTCTACTAAAATCCACAGAGAAAAATTGAATCAGATTGTGCCTCAGAAATGGGGGCACTATTGAACTGTGGGCCACAGAGGAAAATTATAAGAGTTTTGTGATGGTAATTACTAAGAAGAATTAATGAATTATACTTTTTGAAATCTCACAGTTCCTTGCTGGCCTAACTGCAGGTGATTGTCATCTGGTTTCTAAAACAGAAAGATGAATTAATAAGTTTCCAGGCAGCCATGTGGCTGATCACTTTTATTTGCTGCTTGTAGTTTGTTCTTTCTTCTCAAGAAGCTCCCTTCGTCTTCACGGTTAAGAAACATTTAAGTAAGCCAGTTATTAGACATTATGGGATTAAATTCATGTTTTAATCTCTTTAAAGAAATTCTCCTGATAAGGAAAAATGTAATGATGCATATAAGGAAAACCTCTGAATTAATTGGATCTTGACTTCAAGGTTTTGATTGTGGGCTGTGTATTTTGAGAAATATGATCAAGAATGTGGGACTTCAAATACTTGTTGAAGCTTCTTTGAAATCTTCAGGAATTAACAGTAGGTTGTATGTCTCTGTAAAATGTATTTTTTTCAAAAACTATTTGGTAGTAATTTCAGTTTGTTTCTTTCTGTACATTTATGCAGGTAAATGGGATCTCAGCCAGTCGGTGATTCTTTTTCTGAGGAATACCCAAATGAAAAAAGGGTTTTGTACTATTTTTTAAAAGTAAGAACCTTTATATGAGCTGGTGAACTTTTAAATTATTTCTCTATTTTAATTGTTAGCAATTCTCTGTAATGGCTGCAGGCTAAGTAGTGCACCTGGAAGAGCACAATTATGCCATAATGAGCTAAGTAGAATATGTCATATGAGCTCTAGTAGAATTGCTAGAAGTGCTATTTATTAGCACTGCAGTCCTTAAGTCTTGGACGCTTCAAGATATAATAAAAGTAATCCTGTGCCATTTTCCATTTTCCCGAGGTGCAGCATTATCATGGTTACAACTTTCTTCTTGTAACTGCATTTATGGAGAAGGGAAAGATGAAAAGGATAGAGCAAGACAGATAAATGGTAGGAAGGAACCCTTTTCCCAGAAAGGGAGAGGAGCAGATGGTTTCCATGATCTCATTCTTGGTGTCCTGGTGCTGCTCTAAGATCCTGTTCAGCTGAGGACAGAGGATATTTTGTGTATTTAATTGTCAGGGGCTGTTTTGGCCTCAGAAAGCACCCAATATCAGTCTTGTGGTAATCTGTCAGGGAAGAACCAACAAGGACAATTCTAAAACACTTTCTGTAGCTGTGCCCCTCTCTCAGATATGCTTCATGAGCTTCCCATACATCGGTGGCATTGTCCTGTCCCAATGCAAAAAGAGGAGTTGGGGAGGATGCTTTTGGATCAATTTCTTGGACGAAAATAACAGGATTTACGTGGCAATATTGTATCCGGGAACTGTTTACAGATAAAGAAGGGTAAGCGTTCCTACCGAAGGGGGATAGCAAAGAAGGCTGAGAGAGAAACAAGACAGGGACAGATGGTTACTGCAGGAACCATGAGTGCTGTCAGCTTGGCAGATGCAGCATGTGTGCCGCAAGCCGCGGTGACTGCGCGCTCCTGAGGCGGGCCGCGCCATTTCTGAACAGCAGCTGGCCGCGTGTCCCTTCCTTCGGCGGAGAACCGTGGCCAAGGGCGCGCTCCTGGAGCGGCTGCAGGCCCCAGGACTGGGGTGTAGGGCCAAGCTGTCACTCCCGCTCCCTCCAATAAACCCAAGGAAAATGGCCCCTGGTTGTGTTAACTGCTTTTATGAGCTAAAGCTGCTCCCATAGCCCGATTTCCCAGGCATCCGGACACCTGCCCCACCAGCAGGCGGGCGATCTCTCGGAGCCCGGTCACAGAAACTTTTTGTCCCGATTGGCTGTCAGGGGACACCTCCCCGGGGACAGCGCTGCCAGCATGTGTACAGGCACAAGGCATCAGTGACACAGATCTCTGCTGAAAGAAGCCACAGAATCTCAGCTGGAGAAGAGGGAAAAAGCAGGTAGAAATCCTGACGGACAGCTTTCTGCACAAAGTCCTTCCTGCTCACTTAACCCCCAGTTTGGGAAGGAAGTGCACCATTTGACATATCAGTCTTCTGTACAATGCATCAGCTGAAAAGACCTCTTTCCAAGCCATTTGCAATTTGGCTACTACAGCTACTTCTTTCTCAATTGGGCTTTTCCATTGCTTTCTGCAGCAATTCAGAAGCAGAGCCAGTTCCAGTTCCAGCTGTGCTAGGGAAGCTTAATGGCCACTAGTTTTTTTGTTTGGTTGGTTTTTTTAAATTTTTTTTTTATTTTTTTGTTTGTTTACATGCTGTTGCAAAGGACTGCTTGCCAGTGGCTTATGTTCTCAGACAACTGTTTATTTTCTTGTCATTTTCACTTCACTGGTTGAGGAAAAATGGCTCTAATAAACAGTGACGATTGTTGTTCTGGCAACAAATCCCACTCAGCATGGGGCCATACACAGTATAGGCTGCCAGACCAACCCAGCATGCCTCCCAAAGGCTGATCCCTGTCTCCACTGGTGAGATGTAATTCTCAAACGCTACTTCATTACCCTTACTCTCCTTGAGGGTTTCTCTGTGTTCATACAAGAATTTCTTCTCTCTTGGTCCTCACCCAGCAAGCTGGTGAGATGCTGTTGGAGTGGAGTTTTCATACAGATCAGAGAGAACAATCAAGAAGTAGATGGCAGGTATGTAGAAGAGAAAATGTTATTAATTATCGGGGGTTTCACTGATTACGTGCACCGATCACATGGGTAGCTTATAATAAAAAAAAAAAAAAAAAAAAAAAAAAAGTATAGTACAAAAAGTCTCTCTGGATGTTATTAAAAGTTGAAAACAAGCTGTACACTTGAAAATCTTTGTTAGCAAAGAGTGCCCTCAGGTAACTTAACTTTTTAATCTTGATTTTATTTATTGAACATAATGTAAATAACATCAGCAAGATTAAGAGGAGTGAAAGGCAGAGAAAGCCCAGTTATGGTATGCTTTATATTAAGTAATTTGTTCAGTCAACCAAAACATGTTTCTCAGAGCTGAGGGGAACTTAGACATTGTTTTGAGTGCTCTTTTTGAAAAATATTTTTATTGTTAAACATATAGACATCTGATTTGGAGAAGGGATGGAAGAACATTGCGTTCATACAAAATAGTAACTGTTCAAGCAGTGTTGTTAACATCCTGAGATTTTTCATTTAGATGTGTCCTTACTGAAATGATGAAGTATCTAGATAAATCTCCAGTCTAATTTTTGATTAAAAGCAATAAATTCATTAAAATATGCTGCTGATTTGCATTTGTGATCAAAGTGTAAGTTATGCATGAGCCTGTGAAATGTGAGTGAATGGCAACTCCAGTAACCTTCAAACTTAAAGAAAGTGGATTAAATATTCTCATAAACAGCTAGCAAAAAAAAAAAAAATAAAAAAAAGGGAATCACGTGGAAAATGAGAAAGCTTTTGGGAATATCCTTAGGAATACTCTAGGAAGTGACACATGTATGTAGCCAAGATTAATACAAACATGCTGAAGTTACTGGTGCATGTTGAACCTCTAGTGTGACAGCATTATTCAGTGACCTTTTGCTCCTATATAAAAATTTGAGTGACAATCATAGGACAGAGGAGTGACGAAGCAGACTTAAAAAAGTAAAATTTCTTCTACCAGACTGAAACCTTCCTAGTGCTACAAGTGGCTGATACCTGCCTGGGGGCCAGTTAACTAGTTCAGTGTGATGGTGTTGCAAATGCACCTGTCAGGGAACCAAAACTATTGTAGCCCAGACTGGTCTAGACTGGAGTTTGCCTCGTGGCCGCTGAGGTCCAATGCCAGTGCTTGGAGAAACACTGTCTGCTTTAAAAACTACAACAAAAAAGACAAAGACTGATAACTCTTTTCAGATACACTAGTATTCCTGTCACCAGGCAGATGATAACATACTTTAAGGGAAATGTCTGGAGTCTGAGTCACTTACATGTTGTGTTATATATATATGATTTTTTTTTAAACTCCAAATGTGTGAATCATATGAAATAATCTGCACTTTAAAAGATCTAAGATCCTTGGAAATTGCAAATTCTGAAAATAGGGTCACATAAGGGCTTTTATAAGTAATAAATTTTTGTCTTTCTCTATAAATATATATGTACAGTAAGACATTTATGCATTCCCTTGGCCCTGTAGGTGTGGGGTACAGGAAAACTTGGCCCTTTGGATCTAGATGAAAGTATGAAAGCCTGTTGTGCTTAAGTGGGCATCTGTATCACCAATATGACAGGGAAGGGATAATAGTCAGTTTAATGTTTATGGCTGCTTTAGAGGACAGAGAAAAAGAAGATGAAGACTGAGAGTCAAGTAATTTTCTATCATAGCTAATGAATATTCTCTTTTATTTTCCATTATCCTCTTTTGTGGGAGAAGTAGGTGTTGATTGTCCTTGTAGATGTCAGATCGAGGAGCAACAGATTGCTATAGGAAGACTGAGAAATATGGAAGCTTTAGCTTTTGGAAATCAACAATAAAATACACATTATATTTTAAATAACAGAAATGTAGAAATCCACTCCTGGAACATTCTAATAGCATAACCTAAGAGCAGCACTAGCCTCTTGAGCAGAAGCACTGTGGCTTCTCTCTTTTCAACTACGGAACTAATTAACTGTTGCTACTTCCAATTTTTAACCTCAGTCTATTGGTTCATTTCATTTTTATTCAGTCTTTAATCGTAGCACATCCATCTCAGCTTTGTGTGGCATCCAGGCTTAAAATGCTGTGAATGAGTGAAAGAGCAGACAGGAATGCCTCCAAGCTGAGCATACCCTGTGTGAAGGTTGTTTTCTATGGAATTGCTGTAGACACCCAACAGAGACAATTAGAATATATCTACTCCAAAATGCCCTCTGATAGAGCATTGGTGACTGCTAATTAGAGGCACTTTTACAGCCCATGGAGATAATGAGACTCTGCTGCCACCTCAATAGAAGGGCACACAATGTGCTAGAAAATTCCTTGTTGCTCATCTTACAGAGGGCTGAAATCTGGCAGAGGACTTGCTTCCTTTAAGGGCTATATCCTTTAATTCTCACACTGATGGCTCATCTGGCTCATGGTCTCTACTGACTGTCCTTTAGAGCTTGCACTGTTTTCTTCTGCTGCATTTCTGCTGCACAATTGACTTAAAGAGGGATATATCTGCCAAACTCTTTGCTGCTGTCTCTTCTTCGTGGTCTTCCACTGTACCTCTGTGATTCGTCCTTGTTATTTCAGCAACTTACTCCCGAAGATTTGTGTGCGAGCTTTGGAGCTTTTCTTCTGCTCTACTGTTGTCCTGATATATTAAATTCAAAATAAAAATTACGGATAATTACATAGCTGTGATTATAAATAATTGATGCTTATGTTATAGATAATAAATGAATCAAGCTGAATTAAAAAGGTTAAAGAAGCAGTTTTCATTTTTGCTACCGAAATACGGTCCTCGATAGCCACAATCAAAAGGACAGTACCGAGCCCAGGATCAGTGCTGGATGAACACACACGCTGATCTGACCCCTATCACATCAAATCCCCCTGTGTTCACAAATGCTGTCCTGGGCAGTCCGTTTTCATACAGTTTTTCTGGCCTGGAGCAAAAGTCCTCTTTTCCTGTCATGGATTCCCATATTCATGTAGTCTCCTTTCTCCGCAGTGAACTGGACAAAACCATTTCTGGGCAGCGATGAATTTTGATGTGTGCAGATTTTGGTTTATGGGAACTGGGCATTGAAATGTAGTTTTTCCTGAAGACCCTGGTTATCTTGATTGATGGCGATTATCGAGTACTCATGGCCGGGGAGTTTCCTGGACTGCCTCATAACGAGTCACCTCCGTTAGGGCTGGTTCTATTAACTTGCTAATCGCGGCTTTGTCAGCAGCTGCAGCGTTGGAATTCTATACAGCAATCCTTCCTCCTCGCTGCAACTCAGTGCTCCTAAAGTTTCTTTATTAATTTCTTTATACAAATATGATTCATCTTTCATAAAACATGAATTACTTCATAACATATATCACTCTTAGCAGCTAGTAATACAGATTAATGCTTCAGATATGAGGTTTGTACCAAAGCTTCTTTATCCGCTGGTCAGCTAGAATTTGGTCAGGGTAGAAATTGACTCAGTCTTTGAGGGAAAGTGTTTTGATGCCTAGAAAAGCTGACCTGGAACAGAGACTAGACAGAGCAGAAGGAATAAAGGTATTTATCGAAAGGCCTTAAAAGGAAGGATACACCTTAGGCAGCACATGGCTGGAGCTACATCCAGGTTGAATCCAAGATGGTTCCCAGTCACGAGTTTTTTAACACTTCTATAAGTTTTGGTTCATCAACATATTTGTTCCAGTTGTCCAATAACAGCTTCAGATCATGAAGTCTCAACCCTCCTGGCTTGCTTCCTTCACTTCAATGTTGTTTATGCTTTTTGGGTGAGGGTTGTCCTTGATTCTCTGGCTGGGAAGTGATTGACGTAAGTCATAAGTGATAGACAAAAGTCTAGCTACCCTGTGAAGAGAACTTACTAACACCTAATATGACATTTCAGGGTTACATACTAGGCATCAGAGAATCTGAAAAATATAAAAATTAAAACCCAAGGCATCAGTTTAAGTTGGCATAAACTTCTCAGGGCACTAATAGAGGTGTGGCATGGGTCTAAAGCTGTAGAGTTGGGGACAGTTTTGTTATCTAACTCAGCAGTGAGGCCTGGAACTCTGGTGTACCCTGGTTTAAGCTGACTCCTGTGGTATCAGAACTGATTCCCAGTCTGAGGGCAATTACATGTATCCCACCTGGGGAATATGGAGTTAGAGTCTGAAAGTATTAACAGGTACATGTTAATAAAAAGATGTAGTGGAGGCTGAAAGCTTGCCTTTCCCACCAGCTTCTTCATGTTTTACAAAATGTGTGTCTGGAGAGGCAGTACAGGGACTCTTACAATAAATCCACATTGGCCCTTGGCCAAAGAACAGTTATTGAGCTCAAGGATCTGGGCTTCTCCTGAGGAAATAAAAAAGCCTCAAACTCTCGTGTTTCTAGTTGCACAGTTTACATTGAATGAAAATATGTTTCATCTATTTAGCAGTCTGAATAATAAAAGCTGTATACAGCTGCACTAGCACTGTGCTATGCATTTTAATGACAAGTTTGTGACTACACTAGAATTGTAACTGCAATTCAGATGTTTCTTAATGCAGCCCAAATATTTTATTAGGGCTTCTTTTAAGTATGCATGCCAGAGAGGGAGGAGAAAAGAAGAGTAAATAGCATTTAAGATTTTAATAATCCTTTGTTAAAGAGGGTTAATGTAAGGGAAATATGGAAATTGTATGTTTTCAGACTGACAAGCATAATAATTTTGCCACAACATGATTAAAATGACTGTCTAAATATTTGGAGTGTCTAATAAAAATATATTCAACCTGTTTTGCATGCTCAGATTAATTTGAAAGCAAAAATGACATGCAGTTCAAAAGAAGGCATTAAATCAGAAAGGACCACATTGTTCTCACATGGAAACCATGATTTAATATTCAGACTAAAGTCTTAAATGTTTGTGTATTTTACCAGCTGTTTAGCAGCTTGAGGCACTTTGAATAGTTTCAACAAAATGACAATAAGACTTGGGCAAAGTAAGATTCATTAGTGGAAAAAACAGAATAAAGTAGACAAAAAGCACAAAGGGGAGGAAATGGGAGGAAAAAAAGGAAAATGGCAAAATTGCTTCTCTTCAGGTTGGGTTTTGGGGGCTTTTTTATAGTTTGAAAGGAGCGTGTCTGTATAAATTGGAAAGCATTCTGAACACAGGGGAAAGCCTTTAGACTAAAAATGGATAGTTACACATGGCTTGCAGTCCTCTGAATAGTCTGTGGGAAGAGTAGCAGTTCCTTATGATGACTTTTTCCTACAAACACAACAGGCACAAGTTATAAAAAGAATACAGTTGTAGATGTTCCAGGCTTTAAAAATTATCAGCTGCTTCCTGCATTAGATGATAATTATGCTTTATCCATCTAACATCTAACATGATAGAAATGGATGGAGTAGAAGGTGCTACATGTTTTAGTACTTTGTGTGCAAACAGAGCTTGAACAACACAGAGTGGAGCTGTGCCTTGACTCCACCTGTGAGACAGTTTACCTGTGACTTGTGGCCTTTTGGTCTCAAGACTTGCTTACTTTCTGAAGTGCTTTATGTGAGCATGTGAAATAAATATTTTTAATTAAAAATGTATTGGTTGTCTGCAAATACAGAGCACTGTATCAGGATAGTCACTGGTTCTTTTGTCTTACAGCTTTGTGTTGTACATTCCCTCTGATCGTGTGTAGTGTAGTTTATTTGGACTGCTCCTTTTTGGATGTTGTTTCAGGTTTATCTTGTGTTGAGGAAGGTTTTGGTACTTAAGCTACCAAACTGTTCAGTTAAGACTGGAAAATTTATGTCTCTAGAGAGAAAGTATGAGAGCATTTCTACATGGTAAGGCCAGTGGAGCCCGCCAGCCACCTTGGGGAACATCAGAAAAAGACCCTCATAGTGCAAGGGAAAGGGTGACAAAACTTGTTAGTCCTTGTAACACTGCGTGGCAAAGCAGCATTAGATAAACATAATAAAAGTTGAATAATTAAATCCATTGCCATCAAACAACATAATCTATTCCTCACTTCAGGTATTAAGACAAATTTAGAGTTCAGACTTGAGACAATGAAAATCTCAGGTTTAGTTTGCTCACTTAGCCGTAGAGTTGAATGGTCTCTGAGGAATGTAGATTTTGGATCCCTTTGAACTAAATAGCAATTCTGTATTCAACACTTCTCATAACCTTTCCACTCCCTTTGCATACAGAACACTGCTGTACATGCACACCACACCCTGCCCTCCACGTTTCTATTAGGTTCCAGTTAATACAAAAAATGCCTCCCATGTGCCTTGTGGCCATAAATGAGGAATGATAAGAACACCTACACACCTGTCTGTTCCTGAGTCTGCTTGTTAACATGCAGTGCAAGGAAAGCTCAGTAAGTGTGAGTCTAAGGCTTCATCTTAAGACAATTTCTGTGCTTTGGAAACATGGAGAAAACTGCCTAGGTAGTTTTAATGTCGAGGTAAATGGATAAAATGCACTGAGGGCAATTAATATTCAGTCATCATCAGGTTTTTTTTTCAGGTAGAGGAGGCCACTGACAAGCCAGGAAAGCTCTTTGGCGCCTAAAATAGGCAGCCATCGGATGTCACTGTTGCACTGCTCAACTCGGGCTGAAGGAACCGTTCTCTAGTAAAACTTCTCTCTCTTAAGGAAGATAAATAGATAAGAACTGGGGGAGGGGGATTCCAAGTCAGATTCATCCCCGTGAGTAAATTGAAGCCAGGAACTTACAGAAGATTGAAACAAGATAGGCAGGGCTTTTTCCACCGGTGTCGAAAGCAGCGGAGTCCATTAAGGCACGGAGAAGAGCAATTGCTTGATTGAGATGAAGGAAGAAGACTCTTTCTCAGTGACAGATCCTGGCTTGATTATTTTTAATTTTGATGGATGTATGAGGGACCAGAGCACAAAAAGCTTTCCTCAAGGAAGGGAAGAGGAACTAGGCAGTGTAGAATAGTTCTTTTCTTCCTACCTCAGGGTGAAGGCATTTTTGTGCTAAATTGGAGTCTGTCCTCATCCTTCATTCATTCTTTAGGACATTGAAAATAGAACATTTGGGCTTATTTTAGTCCCCCCATGGTTACTGTATTCTGTCACTATTTCTGACGGTGGTATACTTTGGATCATAAACTCTTAATTCATCTTGTTAACATGTGCATATTGTAACATTTTTCTGATAAATTTGGTCGAAGTAGTGTATAAATGTGTTTGTGAACAATATGTATTTTTGATCTATTAAGGGAAGAACAGATTTCCTAGTGTCATTATAGGTCTATTTATAAAATAAGTATAGGTCTAGTAATGCAGGGAAGATTAACAGCCATGATTCCTTGAGAAATCTATGTAAAAACAGATCCCCCATAGACTACACTGTTTTTGTGTTTTGTATTTGCATGTAACATCCAGGAGAAGAACCTAATCTCATAGGTTGCCATAGCTTACTTGTGACAAAATAGTTTAAATTATCTTAGAAAGGAGCACTATCTGTCAAAAAAAGTTGGTAAATAGATGCACTGAGTTATAGGGAGATATTTCTGAGTTTATTGGTGCACCTGGTTTTATTTAACACCTTAATAATCCAGAAGGTACTGTAAACAGCATGGCAAATAAATTCACAGGTTGTATTACATTTTGGAAGAGCTGTGAGATTGCATGATAACTTAAAGATCCTGCAGTTAAAAATAGGACAGAAAATAATAAATAATGTCATCTAGAAAGTATGCAAATGGAGAAACTAGTGTTTAATGTATTAAGAGAGCAATACTTCAACACGGAGGAGATGAGATAGTGGAAACAGTATGGTTTTACAATGTGAAATGTGTGTGAAATAACAGGGAAGGGATTGTCAAGGCATAGTTAGAGAACTATTGCGTAATAAACTAGGCGTAGAATAATGGTGAAGACTGAATTCTTGCATTTGATTCGACTTGCTGTGGATTTGGCAAATGAAATTCAAAATCATTAGTATCTTCTTTTTTGAAAGCTCCTATGTTCCTGATGCTATTGTAAGAGTCTCATTTTTTATTTTCAATGAGTTTTTAGCTTCAGGCTTTTAAATAAGAAAAAGAATTACTTCATAAGACAAGCAAAAAGAAACTGTTGATTATTAGAGAGATGCCTCTGCCTGAATTAAGGTGCAGATGAGGCCAAAATTAGTAGTACAGAAATAAATTGAAAAACAGCAGGTAGTGGAGGAGAAAGAGTTACAGGGAAACAGATATAGTAGAAAGATATCAGTACTCATGGCTCCAGATGGTGTCATGTTGGTCCTCTTCTAGGCTTCTCAGTGGTGGGGGTCCCACAAAACATAGAGTTTAATGGGTTCAGTATGTTCAGGTGTACCTGAAATGCCCAACATCCCCACTGGGAGAAGTTTTACACTGTCTTTTACAATACTCTGTATCTGTTCTAACACTGGGGGTCATGTGCAGTCCTTAGGTGGAAAATGGGTCTGGGGTGTTTGGGGGTCTTTGGTGGTTTATGCACTTTCTAAAACATGACAGCTGCTTCTCATGTCATAGCTGAGCCAGTTTTGCTCCCTCAGAAGGGATGAATACCCTTGGCCTATGTGGAAATGCACTGCCCTGTGCTCTGGGGTGGGGCAGTTTTGTGGTCACAGACTTAAATCTTTGCACATTTTGCTGCAATGGGAAAATTCCTCTGATGATCTTAAACAGTGTTTAAGGCATTTGTGATCTTTAAGTATCTTACAGAAATTCAAGTTTGTTTGGTTTTTTTTTTAAAGCACTGTGTTTTTAACCTTGTCTTGGTATATATGAGACTTAAGTTGAAAGTACTATTTGGAAATACTGATCTCTTCTGCACATCAAAATTTGGTATCAGTTACAAAAACTGAAGGTGCAGGAGCAAAGTTCAGCAAAAATTGTTGATTAAAGAACAGGAATTGCTGATACAGAAAAGAACAGAAAACTGAATATATAATTTACCAAAATGATGGTAAACCAACTATATAATAAATGTCTGAGAACACTGAAGGATAACTAGGTTTAAAAAACACAACAGCTTGCTTAAACTATGAGTAGGAATAATGGGTGCTATGAAACAAGAAGTAAAAATATATCAAACAATACTTATCAAAGTAATTAGTAAATTATTCTAGATGTTATAAATAACTTGAGGGTGGAAGTGGATTTAATAATTTTTGAAATGAAGCATGGAGTACTATTAACATGGCATGAAATCCGGAATTGGTAGGGGGATAAACCAGACACGGCCCATCCTGTTCCTAATACTGACTGCAATGTGATGTCTAAAGCCTTTGCACTTCTGCACCATCATAATGTTCACTTTATTTTTATTGTGATGTGTTGTTTTTCTTGAAAGAATAGCAAGACTGAAGGTAACTGGTCTTGGTAAAGACTACAAAATTAGCACTGTTGACAATATGATTATAGCAGAAAGTACTCTGAAGGCTAAACTTTGAAGTCTTTAATAGGAAATAGGCTTTCCAAAATACAAATCAGAAGACTGGAAGAGAGCTCCATTGTAAAATGAATATAATCCATGAGGCTTTGGAGCATATTTTAAGAAATACATACTTCAATTCAGTCTTTTCCTCTGTTAGAGGCATGATTTCTGTCTGCTACATTCAGGAGCAGATGGGGAAATCCCAGAGATTGATTTGTGCCAGCTCTTTTCCTGCCATAGTCAGTTTTACACATCAGCACTTCCTGGGCAAAATTGTAACCTTTGGTACATCACTATGTGTCTTTGGGGATGTACCTGTATTCCTTTATCTTTCTTTGACAGGTCAAGGACAATGTCAAGCAGTTCAAGTTGTAGGGTCAAAATACCAAGCTGCCCACTGTGAGAGAGCCAGCTTGGCTGTGAGGAAGTTTTGCTTTTCACCCAATGAAAAGTGCCCTTCTAGGATGATACCTTCAAAAACCTGTAAGGCATTTGTGTGCTTATGCCCTTACCTCATTTTGGGCTAACGCTGCATCTTCAGACTCATTTCTACCTGCTGCTCAGTCCAAATGCCTTTGGCTGTCTTGCAAGCAAAGAAAGGGATGCTGATGAATAAAACAAAATAATTTGCTGACTCTTCTGTCAGCAAATACTAATGGAAATGCTGGTCTGCTTTGTTGGAAAGCAACTCAACACAGAATCTCCATTCTGTGAATCACTCATTCCCATTGATAATGAAGAGAAATACCTTTCCTTACATCCTAATAAATCTGAAGAACATTATGCAAATTGAAAAATGCGCCTTTGTCAGAATGCTGTCAGGTAGCACCTTTCACTCTAAAGAGCTATTTGTAAACACAGGGAAACATCGAGAAAGTAGTAATAAATTGCTCTGGTACACTGTTCTGGCAGCCGTTAATAAATCAATGGTGAGGGGAGTTCTGAAGGGCAAAATGTTGCTGTCGGTAGGTGTCCAGTTTAATTTTGCTCAAAATTAATATTTCGGATATGATAAGTGAGCTGGCAGGAATAGATTTCATGATTAATTCTATGGAGTCAAAAATGCTTTGATGGCACTTTAATTGCAGCTTCACTGATCTAAAACTAAAACCTTCAACTAGTTGGTATGCTTCAGTTCCCAAATTATATTATTAAACCTTTTTTGTTGGTTTGTAAATAATGAAATGTTGCATATTAAAAGGTGAAGTTTATACTGCTTCTAGTTCTACCCATGTAAAGTGATGAGGACGTGACTTGGAAGTATAGGGGTTTAAACAAAACCAGGTAAAGGCCAACCCTTTTGAGAAAACAGCCATAAGTTTTTCTGTTAGGTATCTAGTTCTCTTGACCCTGCCAAGAACCTTGATTTTGTGCTGGAATGAACTAGAGAATGTTTGAAGGTTCATTAGTATCTACTTAGGGTGGACAGGGAAAGTTTTTGAATTATATTAATATAATTAATAATTATATTAATAACAAATGTGCATTTTGTTTCATTGTGAAGACCTTTCATCTTTGCATCTCTGGGACCTTTGCAAATGCTAATCAGTGAAGATTTGCTGTACCCTTGTAAAATTTCTTACCTAACATTTGTATATCAAACTCATTTCTTTAATGGAGTTTTCCTTTATATTGCACATTGGCTGATATGCCAGCTTCTGAAGGAGATTCTTCTATTATCATTTTACTGATAGAAAAACTGAGTTACAAAAGGGCAGGTTCACATCTAAGTTAAACGCCTTCTGGAATCTGTAAGTATTTTACAGCCTTTTGCTGATAATTTTTCTGGTAAACTACAGACTTTTAAAATGTTGAGACAGGTGTGGTTCTAGAAATTTGTAAAAGCAAATAGGTGCGACTATAGTGTTTGGATGTACATATGCATATTAAAAATGAGAAGATGCACTTATCAATACAGATAAAAAATCATGTGGATGCATAAAATGTATAAGAAAACTGATTAACTTTAGCAATGTAAATTACCCTTATGTTTATGCATTTCTTCAATTTAGAATATTCGTTAAAAGTCATAGAAACAAGACATGTTGCTAGTTGTTTCCAAGAAGGTAACACTCAACCTGATTAATTTGTATTTTGGACATAGTATATGTATATATTGAATTTGCACAGAATTTCAGTTTGTGTCTTATGTAGCAGAGTGTACACAGGATGAGTGAATGAAAGCTTATGTCAATTCTGTCCTGAAAGGAACTATTTAGATGGAGTTTACACCAGCTTATCTATCCCAAATTTCCTCTGTTTTATGTTAGAAGTTGGATTATGCCAGGTTCAGCATAGAGCCAGTCAGCAAACACCAGTGGCAAAAATAATGTCACTGTCAGAAGCAATGTGTGGGGCAGAGATGTGCTCTGAACTGCCCCCAGAGTGCCTCAAATGTGGGTGACAGCCCAAGGCATCCCCTAAATATTCCTGGTGACATCTGGGCTTGCCAGAAAGATGTTTCCTGCAGTGGGAGTGTGTCCCACATTGTGCACACCCACAGGGACACTGCTGCTGGGAGCTCTGGTCCGTCTCTGGATCCTGGCTTTGTTTCAGAGGACCTGAGCCCAGCATTACCAGAGGCTGACCATTCTGGCTGCCCTGCTGTGTGAAATACAATGTTGCTCCCACTGAATGCCATTAGGAAAAAACAATGTAAACCCAGCATTGTTTGACATCCAAACTCCAGTTGTCAGGCATGGGAGAAGTATCATTAATTTCTGAGGGGCTTTCTTATATATCTGGAAGAGTAAATGAAAAGGTGAAAATGAAAAATAAATTTTCTTATATAAACGGAGCACTTGGATTATAAACTAGCCATAATGTTCTGTTTCTGTGGCAACACAGAGGGACTGAAGGCTCTTACAGTAGTTGTTCTCTGACTCACTCCTTGAAATTAATGCAGTCTTTTAATTTGAGGCTGTTGGTTTGGCAAAAGAACTTCAGAAGCAGCACTTTGATGTCTTTCTGTAGCTGAGGAAAAGCCTTTAATTAGGTCACCTAAACTTCATTTTCTTTTAAACTGTTCACTTTTACAATTCCTTTTTCCTTTCCTTCCTTTGATGTTTCAAAATATATCCCAGTGATATTTAAGTTTATTTATTATGCACTGACATTAAACCTTTGCTATTAACATTTACTTATATGCTTGAAAATTGATTAATTAAGTGTAGAGGGAGAATTATTCATTCATGTTTCATTTAACATTCTACATGCTTGTCGTATACGTATGTTGTGCTCTGTAGGAGTAACAACTGTAGTGGATGTAAAAAGGTGTTATGTCTCACAGCACAATGGCCTTTGTGGTCTTAATTTCATATGTAGCATGAAAATTAATTTTTATAAGCCCTAAGAATGGATGAACTTTTGAGCTGAGCTGCCAAGTCAGACACAGACAGATCAGCCTAAATTGTGGGAAAATATTATGTGAAGAATTCTGTAGTAGCTAATGTTGGAGTATGTTATTGCATTATCTAACAATTATTTCTGTACATTGTATGGGAGGTTCAAAGAAAGAAGATTTTGTCAGTGTGCACATTTTGATCTGACAGCTGACATAATTATGCTCATGCAAAGGGGGGGCAGAAGCAGTACCAAATGACCTGTCATGAAGTTAAAAGGATGGAATTCAGCCTGTGCAGTGGTACAGACCATTACCCACGCTCTGTTAATGTTCTGTATTAGCAGCCCCATACTGAGCACAGCCTTGGTTGTGGCTGGATCCTCACAGAGACAGATCCAGCCCTGGTAAATGGTGATGAATTCTTGTAATGCCAGTCTTTGAGACATCTGATGAATGAAATGTATTTGCATGAGCATTGAGTGTCTTTTGTGCTCTTTCTGAGCACGATGCTGTGTTTATGGACAATTCTTCAGCCAAACCAGCAACTGGTGGTGTTTTTCCACAGCTGGTGCAGCAAACCAGCTTCTCTTTCAAGGCTTTAACATCCCAACTTGTGTCTCACCTTGCAAAGGACTGTAGGGACATCATCTAGTACAGTAAAGGAATTAAATTAATAAATAAAATGGCATAATAAAATGATTAGGTGGAAAAAAATAGACAAGGTTGGGTGTGATAAACCAATTGTTTCTATGAATATAGTGCTGTACTGAGAAAAAAAGTCAATTGCTACATTTTTAGACCTGTCCTTATTTTAAGATCTCTTTTTGGTCTTCTTTTTCTATTTTTTGAGGCAAATCCCAGTTTAAAACACAAATAAGTTGTATATATACAATCAGAATACATAAATGTCTTCCTTTTATGTTCAGAAAAGTGTCTCCTTGTCAGTTCACTGTTATGTGGCTGTTGTTTTTTTATCGCCTGATGTGGTGATATATCAGAAAATCAGAACTGGGTAACTAATAGCAGAGCTCTATCATGCCAAGAACAGGCTTCTTAAGAATGGGAGCTATTTAGGTAAAGTAACTATGCTTGTGCATTATAGGGTGTAGAAAAGAGTTATTAGTCATCTTAATGCCTCTCTTTTTTTTTTTTACCAAAGCACCACTGTTTGCTGCAGAACATTCCCCTTGTTCTCTGTAGCTTTCAGTAATCCAAATGGGCAGAAATCCATTGTCACTGCAATGAAGCAAAACTGTAACAAAGAAGGGATCACAGAACTGTGTGCTGAGATTTTAGTCAGGTGCATGTGGTGAGCAGGGAAGCATTGAAGGTTTTTGTGTCTGCAGAAGATGCAGAAACACAAAGTGAAGATGTCAGAGTGTGATCAGGAGCAAACATTGTTCTTCCAGTAGGATTTTTTGTTTGTTCTTTTTGGGTTTTTGTGTTTGTTTGTTTTTTTTTTTTTTCCACAAAGAATAATCGAGGAGCAGGGGAGGGGGTAGTCAAATATGAGATGAGTGACATATAACAAAGAAGATTTTATGATATACACTTGAGGAAACTTTGGCAGAATATCTGACACCTGATACATCATCTGGTGCATTCCAGAGGGAAGAAATGTGTTCTTGGCAGTTGCTGTAAACACCTCAGAGATAAGAGCTGCCTCTGGCTCAGGATGGCATGATTGTATTGAGAAAGAAGGGAACACTTGCAGATGCAGGGAATTAATGTGAATTCGGTACTAAAATTCTAATGGTCTCCTTCAGTGCATCATAAGTTAAAACTGAAGATGCATTATGTTACATTTGCTTTCCTGTTCTCTCATGCTTTGATTAGAATCATATTAATTGTATGCCATCTTACTGTCTGGAATTGAAATTCAAGGCTGTAGCTTTCAGCATCTTGATTGAGATGCAGAGGAGCTTCTGGTAATATCTTTTTGTAAAAGAGTTTACTGTCACTGGTTTTGCAAAAAGTTCTGGTTTTCTCCACTTTGAAATTTTTTTTCAGTCCAATTTATTGATTTATTTCTATTACTTAGGGATATTTTTTCTACTGATGGGAAATAACAAATCTCCCACACCAAAAGGTATTCCTAATATTCCTGTTATTGATAAACAGGTTCAGTCCTGTACATACTGAAAAAAAAATACATGTAATATGAATCTTCCTGCAGGTTTAAGGTGATTATCATCATAACTTCTTCTGCCCTGAAAGAAAGTGAATCTGGAGCACACAGAAAGAACATGGGGAAAAAATATTTTTGCATTATATCTTTTCTAACATAGTTTTTGTGTTATTTCTTTAGGAGATGGTTTTAGAGGTACTGATGAGTGTGCCTTACCAGTTAGAAGCAAGAGTTAGATCTGTTTTTCAGTCCACACAAAAGACATGGGTCAGTTCTACGAAAATGTTCTTCCTTGTAGAGTGATAGCATGGCGCTTCTAAAACTCCTGCGTGCTCGATGGATTTGTATTCTGGATATTGACTGTCATTCATAGCATGTTTTTATTTGAATTATGTGCTCTAAAGCTGAACTAAGATTAAACTTGCATATCTGGGTTCCTGCTGAATTTTTGTGGTTTGTGCAGCCCTTCATAGCTGTGCAAAATGACAGTCTGGTGCTGTGGGGTCTGATCTACAGGGCACAAACAGGTAAAGTCAGACAACTTTACTAACTTTCAGGCATCTGCACTTGTCTTTACACCTGTGCTCACAAACTGTTGGGAGTTCACAAATTGAAAAGGTATACAAAACGCCTTGGGTGTAAGATTCTGCCTAGTCAAGTGTCCCCACTCTCTGCTGTCCCGTCACGAAGCCAGCGTTTGTACACTGCTCAACTGGGTATGAATCTCTCCCATTCAGATTTAGTAGTAATTATATACAGGATGTCAGACACTTCACACAGTCTGTGTCTGCACCAACATAAAAGACAGTAGAGAATTTAATTTGTAATCAGCATTGATGTTTCTGATTTGTAGAATGACCTTGAGTATAGATTGGCTGCCCTTCCAGAGGCTTTTAGTAGGCTTCCCTCACACTGATTGCTCCCTGATTCCACGTCTGAGGAGAACTTGTGGGTTTGTCGGTGTGGGTTGAGGAGAGCCTCAGCTTGCCCTGGCAGTGAGATCTCATAGCCCAGAACCAGCTATGTCCTGGGAGCAGCGTGGGCAGCAGGTCAAGGGAGGGGCTTCTGTCCCTCTGTGCTGGGGAGACCCCACCTGGAGCACCGTGTCCAGCTCTGGGGCCACAGCATAAGGATGGGGAGCTGCTGGAGCAAGTCAAGACGAGGTCATGAAGAGGCTCCAAGGACTGGAAACCTTCTGCTCTGAAGCCAGGCTGGGAGAGCTGGGGCTATTCACCTGGAGAAGGATCCAGAGAGACCTGAGAGCTCCTTCTAGTGCCTGAAGGGCCTCCAAAAAAGCTGAAGATAGACTTGGGGCAAGGGCCCAGAGTGTCAGGACAAAGGAGAGTGGCTTCAAACTGCCAATGGACAGGGCTAGATGGGATAATGGGAGGTAATTCTTCCCTGTGAGGGTGTTGAGGCCCTGGCACAGGGTGCCCACAGAAGCTGTGGCTGCCCCATCCCTGGAAGTGTTCAGGGATGGATGGGGCTTGGAGCAGTCTGGAATAGTGGAAGGTGTCCCTGCTTGTGGCAGGGGTATGGAATGAGATTATCTGTAAGGACCCTTCTAATGCAAACCATTCTATGCTATATTACTTTGTGGTAGTCACTGTAAGGCTATGTGAATCTGTAATTTCTTGGCTATTTTGATACCATTCATCGTTATACCATTCATCGAGATTCTGTGAAATAAAGGATCAACAGTACCCTTTAGTTCTTACTTGCTTTTCTTATTCCTGATAAACTTGGGACCTTGTATCAATAAACCTTGGACAGCAAGGCATAAGAGTATCTGCTCAACAGAGAGGTTCTTTCATCTTTCATGAAGGATCTGTCATCTAATTGACACCTTTAGTCTGAATTTTCTAAAACCATGTTGCTCCTAATAAATGTTAACTAAGCATTAACCTGTCATTGATCTGTACATGTAAGGAAAAGCAAAGACAGCAGCTCAGGAGCACTTTAGATTTGCAATTTGTTGAAAAAATGCTCTGATTTTTGAAGAATAAAGTAGCAACACTCAGTGCCATATATCATCAGTGGCAAAACAAGTGGCACAACTGAAAGACAGGCTGCTTTCAGGACTGCTGGTTCAGTCCACAGGTGGAATGCAAGTCCTAGGCGTTAAGGGTTGATTGGCTGATTTTACTGGTGCGCTGTACTCACATAATTGTTTAATCTTTTTCTCGATGTTCTGTATGGTCCTGAATGTCCAGAATATCTGCTGTTTTGCTTTCTTACCTCTGCCACCTCTCTCCAGCTTACCAGTCATTTCTGTTACACAGGCGTGGTTAAATGTTCAGCACAAGCAAGGGTAAGGTGTCTCTTGGAAATATTAACTGGGTTGAAGGTAGTGTGTGTTTTTCTAGAGCAAGGAAGCTTCCAGTGACAGTGGAAGTTTTTAACTTACAATCTATTACCAGTTGTGCTTCGGAAATAGAATTGAGACCAGCCTAATCTAGCCAAATGTTGCTACAATAGCTGTGCTGAAATATAGTGTTGACACATTGTGTGGGGCAGCTGTCTGGCAAACTGGGCTTTTTGCTCTGTCTTGTTTTAATTTGTTGAGAGGAATAATTTATTCCTTTGCAACTCTATCTGCAATAAAGCTTTTATAAACATGACTAATCAATGTTGGAAAATCCTGCTCTTAGTGTTATCTTAAAGAGTTAAAATGTTTTGTTATACCTGTCCTTATTACTCAGTTCTTACAAACTGTAAAAGAACTGGGTATGGAGAGAGGACTGAGAAGAGGAGAAAGGAACTCACATTTGTGCTTTTGCAGCACCAAGTAGATTTAGTTGATTTTCTGTTCTGGTTAAAATGCTGAAGAGGAAGATAGTTTGAAGTACAGAATTAAGGGAATATGCCATTTCTGGCTATTAGAAGTGTCTTGCTTTTCATAAAGATTTGTTCCACTATAATCACAAAAGAGACACTTTTAATTAGACTTTTGAATCCCATCTGGAAAAACAAATACCAATACTTAACAACTCATATATGACTTGATAGAAAATTGCTAATGTAATTAGATTTTAATAGCGTTAATGACTCTCATTTCTTACTAGTAAGAATTAAATCTAATGCAAGATTATATGAAAAATTGTTACTGCCTGCTTTTCTACCCTTAAATGTAAAGCGTCTGTATGTACCTGAAGCCAGTTTTCTCTTGTCCTTTGAAGTCAGGTAATGCTGTGGTATTTTAGCTTAACTGGACTATGACAGGAGGATTTTCAAGTGAATCTAAAAAGCAGAACGTTTTAAGTGTAGTAAGAGGGGTTTGGTATTCCTAGAAGTGTTGCAGCAAGAACTGAGATGCTGTAAAGGAGAGCAAAAAAAAAGGCCCTTAGACTCAAGATTTACTGATAATCTTCACTAACCAGTGTATCTACACTAATAAGTAGCTGGGGAAATGTTTTTCTTTTAAAATCATGCCAAAATATGGCCACTGGAAGAAAGTGTTTGATAAGTGGTGCAGTATTGATGCAATTTTAAAAAGACATTTGCACACCTCTGCTGCTGTTTAGACTTCATAAGTGACTTTGTTGAAAATGTGAATTATCTGTATCAGGTGACACATCAAAATACTTTCTGGAAACAGCCCCAGGCTTTGGCCTTTCAAAATCTAAATCTGGGCTGCTGGAGAATGAGCATAAAAACTGAAAACTAGTTCTATGGCTCAGGCATTACACTAAGGAGTAAACTACATGCCAGTGCTAGAAGAGAAGATTAGTAAAAATCATAGATATTTGTATGAGTCATTTGAAACATGAGTAGTATAACGACAAAATATCCTTCATTAGGATGCTTAACATCAGGGCTCTAGATAGCTTAAAGCTATCTAGAGCTAAAGATACATATCTAAAGATAGCTTAGTTATCTAAAGCTAGATAACTTAAAGCATAGTATAGTGTTCATCATGGTTCTGGATAGACAGGCATGTAGAGTTACATCCCTGTAATCGTCTTTTTATTTGTACAGACACAAATGCAAGAGGCAGAAATTAGTCACAAGGATTTGATACCCATGTCCTCAATTTGTATCCAAATCCAGGCTTTACATGTCACTGTCAAGGCAAAATTGCATGAATCTTTCTCTTAAAACAAAAGCCAAACACTCTGCAAAAGAAACCCCAATAACTGTGCTCATATTTCTTTCCAACCTAATATATTTCTAGTTTCAGAGCCTGCCATTACTTTTGCTGTATTTCTTTGTGACAGAACATTGCATTCAGGCCCTTAGGCTGCCTTTCATCCTGGCATTCAATAATAATGGACAGAGTGTAAAGATCTGTAATCAAAAGGTAAACACTGCAGCATTGTGTACAAATAACTCTTGAGATATTTATCCTGAAAGACATCCAGGTTAACATTTTAGCGAGGACACTAGGGAAAACCTTCCTGGTGGTGAGTTCCTTTTTTGTGTTTGTTTTTGTTCTGTCTAGTGCTCAGCTGTTTCTCAAGCATGCTGAGCTGTGTGAGCTTGTAGCACAGAGCTGCTGCAGCAGCGAGGCCATTTCAACCTGACAGCTCTGAAATTCACCCACTCCTGTTTTTTATTATTCTTGTCCTGATTCTCCTTTAAGCAGCAGGTGCTGGAGGGGTCCTACTACCCTGCCTAAGCATACGTGTTGTACCACTCTAGCACTACTGGTGTCTCTTAATCACTTCTGTCCTCACAGACCTGGCAGGAGATGCAGTTAACCTGGTGTACACACACGTCAATTCCATGACCTGTTTCTGTTTGCCAAGAGGATGAAGCCTTATGGTATAAGGGGCTTTCTAGAAGTCCGTTTATCACTGTGACCTATATCATTCTAGGAATTAACCCTTAACTTGGTTATAGTATAGTGCAAGTAGAAGAGACAGTTGTCTAAGGAGCCCACACAAATCAAGATAGATTAAGTGGGGTGGTGAAAAGCAACAGACAGCAGTAATTTCTTTGGTTTTGCAGAACTATTAAAAATCTGTATCAAGTGCCATGGTTTAAAGGCCCTCTGAGGAGACAGACCCACTGGATTCCCTGCTGCAAGCTCTACTGACAGGCTCCAGGACTGCTTTGAGTCTCACCTGTGCAGAAGACAGGCTGCTGTATTGCTTTGGACAGTGCCTTGTGTGTGGGAAGGTGCCATGGTGATGAGCTGCAGCCTTCTGGCGAGTCTCTTGATCAGGCACATTCTCTGACAACATCTGTGACATTACCCTCTTCTTCATCATGGGAACTTCTGCAGGGACACTCACAGTGCCACCACTCATAGAGGCCAGTAAGGAGCAGAAGTAGAAGCAGCTGCTCTCTAGTCTGGGCATTTGTGGGCCTCTGATCCCAGTTTAACTTTGTCACCACTTTTGAGCCTTTAAAAAGACTTGCAGGAACTCATAACTCCCATCAGGCTAGCTTCCTTATCTTATAATATGTGCTAGACCCCTAGAATCAGAGCAAGTGGTTAAAAATTCCTAGGTTCCTAGCCTAGATTTTATAAAGTTTCTTTCATCTCTGCTGCCATTCTGCTACCCTTAGATATTGCTGGAACAAAGCCATATGAAGAAGATTGTGTCTCATACTGGAGAATGTAGTAATTGTTTACCTTATTATTCACTTGAGCTTGGATTAGGTGCAAAATGAGAGAGTTAAGAAAGTGAGAATTTAAGTAATCTTTTCCAGTCTTTTCATTTTGCTTCTATGTTTCTTCAGCCCTTATATGCATGATAAAGTGAATGCTCTGTACAAAAGGTACTTAAGCCTCGGACAAAACATCAGGTTAACTCATGACAAATGGAATTGTCTCATCTACAAACTCATGGTACAGCTCCTGAAAGTGATTCAGCTTGGCCCCAAACAGTAGCATGTGGAGCCCTGGATCTCATTGCCCAGTGCTCTCTAATGTCTGCTTTCATACACAGCCTGTTCAGCTTTTCAGCTGTCTGATCTCTTGTATGCAGCTGCTACCAGGCAGCTTCCTGCAAGTATTTCAAGATTTAGATGATGCTTTTTGTGTCTGTAGTATTAATGTTTGTTGTGGTTTAATCCCAGCTGGCAGCTAAACAGAACATAGCCACGTACATAGTTCCCTCCTTCCCTCCACAGGGAAGGAGAATCAAAAAGAAAATAGGGGTTACTCCCAGTTTGAGACAAAAAAAATCCCAAAAAACAAAGAAGGAGAGAATGTATGAGGAATAAAACCCAAGAGAAGCAGGTGATGCACAATGCAATTGCTCACCAACCACTGGTGGATGTCCAGTCCATCCCTGAGCAGTCATCACCAATCCCAGCCAGCTCCCCCAGTTTATATACAGGACATGACATTTTGTGGTGTTGAATATCCCTCTTGCCTTACCTTCAGATCAGCTGTCCTGGCTCTGTTCCTTCTTAGCTTGTGCTGACAGGGCAACGAAACCTGAAAAATCCCTGAGTGTAAGCACTACTTAGCAAAGAATAAAACATCTTTGTGTTATCAACATATTTTAACACTAAATTCAAAGCACAGTACTGTACCTGCTACTAAAAGAAAATTAATTCTATCCCAGTCAAAACCACGGTATGACCCTCGAGGAAGCAGCCTGGACAGGGTGGAGTTCTGATGAAAGTGGTAATGCCTGGTCCCACCCTGGCTATGTTCTCCCCCACTGCTTGGCAGCTCAGCCTCCTTGTATATGATGTGCTTATATGAGGGGAGAGCAGGATAAATGCCCTGCGGAAGGTGGAAGCAGGGAGAGAATTATGGTGTGTCCCAGGGCTGCTCAGGAAGCAGGGTGAGAGCGCTGACATGTCATTAGCCTCTCAGGGTTGTGTCTGGGCCATCAAATCTTATTTATCACTTACAGCTTTCCTTTCAAGGTTTCCTTGGCTTCCTATATCTCCTATTTTGTTTTCTGATGAAGAACTGAAATACCATGGAGACAAACTCCTTATAAACACCAAGCAGACAGGTAGGTCAGCCAGTTTTCAGCACATTATTTTACATGACATATTGAGTGTGAGCACAGTGAAGGCTGGCAAAACATCCAGTTATATTGGAACCAATCAATTGTCTCATGCAGTGGATACAGATGATTCTGTTCATAATAAAAGAAGAATAAGCTCTCTGAGAAACCAGAAGTGACATGCTGTGTGATGCATCTCTGTTACAATTTGAAAAACCAGATAGATAATTTAATTATGTTCTCTCTTTGTCCGTAGTGTTTTGAAACAGCAGCAACTTTAATCTGCCTTCCTATAGTCAGAGATTACTAAGTCATCATTAATTACATCAAAGGTAGCAGGAATACATACAATTAAAACAATACACATTAAGAGTGAGTTTGGGTGAGTCACATTTTTATTTTTATCCTGATAAAAGAAAACAAATATAAAATAAAATAAAAAGAAAAATATTTAATTCTCATGATAACCTGTTGGTGACAGCAAAGTTACATTTAAGTGTAGCATGCATTGAAAAACAAGGAGAAATAAACTAAGCTGAGCCCTGCATATTCTCAGAGAGAGGTGGACTCAACAGATTTTCATTAAATTGCTTAATTATGTTTATATAGAAAGCACCTGGTTTCTTCTAGTTTTAAAGTGACTGACTGACCCAGCAATCCTTTGGCTAAGTAAAACAGTGACTGCAAATAAAATTGCAGATGGGAGGGTGGGGAGAACCCATTGTTTCTTTTAGGGAAGAACAAAAATTCTTACAGAACAAATTAAACCTCACCTTTCAAGTGGAGTCACTGTGTTGTCCTACTTTGTGGGCAAGTTAAAAAGGGTTGTGATCAGTTGTGGGGCATGAAATAGCACTGAAGTTGATTAGATTTAAGTCACCTATTTCTTAAAGTCCAGGTTAGGTTAGGAAGTGTTTGTTCCTATTGTGTCCTGTGCCTGAGGAGATACAGGACCATCCTCCAAGTTTTGAGTGGGCGTCTAGAACAGGAGAATTCAGGTAAAGTACAGTAATTTCACAAGTATAAGGCACACCGGCGTATAAGGCGCACTTCCGGATTACGATCAAAATTTCAGTGAAAAGGTGCGCCTTATACGGGTGAAATTGCTGTAATTTATTTACGTAGGGCATGTGTTGTAGAAAATTATCTAAATATAGATCCAGTTAATGGGTAAATAAGGTACTAGGATTAGACATGTGGCATGTATTTACTGAAGTTGTAAAAGAGACCAAGGTCTCTTTAAAACTATTTTGGGAGACAAATTTGCTCTCTGCCCCATTGAGTTCACTGGATTTTAGAGAACTAAAATTGTTCATGTGAGGGTTTATTGAGGCCTGAAATGTTGTCAACAGTCAAACACTGAACAAATATAGTTTCTTCGGCAAGCCTGGCTTGATGATTGAGTATTGAACAATTTATAATTTCTTTAATAAAGCTCTTTTTCCCCCACCTCTTCTTTATCCTCCACCACTGACAGTAATAGGCTATTTTATATAGACCCACTGTATCTAAGCAGGATGCTGGGAGCAAAATTCATCTGAAATATGGCCACCAAAAGGTTTATGCAAAGTTTAGTGTGAATGGAAAACATCAAATTTTATAAAGCAGCAGCTGAGTCATGGTAAATGACTGTAGCTTGGATTCTTCCCACCTTTCTGCAGATAAGTGGATTGCAGTGGATGTGTTTGGAGTTAAATGCCATGAAAGAGGATAGAGGGAAATAAGAAACAGGCTTGGTTCGGGTTCGGTGTTTTTGGGGTTGTTTTGGGTTTTTTTCTGTATGTGTGTAAACATACAATAGTGTAAGTGGTAAAAATGAAGTGATGGGCACCTTTAATTTTGTCTGATGTGCTGTAACTCTAGATTTTCACACAGATTTCCTGGAGATCTATCATGAAGTTAGCTTAAAATATGTGAAATGATTGATACTAATTTTCTGTTGAGAAAGCCATGTTTAGTTAAAGTGCAAGCTCCCCCTAATGAAATAATTTGCCAAAATCTGGGCTGTTGTCCACAAAATGCAGAGAGGCTGAAAAACAAAATGTTGATTGCTAGGAAAGACCTATTTTTGCTATTTTTATTTTAGGCTGGACAAAAATTTGGACATAATTTTGTAAGCCTCTTGCAATAAGCCTATGGCCTTTCAGGAAATACAGGGATTGTGTATTCAGGGGAAAAAAAACCTCACCCCAAAATTTGTCCTTTTTCATCTTTGTGCAGTTTGAGCAGATTCAGTGATGTGTTTCTCCTTCCTGTGGAAATAGTATTTTTCCCTGTGTTCTCGTTCTACTGGAACATTTTGTAGTGAAAAATCTACAGAAATTATTTTAAGCAATCAGGGTATCTTTGCATAACCCCATAAGCCATATTATCACTCCCTGTCTCATGAGGGGAAAAATAGGATGAAATGCTTCATTTTTTCTCTAAGGATGGGAATTTCTGAAACCTTTAAATTGGAAACCTACTACTTACTACTGTAATTAACAACCTTTTTAAAGGGTGCAAAGACTTTTCCTGTTTCCTAACTCTGACTTGCACACTTAGTGTCTTCCTTGTGTCCTCTTCCCTCCTCCATGAGATGAACACTTCTGCTAAAAGGCAAATTTAGTCATTATAAAGGGATTTTCATAGTCATGATGAGGTAAAGCAGAGTGTGAAGATGGAGTTTGTATTTAATGGGGAACTGATTAGAGGAGGATTGATTGCTGAGCAGATAGTTCAGACAGACATGCATACGTAAAAGAAAATACACATATGCATATGTATGGCTTTGTCAATGTGACACTAACTGATGGAGAGAGTATAGATGTTAAATAGACATCCACTTGGAGGGCTCACTGGAACACCAGCAAATACAGGCAAATCCAGCTGCCCATCTCCAATGCCATTATGCGCCCCTCATTTTGTCCTGTTGTGATGTGACACTGCACTGCATCACAGCACAGACTCTGCACTACCCTGCAAAGTTCAACAGAACCTACCCTATTGCATTGGGAAGAGGGAAAACAAACTGTTGCTGTCTCTCAGTTTGGATGGAAAGTCTGTTAATAGCTCTTGCAGTGTTTGAAGTGGGTTGAGAGGGTAGTGTCCATGGTTCACTAGTTCATTTAGTCTGTGCTGATAATGCAAACTAATTTGTGGTTAAAACTCCTAGCAAGTTATTTCTCTCTGCATTGGAGCACTGTACAGGGAACCGGAGGTACATAGATAGACATGGGTTATAGGCACAAGAAAAATTACCCAGTCAATCTAAATAAAGGCAATATTCATACATGTTGGTTCCTCTTGGCAGGTTGTGGCAGTGGGGACATTGCAACTAAATTTTTATTGCATTCACTGGCAGGTAAAATAGACCATTTTGCCTAATTCTTAAATTTACAGCTGTAGCCCTCGATTTTGGGTCCCTTCTCCTGTAATCTAAATGATTTGGCAAGGGCTGGTGTGGCTGCTGGGGGGATTGAAGTCAAAGGAAGCGCAGAAGCAGGAATGCCTCCACTCCTCAGTTCCACTCTGTCAGCCAACAAGGGGAAGAAGGAGCTCTGTGGCTTAAGTGGTATAGATATGTTCTGCTGCTAGTCTTTTGTAGCTGATAAAGAGGAAAGCAAAACTATGAGCAACTCCGAGAGAGGGTAGTGGGGATTTTTGCCTTTTGAAAGGGGAAGGATAAATGTGATTCTTTTGCTTGAGACAGCTGGCATGTGAACAGAACTCTTTTCTTGTTCTTCATTCCATACTATCCTGAAGATTAGAAATTAATTTTGATGTTGTGTATAAAAGTTAACTCTTGTGTCTATGTGTTGTTGGAAAGGCTCTCTGAATTACAGAAGCACAGCTGAACATTAAATGCAGAACATTAAACCTTGAAGAGATAAGGAATCATGTGGATGTGTTCTGTGCTCCTGCTGAAAGTGGCCTGTTAGGGAGCAGTCTGGGTGGGACATGAAGGAGACCAAAGGAAAGGTAACCTGGAGGGAAAATGAGTAATTTTTTTCTTAATTTGTATTTGTAGAATGAAGTTGCAGAATGTGAAGCTATGCTTGCATGCGCTGCCAGCTGGGTGCAGCCTGGGCAATGTTTCTGTTGCTGTCATTGACTTATCTCAGAAGTTTCTGTTTCTCCAGGTGCCTGATGATATTTGAGGATGTTGTGATAGTTTCTGTGTAAAGACGATACTGCAAGTTGTTTTCTTAGTGAGAGAACCTGGAGAAGCTCTTTGGATGTGAGCAGAGCATGATTCTTCTATGTCCTGTAATAACAGCTCTGGTTGGTTTGATTTTGCAGGATCTCAAATCCAAGACATTAGGCAAAAGGAGTATGGGACTCAATTTGTAGTTTGCTCTAATCTGTTTCCTCTATCTTTAATGCATTTTATTGTGATCAGATAATGTAAAGATTGACTTGGAAATGTCCCATTGATTGATTGATCTGGTAAGGAGAAAACACCACATGAAAATGTTTTGTGAAGCAGTATAACAGCTTCAGTGGCAAGAAACAGCAGGCTTGGTTCTGCTCCAGCATTTGCCAAATGAAGTAACTGAAACTCCTGTTTATTACATGGCATAAAAGAAATGGAATAATACTCTTAAGAGCGTTATCTTTGGAAAATGACTGCACCTCACTGAAGCATGACTATAATGATGAGGAATTATGCTGCTAAAACACACTAGTTTTGTGGCATGGTCACTAAAACGTAGACTCTGTGGTGTTCTTTGTAAAGGCTTTATTGCAGATAATCTTGTATTAACATCCTGTCATGAGGCCAAAATTGGCATTGCCTTTGTCTGGAGCATTCTGGAGTGAAACAACAGTTTTTCCTGCCCTTTATCTGAGGCTTATAAATGAAAAAACACTTACTAGGATTTATAGTCTTCATTAAATGATCGTGATACTGGATTTATCTTGTCCTATGGATAAATGCTGCTTGTCCTCTCCATTTCTTTGCAGAGTGGTTCAGATGCACTCTCAGGATGCAGCAACTGCTAATGGTAGTAGGATTATATTAAGAGACAAAGATGTTTAACTACTTTGCTGCTTGTCATAATAACTAGCTGAGTACTGTGCATTTGAATGTGGCTCTGGGCCACTTCTGTATATTTTCTGACTCAGAATCTTACTAAGGACCAGCTAGTCACTGTTAAAATTAAGGCCTCTTTGATAGTGTTCTGATAAATGTCATTTTCTGAAGTGTCTTCTTATCTTTAGTGCTGGATGCCAGGTGATACAGTAAGGATGTATCAACTTCCCACAAGTTTAGAAATCCATTCATATTTGCATATCATTACATTTTTTTGGGGAACATTTCTAAGTCATGGCCTCAATTTCACCACTCACTGCATCAGCTCTGAGGAAAGGGCCTCGTTTTGCTGATGGAAAGTAAATGATAGTGCGTGTACTTAGCTGTGAATTGTTAGGGTGGTGTGTTCTATGCTCCCTGACTTTAAACATGCGAACGGATGGGGCAGGACAGACTTGGAACCCTGGCAGTCATTCCTCATGCAGCTCAGCATCATGCTGCAAAATGACAAGCATGCCCACTACTCTTTCATGAAGACTAAATGTTTTGGCCATTTTATTTTGTTCGTGAAAAACAGAGTGATTGCAAAAATACGGTTTTCCTATGCACCCAAATCAAGGGAGGGCTTTTTGTTTAGTATATGCTTTGCTGTAGGAAAACTTATTTGATTGCAGGGGCTGTTACATGGGGTAGCTTGCTGGAGAAAGTTTTTGGGATGGTAATGGGAAAGCTAAAGTAGTATGATGCTAATAGAGAAAGGCTTACTTGTGGGAAGATTTCAGGCTTCCATGGCTGCTCTGACATTTTTACAAATTGCCCCCGTATTGGTGCAGGTCAAGGAAAGCAATGCCTGAGGCTCCCATCTGCAAGTGCTAGACCCTCAAGGGTAGGAGTTGCAAGGTCATCTTGAAAAAGGAGCTGTCTCCCTAGTTTTTAAAAAGTAAATGTAACCTGTAGTCTTCAGACAGGCAATACAAGACATTGGTGATAGTTATTAATAGGTTTTGCTATATCTTCCCATTTCCTTTTGTTCCTCTTTACCATTTGGCTTGCACATGCTGATCTCTGTTACTATTTTAACACTCTCCCCTTTTGCTCTGATCTGTTTCTTATGCAATTTTCCTTTCACTTTTTCTTCCAGGCCTCCTTCTAGTCTTGCTTTCTGCCCCTTTCTCCTTAAGCATAAAGGCACACCAGGGCAAACTGCAGGCCTAGAGGAGCATGCAGGGAATTCAGACTGACACCTTCCTCACAGAAATACCAGTAGTGCCAGTACTCTGATTTTTCCATCCTCTTTTTCCATGCTGGCCATGAGCTATGGCCAATGGAAAACACATTAAGAAATTATTTTCTGGCTTTGTGTCAGTTCATCCATTCTCACATCTTCAAAGAATTTTGTCTCTCACCTGTTTGCCAAGGGCTGCACTAACTCAGAAACCCCTGGTGAACTATGAAGCCTTTTGCCATTTTTTTTTTTTGCCCCCTACAGAGACTTAAAGCATCCTAAAGTTCCTCTAGAGGAGTATTTTCACTTGGGTAATGGTTAGCCCTATGGGTAAATAGTAACGTGAATGACAGAAAATTGTGTTGTTTTCAGTGCCAGCAGTGCAGTTCTCCCCATTTTTTCCCACAATTAAGGTGCACAATCCAGCACAGCTTACTTACATGTGGCATGTCCTGCATCCCTGTGGGCTCATAGAGAAAACGGTGTGATGTGCTGGAGCAGCTGTTTGGGTAAACCTCTGTAAGAGCAAGGCATTACTAATTTCAGTGTGTGTTACAAATGTCTCTCTGCATCTAATGACTATTTTATATATTTTGACATTTATTTCATCACCTTTATCACTATGATATCTTAGTGCTGAAAGAAGATTTTTGGCCTTGTAAGCTTTAGGTATTGATTTTTCCTTTAACTCCCTCTGGTTCAAGGGAAAAGAGAAATATGTAATTTTAACTAGAGCAACTCATATCACAGCCAGATTCAGTATTAATGTACTGGATAGGCATACATCAAATATTGTCTTTTAATACCCTTATCAGTGCTTTTAATGCATTTCTTTGTTCTACAAGCTCTAGATGTGGGGATTTTTAAAAAACTTTTTTAAGAATAGGTTTTAAATGGCATTTCATGTTGATTCTTAGCACTTCATAGATGTCTGCTATCAATAGCAGTGTCCTGGAGGCACCCATTGAAACCACACTGCCTACACCATTTCTTTAACTGGAATTGTGCTCATGCTTCTAATGTGGACATGGTATTAATTAAGTCAAGTCCTTGGATATCATATATGAGTCCAGGTCTCGCTGCTGGCAGTGAACTGGGTGTGAGGTCTTCGTTACCCACATTATAATGTGCTGTGTCCTTGGGTGGAGATAGTGGAAGGTTTGTTTCAGTCTGTTCACCCCAAAAATAAGCTGAGTGCAATCCAAGATTTGACATATTTAAAAAGTATTAATCAACCTTCCTAATAGTTGCTATTCAGCTAATCACACTCAAACTGCCAAATGGTTGTAAAGATGTCAAAGAAATATGCAGAGCACCCACGGTTTGAGCTCTTCCCATTCTCATTAAAATAAGCTCTTATGGCCCAGCTAGTGTAATCATGTGGTAAAATACTCAAATTAAGAGCATTTAATAAAAAAACATGGTGGGGAGCTTTCTTAAAGATCTCTTTAGTGTATTTTTGCATTCATGTTGAGGACATCAGAAATAATTTAATCATTGCCTGATTATACAAATGTGAGAAATAATAGGATCATTGCCTTATCACATGTGGGCTGATTCAAAAGCTCATTATTTATTTGTCAAGCATTAAGCATCAAATCAATTTGGCTTGCTTGATACTTGAAAGCAGAAAATTTAAGATGAAATTTGAAAGGAAGATTAGGAAGTAAGATTAAATGTAACAAGTGCAGAACTATTTTGCTTGCTAGAGTCGAGCCACATTGCAAAAAGATCACAGAATAGATGGATAAAGTCAGACTTAATCTAATGGTAATATGTTGTGGAATGAATGGCTTATGGTTTTGGACAGAGTGCTGTTTTCAGTTTCTCCACATATTTAGTTTTCTTTTGATCGACAGATAATGTTGCTTTGAGGTTTCCAAACAAACCTTTTTTGCACTTACTCTTCCTTTAATGAAAATATTTTCCTCTTTTTATTGATCTATAAGCTGAATAACATACACAATCACTAGAATAAAATCCATTTTTTGGTACTTTTTTTTTTAAATGGTTAAATTATTAGGGCTGAGATTCAAAAGCCCAGAGCTCAGTGAGTTGCTCTTCTTCTGTAGCAGTGTGGATATATGTGTCTATATGGTGCCTTGTTTTCACTACAGAAATACATTCTTTTGTGTGTAAAAGTAGATTTAGAGAATGGACTTTCCAGAAACTGGATACCAAGCCCATCTGAGGGGGTGAGAATAGGACAAAAGATTAATCCTTTGTTGGTGTCTTTGATGGAATTGTATCATTTTTCCCCTAAAGAGGAAAGAGGTTCACTTGGGTCAGGAAGATTTTCACAATGTTAGAGAAGAATGGAGATATCAGTGTTAATTATGGAGGTGTGACCCTCTGCTGGTATTTCCTGGTGGATTTTTTTCTGTCTGTGTTTGAGATCTTGGTTGTGAGAGAAGATGATTTTTATAAAAAAAAACAGGCTTGAGGGAGAGTGAGATCTTCAATTTTGCAAACCCAGTTCCTTTTTCTCTGAATCATCTAGAAACTCTCTGGTTTGTCTGTTCACAGACTGAACATCTTACAAACCTCATGGTAGTCAGTTTACAGCTCTCTAAGAGGCAAAGAGGTCTCTGCTTCTCTTCTCAAGCTTCTCACCTTTTCAGCAGCTCTGCAGAACTCAGGGTGTCCCTTCCCCTCCAGCGCTGCAAGGACTGTCTGCAGTATGTGAATGATTTTTCCCAGAGCCATCCAAGAGCCCTGCCCTGCTGTGGCTTCCACCTTCCTTAGATTTGAAGATTTGCCTGGTTGCAGTAAGATGAACAGGGATACATGAGGATATTAAGTCCCCTGCATATTTTATGCTTGCTGAATTAATCTCACTTAATACGAGCTGTCAGACAACATTACTATAATTTATTTACATAACTTGAGAATTTACTTCACATTAATTTAACCTTGCAGAATGTGTAACGTGTGTTTGTGCTGCTGCTCTGGGTTTCCTGGAGTCAGCCCTGCTCAAGTGTTTCTCAGTTTGTGATTGATTTGTCTTCCAGCTGCTAATGTGAAGGGTGAACCTAAACACTGTTGTTGCAAAGATCTGATACTTGGAGCTCTCTTTATTGTTGCCTTTATTGAATTAAATGAACTGCTCTGCCTTGTGTTTAATTCAATGAAAAATATGTTCCAATTAGATTCTTTTCCTTCTAAAGTAACAGCCACAATTCTGACCTTGCTTTTTACAAAGTAAAAATCTATATTTATAAGGAGGAAAAACTATATTTTGTTCAAACATTTTTTTGGTGTATTAAGAGGATGATTTTTATCTTACTAGAAATGGGCGCATGTCCTGCTACTTGTGTTCACAGTTAGACCACAGTTCTGATGCTCTTAAAATGTTCAGCATGTAAGAAAGTAGCAATGGATGGGTGTCTGCAGCTCCTATCCCTTGGTTCTTCTCTCTGTGAGCAATGTTTTTATACTGTATCTCATTTTGAAGGTTTGTTGTCTTTTGATTTCATTAAAAAAAAAAAATAAAATTGATTCTTCTGTAGCTTCCTCCTTTCCCAGTTGTCTGCAAAACCACTCAGTATTGGGGTTTATGCCAAATCTAAGAGAAAACTTAGATCCTTCTGATTTTCAGGTTATTTTCTATTTTGATCTAATATATAAGATCTAGGGGATATAGATTTGGAATTGCTATTGCATTTGAAACTCTAAGATAAAACACACTTTTATAATTTATGAGGGTGTCTTGGGCTACAATGGAAGATGTGACCAGAAGTATATATTCTACCACCATCTATTAAAAACCAGGTGGGGCAGTGTTCTTTATCTTTTCCACAACCCATCCTTCCTCCAGGGACATATCTTCTGGTAATGAGCCATGAAGTCTCACCGCATGATTGCTAGAATTACATCATCCCGTTGGGAGATGCTCCAGCCAGGGGGAGGAGCCAAGCCTTTCCTATCTAGATAAAATCTGTGATTTGGAACACCAAGAGAGCCTTTTTCCACTTCATTCCAGAGGAAAACCAGACCCTTCTACATCATCACTGGACCTTTAGAGAAAAAATGCACCTTGTACAGGAGCACTGCTCCAACTGAATCACATCTGTCACTGCAGGAGGATGCAGCCACCATTTAATGGGACTGCTGCCAACACCCTGCCTGATGAAGTGTCAGATTGTTTCGTGACTATGTCAGTGTTTTGGTTATTATTATTTTTTTGCATTACTGTATTTTAATATAATTTTCCTAGTAAAGAACCATTATTCCTATTCCTATACCCATACCTTTGTCTGAGAACTCCTTATTTTCAAAATTATAATAATTTGGAGGGAGAGGGTTTAGATTTTCCTTTGCAAGAGAGGCTCCTGCCTCTCCTAAAAAAGAAACCTCATCTGGATAAAAAAAATAAACTTGATTTTTAATGATTGCATGAACTAGGTGAGGGCTTCTGCAGGAAATCAATCTTTTGTTTCTGCTTTTAGGGGTCGTGAGGGGGAAAGAGACAGGAATATATTCAGGCTGTTCTAGTTACCAAAGTAGTGACCCAAAATAGGATTGATAGAGCACTTATTTTCCAGATCAGAAAATCCTGTTACCACATTAAGGACTGTGAATATCAAATTTACCTTCTCTGAGGTGCTTCCTGAGGAGGGAAGGTCCATTTAATGAAACCAAGAGGTGGCTTAAAGCTTAGAAGCCTTCACATAAGGGATGACTCTCACTGCAACAATAAAAATGAGAACTAGTATCTGTACAGGTCCCAAATGATTTACCAGAATATGAGTATTGGTCTAATACTGATATTCAACTGTGGTGGACAAAAGACTCTCTAACAATTTAAAGTTAGAAAGGGTATGTTTATTCAGCGCTGGGCAGCAGCGTGGGGTAGCCCCCTAATACACACTGCAAAATTACAGGTGATCACAAAGCACAGAGTTTATTTATTGACAAAGAATTCAGACAAATACATACTCATAGTAACAGCCCCTCCTGTCCCCTGCTTTGTATGGTAATTAGCTTGTATAACTGTTAAGCATGCGTAATTGGCTTCTTAAATAAAGTCTAGGTCATTTTTGTAGGGAGGGGTCTTAGAAGGAGGAAGTAAGGTGAATCTTCCTCACCTGGAACTCTCAACCTTTTCTATTAATGACAATACAAATGATTTCTGGGGATAGTCCAATTTTTCAAAGAATGGGTTCCTGGTTGCAATTATTTGTTTTTCTTCAGACCTGCTTACTAGTTTCGTCTTTTCCCATTGTAAGCACAGCTGAGCAAACATAAGATGAGAGACAATCAATTATTTAAGTTTCAGGTAACTACCTCAAGCCCGGTTTTTCTTCTGACTTCCAACTTAACTAAAATCCTAATTTTTCTAAGATTAGTGTTTCACCAAATGTCTCAAATTTCTGAAAAAGGGACCATTTCTGACAACATCTTGGCTCCTCTTGCCTCTTGGCAGGACTCTGCTCTCTCCTCCAGATCCGTGTACCCTTGATAGCAAGAAGCTGCCTCAAAGGAAAGCAAACTTTCTTAAAATGGAAGAAATAAGAAATCAAATAAGCTTTTGCACAAATCAGTGCCACTGTGATCAAAGTGTGTGCATTCCCATGAAAGAAATCTTCTTTTTCATCCCTTTGTTGCATAGGAGAGAGGCTACTTCCTGCTTTTGTTTATGGCATGAGCAGAGTGGCTTGTCCAGAAGAACTTTGCCTCTGATATATAATTAAATGTGAGACACCATTTAATGACTCAGCTATGGAGCTAACCTGTTTTTTTTTCAGAATCTTCAGTCAGATTGTTCATCACAGAAAAGAGGGTGTGAAAATATTTTTGTCCTTGTTGTCCAAGCCACATTATCTTTTTCCCCATGCCATCCTTTCTTCCTTCCCACTGATGGCAAGTTCAAGGAGAAGCCCAGGCATTCAGAGTAGGGTGAAGATTTTACCTTAAAACCATCTGATCCACTTAATGGAGGTGGAGGAAGAAGATTAAGAGGCAGTGTCTCCCTCCAGCTTTGGAGTGGCAAGATTTTATCAGGGCTTTCCCTGCTGCTCTCACAGCCCCCTTTTGGACATGCTCCCCTGGGGGAAGACAAAGTGTCAAGATAGAAAACCATTCTAGAACACAAGTAGGTATCTTTATGGTTGAATATAAATTAAAAGTATTTTGTGATTTTGGACCAGCACCTGGATTCAGAGGGGGCAGAATACTTTATGAAAATGACAAACAGACCCCAGTGGAGCGGCAGACACGATGCAGTTTCACAGTAGATCTACTGGGGTCAATGGAACTGCAGCAGTGCTCCTTTTGATGGCATGCCCCATAAAGCTTAGCACTGGGAAGAAAATTATATTGCAGGAGAGAGATTTATGTTTGCAATTCCTTACAGCAATTTTATTGTGTTCTTGGTGGGTTTTACCATATTGGTTTAGTTGCAGCCACTGCTGTTCATGGAAGTTTCCCTTAGCAGCAGAAATATTGCCACAACTTTGTTTCTTGCAAGTCACTTGTCAGGAAAGATTAATGAAGCTTCTGCTCATCAGGCTAGCACTTAAAGGCTTAGTTATCCAAAGGTGCCGAGCATAATAATTCTGAATTTCCTCTTTCTGTTTCATTTTGCTGTCTGTTCAATTCTGCTTTGTAAGTGTCTGAGTTAATTTTCATTATTTCTTTGTCTGTTCCAGTTAAAATCTTGATTTTTTTGTATGTCTTCTGCACTTCTCTAGAGCATTATTTAACACAAAAAAGAAGGGGGTTCTTGCCATGTCTGCTGCTGGAGAGTAGGCTGCTGTTCCTTTTCCATCTCCTAATGGCCTAAAACCTTCTAACAGGACATGCCCCAGCTCCTCTCTGCACACATCCATGTGTATGCATAGCTCTTAGGGTAAACCCCATAATCCTTCTTTCAGTTTTTCACATGTTTATTTCATTTAGAATACATTAGTTACATATGTAACTCATGCTAATAATGTCATGTTGTCCTCATGAAAAATTTGAAGTTCATAGTATTCTTTTTCTTATTAGAGGAGTGGGAATCTTCCTTTCAGTACAGCACTTCCTTGTTTATTTTGAGTGTAATAGAAGTATAGATTTATTAGCATACAAATTTACTGTGCATTTATAAATAGATATTTTGTACTATCTGATTTTAATTAGAAAGCACTGTTATTTCTGCTGAGCAAAGGAAAGATGGACTTGAAGTTCTTTGCACAGTTCTGGAAGTCTAAAAGAATTTCCACAAAAGCAGTTCCTATGAGAAATCTGTTGTGTTAGGTGCTGGGAGCCTTGTCCTGCCGTCAGCTGAAAAATCAACCTAGGGAAATGAGCAGTTCTCAGAAACAACATGATGTTTCCTGAAATATGTAGTTCTCACATTTTATCCCAATATGTGTAGGATCAGTTTTCCTGCTGCTCCATTCTACAGCATTGTGCTGAAATCATCTGGAATATAATACTTGAATTTTTTTGTTTGTTTGTTTGTTTGTTTTCTGTAGAGCCATATTGACAAGGAGCTGGGGTTTAAATGACTATAAGGAAAAAAGCCCCTTGGGCTTGGTCAGGTTTTGGGCAAAGAAGTATTTTGAAAGGATGAAATTGTTAAGGAGACCAGCTTTGAGAAAGTTACCATTTGTAGAAATTATGTATTGGTAGGTTTTATGGCTTTAACTGTGCTCTACAACTTTAGAATTCTTTCACTCATAAAATTTTTTTTCAGAACTAGGACATGCAAATCACCATGGCTTATTAATGAGCAAAGTGTAATAGATACAGGCTGAGAATAGAAGTTACTATTATTATTATTATTATTATTATTATTAATTAATTAATTTTTTTTTGAAAGTGTGATAGAATTTAAGGTGTGGACTTAAAAGTTGAAAACAGCCACAGACAGCCACAGAGATTTCAAATTCAGCCCATCTGCCCTGTGTGGAGTGAGGTGCCTTGGCTTTGCATCCCTATCCACTTTAACAGCTGAGTTGCTGTGAAGCCCTGCTTGAAACCTGAACCTTGTATTTATTATTTCTTTCTCTTTTTTCCCTTCTCTTGTGGCGGGATGATGATGTCACTTCAAGGAAGTAGGAAATCAAATCTAGAGACAGAAAGATGAGGTGTTAGAGTTTGATGATAACAGCTGGCACAGAGGGGAGTGAAGATAAAACTCTTTCATAAGAATAATGGCAATATATACAAGCAAGTAATAAACTGATGGTACAGTTCAGTAGTGTCTCGAAAGCAATTCTCATATATGTTTAATTTCTATTTATGTCTTTTTATAATAAAAAAATAATTGCTCCCGAATACTGCTTTTTGCATCTGTTCTTGAATTCTGTCCTAATTTAGATCTCCAAATTTGCTTCTAGGTGGAAGTTGGTAGCAGATCAGGACTTAAAAGCAAAAACTGAAGGTGGACATGATTTAGTGAATAATAGCTCGTTTTTCACTAGTTACGCCTTAATTAGGAATGGCTATTGTCTTTACAAGTATCTGATTTTGTAACTGTCCTTGTTTAGGACAAACTTGGGTAAAAATTTGTGAATGGGATCCCTTTAGGAAACCGATTCAAGCAGTCCCTCCCCCAACTCCCCAATATTTCCTCGGAGAGAAGTAGAAAAAAAAACCCTGTTTATTTAACAGGTGAAGCACTTCCCAACACAAAAATGAACGATACTAAGCAACAAAACCTCTCGCTGCTCTTAAGAGATGACACACTCAGAAGAGTCCCTTTCATGGGTTGCATCTTGGCTCAGTCTGTTCTCAGTCCCTCCGGTGCTGGGAAATGCCACGGCCCAGGCCAGGCCTGGTGGCCACAGGTGGAGCTCTCAGTGCTCCCCTGGGTGTTCAGTCCAGAGCAGGTTCAAACAAGTTCAAGAAAAAGGGAAAATGAACAGTCCAGGGAGCTTCTCTGCCTCAGCTAGCCAGAAACTAACCAAGAGCAAAGGAGAGCTCTCTCCTGCTGTCCACTGCGGACAAAACAGTCTGTGTGAAGGATGCGGGGAGCAAGTGCAGTCTGATAACAAACTCTGCACCTCCTCTCTCCCCCTTCATTCATGGAACCAGACTTAAAGCTGCAGAACTCAATATTCAACAACAACAGAACAGATGACTGGGGATACAAGCATCATAAAATCACCTCAAGAGAGTAACATATTTCTTCATGTCTTTACTACTGCAGAAGAAGAGGAGCTGTAGGCAGCAGAGATGGAAGTGACCTCTTCCACTGATACTGGCAGTCTGATGTAATTTCCTTGGGTTTGCTTCCCAAGAAAACCAAGTTACATTCTTAAATATTAGGAGTTACAAGTCTTGTACTCTCTTTCTCTTCAAAGACTGACTGCTGAGGATACGTGGAGTGTTGTGTAGCAGTTACTTGCAGATACAATACTACTTTACAAAATGATATCATAGCTCTGTATGCTGTGAGACATGATTGGTTTTTATAGGAATGGATTATTCTCTGTAGAAGACATAAAGGCTGAAGTGGGATTTATTTTCTAAAGAGCTAATATAAATGAAATGCTTAAATAAGGCTGTAATTGCAAGGTTTGATGAAGCATGAGGCTATCCTTTTCCTGCTGATAGCATCTTCAGCAGCTTTTTCTTTCAGTTTTAAAAAAAAATATAAATTTCTCCTTTATTTTTACCTACTGTTCCTTATGCTGATTTCAAGTTTGGGAACACAAGTGAGGACATCATTCTCCTTCTCCTTTTTCCTAGAGTTCTCAAAGGGGGTCTTGCCTGGGTAGATTTTATTTAATATGCTTCAGTCTCCACCATAACCTTCACACTTTCTAATCTGTTTTTCCTTCACTCATTTTCTGTAAATACTGCCATTATCTTCCAGAGTTTTTTCCAGTATACTTGTGGCAGGTATACTTTGTGGCAATATTTTTTTTACCTGTCTGACTCTTCCCTTGCAAATGGACTCTGGCCTTACTAAATTTCCAGATGCACTGGAGTTATACTGTAAGTGTTGGAAAGGACTTTTCTCTGCTTAAGGAGAGAAGTTAAACTTTCATCTTGGACTGATTGTGGCAGCAGGAGAACCATTTAAGTTGTTTATACTGCTCCATTTTCTTATTATACCTCAATTGATTCTAGTTGGTTTGCTTCATCTTTTAGATTATCTTGAATTCTTTTTTCCTGTTTACCAGCTGAACACGTTTCTTTGTAAATAGAAAATTCTTGCACTCAAGTCAATAACTCTTGAATTTTCAGAGTGCCTGTTAGAAGTTGCTTTCAGCTGAAGAGGTCACAGCAATATCACAGATGCACAGATTGCTACCCGATTAATACAATTATCAACATGGAGAAATTATTAGTTGAGTGTTTGCATTTGAATATAGCTTTTATTTTAATGCACACTTTGAAAAGCATATTTTAAGGAGATAAATTTAAATTGAAAATGTTCCCAAGGAATGATTTCTGTCTTTTGTGCAGATAAAAGTGACAAAAGCCATTTAACAATTTGTCTGTCTTTGAAATCTAATGGGTTTTCTGCATTTCTCTAAACACAATAACCGGACACAAGTCTATTATTCCTTTTTAATGCTGTAAAAGCCAGTGTAGCTTTACTTAGTGTTCTTAAGATTTTTACAATGGAGATTTTTATTATGTCACATATACAAGCAATTATGTTTGACAATTTAGATGCAAAGTTGAATTGGCAGCCACTTCAGCATTCTTACCAATAAAAACATTAAGCATGTCTATTAAAAATGTTTCTTCTATAATTTATTTTTCATAAGCTTTCAGCTATGCCGCAAAAGCCTCCTGTCTCTTTTACAGCTAATTTCCTGTAGACTACTTTACAACTTAGACGCGAAAACTCTTTTTGTGATTAGTTTGTCATAAAAGAAGGGCCGAGTTCTGATGGTATAAAACAGCTAGAATTATAAAGGAGCTTTCCGAAGATGGTTAAAGCAAAATTTGATGCCCCAAAGCATAGCACAGTCCTGATGCAAAGCCAGAAAGGAATCTGTGGCTTGCTATGGCTGTGTTGGTGGAGAAGGGCTCTGTAGTTTTTGCTACCCTGTGAGCTGACCTGGCAGGGTCATGGGTGAGCAGCTCAGTCAATACAGTTCTGTCCTCACCCTTCATTTGCTTACCTGTGTCATAAGGTAGAATGCAGAACTGTAAAATAAACCTAACATAAAAAAAAAAAAAATTCCTCTCAAGCACAGAAAAAAATGGATTTTCTGATTTACATTAAGCAGAAGGCATATATTCTCTATGTGCAATGTGGTGAATTAGCCTTTTTAGGTCAGTATTAATTTTTATAAGATATCCTTTTCTTTGATAAATTATTTAAATAAGGCTACATTTCAGTATGTGATCATCAGTGAATATCATCAGAATAATATAAAAAGTTCTAATACATACTCTTGTCCTGTATGTGTGCAGAAGTTTATGTTGTAGTCATATAGTTATCTAAGGAAAGCTTATGGGAATAAATATGATTGTGTATTCTGTACAAGAAGAGTGAAAGAATGTGATCAATGAACCTATTTATCATGCAAAAAGGAGAAAAAGCTGAATGTTTAGAATGTTTATTAGAGGGAACATTTATTCAAATATTTCTGGGATGAGGGGAGGTGCAAATTTAGTATGTATCAGGGTATGTATGTAAAAATAAAATATGTAATGATGCTGTAAATGCTGCTGAGTAAATTTTGCTTGTGAAGATATTGATTGACTTTTTTCCAGTGAGTAACTGTGTGGTTTAAATAAAACACCCCTATTTCTGGCTGGGAATCTTCTATGAGAAAGCAACTGATGGTGAGGCTGACGGGTGGGCATGAGCCAGTCACTTGAGAACTGCATGAATAGTGCTCCCAAACAAAGGAATGCTTTGGCATGTTAGTTATCAGCCTTTTCCACATAAAACTCCAGCAGGCCCAATCACTGTATGTTGAGTTACAAGAGTGTTTGACAGAAGTTTGGATGTTAAGAGATAAAAGCTAAATCTAAGAGGTAAAAGCTAAATTTCTAAAAGCTAAATTGTAAATAATTTGTTTGCCTCAGAAATCTGCCATTCAGTGTTACTTGTTACAAGTTATGATGGTTCTATTTGGAATAGATTAGGAAAGATGAAATGCAACATTTGGATAATGGAAATGTCTCAGTTACAGAATGCTGCAAGTAAGGAAATTAGAGGCTGGGAAGCTATTCAGAATATGTGTTTAAATAGTGAATTCTTTTGTGTAGATAGCAATGTTTTCTGGATATCCTCCTGTTAGAAACAGGCATAAGATGCATTTTATATATGAGCAATTAGGACCCTAACTGGTGCTTTAGTCAACAGGTCAAAAATGCAGTGGGCTGTGCTTTGTGCCTGACTGGCTAGGAAGCAATAAAGTACTAGAGAAATTTGACTATGGAAGCTGGACTATTGCTTTACTTTTCATCTCACAGAGAGCTGCAGTTTTAATTCTGAACTGTGAAGGGCAGGTCCTGCAGTCAGGGTGTTTGGAAGACAGAGTAGCAGAGAGAGCTGTGTGCTAGATGGTTCCTTCCAAGCCTCTTTTCACCCCTTCAGTGCCACATCTTCATACCATTCAGGACATTCATCCTTCACGCCCTCTTGCCTTGTGCACTGCTCTAATAAGTGGGGCTGAAAGAACATGGTTATGCATGTCCCTGATGCACATTCCTAAATCTCTGTGAGAAGAGGGGAACAATTAGCATAGAATATAATATTTTAAAACTTCAATGAGAAAATGCTTCACTCACTGTAACTCCAGCTAGTTTCCTTTTCTTAGTATGCTATTAACTGATCTTACTTCGAGTCAAACTTCCAGAAAGCAGCAGTCTCATGATTACTGATTTCATAAAATGTCAATAGCAGAGTTCTCCAATAAATGAAATTTATTGATGATCACCTTTTTTCTCTCTGTTATAGCACATTTCAGCTCAATTTCTTAACAATTTCTGGCTTTAATATGAAATGTCAACAATATCTCCAGCAACCAGCTTGTTCTTATTACTTGCTAATTTTATTTTTTTCTGATGCTTATCTGATATCTAATGCTTTGTACACTGTGGGCTTTGTACATCTAGCTGGTGATCAAAGTTGTACAACAATAAGCCACAGTTTGACATGGAGTAGCTTAAATCTATTCAAGGTAGTAATGTCATTTGCAGATTTATTTGCCGATTTATTCAGTGCTCATTTCATATCAAATAAATAATATCCAACAATCACTCAAACACTGATGACATTTCTGCTTAGATCCATTGGTAAAGCTCCATTTATTGGAATAAAACAGGACAGCAAATTGAATTTGTATATGCAGGCATTGGGTTTGAAATTGAGGGAAAATAGTTTCAACGTGGAACTGTAGCATCATCTTTATTTATAGGAAGAAATACTTGTGTTGTGGTTCCTTGAGAACTGAATCGAAGAGATGGATTTACCAGGGGAATTGTTAAAGGGATTTGCTGTGTCTGCCTGAGCTACTGTAAATATTTAACTTTCCTTATGTATGTAAGGACATCACATGGTGAAGAAAACAAGTGTTGAGGAAGAGAAGAAAGGAAAACAATGGAAAATAGGAAAATGTTCTGCTGCATTTCTTCTAGTGCATGTGAACCAAAATACTACAGTCCTCTAGAGTATCTTGTGGCTGAGACAGTCACTAGAAGGTTTCTTTCAGAGCTGTCCTCCACCTCCTGTAGTTCTGACTTTCCAATGTGTTGCCTGATGGCTGAGGTGGGACTGCTAGGTGGAATTTTCCTTAAGAATTCTTTGCATCTTTTTATTTTAAGAAATACAGCAGTGCTGTAAGAAAATCAGCTACCATGCATATGTTTACTGTCTATCACCAAATGACATGAATTATTCTCTTCCATGATCAGATTAAATACTTAAATACTACTAATTTAGGAGTCTGGGGCTGAAACCTTCATTTTTAATTTTAAAAATAAACTTTTAAAATCTTTTTTCCTGAAACTTAGCAGTATTTATAAGAAAACATGCAACAACTTCAGGATGAAGATATTGTATTTGTATGGTCTTCATATATGCCCATCCTTAGAATGATCAGTGTCAGCAGCAGTAGTCGCTACAGGTGATCTGTCTTCAGTCCTGAGATCAGGATGGATTTGTGAGTTTTCTGGCTTTAGTGCTAATGAGCTCTGGTCTTTAGGCAGATAAACTTTTAAGAAAGCTAAATTTTGGGATTGGGAATCAGTGTTTTCAAATACAGAGGCTTTGTGGGAGTCAGGACTCTGGACTGGACTTGTATATTTTTATATGTATTTTATTTATGTTTTATATTTTATATTTATTTTATATTTTATATTTTATATTTTATATTTTATATTTTATATTTTATATTTTATATTTTATATTTTATATTTTATATTTTATTTTTATATTTTATATTCCCTTCATGGATGTTTGTTTTAAGTAACTTGCTTAAGAGGGAGAGATGGGGTTTTTTGTTTTCCTGGAATCTCTTGTTTTCCTCCCACACAACATTCCAATGATTTCCATTCTACACCTTTCTTTTTGTATAACAAATGTGATTTGCTAGTAGGATGTTGTCTGAAGTTCATACTGTTGAGACAGGTGATTTCAAGAAGGACCTGTTGTGTGCGATACCTTTGTTAACTTTGCAGGTTTTGAACTGGCCATTGGGATCATCTCTCTGCCTTTTTTCAAAATACTTTGAGAGTTCCAGTTACTTTTGCCAGCTGAAAGTCAATATCAACATGTGTTTGTCCTGCTTCAGAGGCATCAGAAACAATTAAATAATCAGTATTTTAAATAATCTTGAGGGGTGATACACTTGGGTGTAGATCAAGGGAGACACCTTGCATACATTTAACTGTGATTCTGTGAAATGAGGTTTTATTGTAGCAGACTGTGGGAGGAAAAGAGAGGGAAAATAGCTGTGAAACCACTAATTTGCACTTTATGAATATTTATATGCAAAAAAACCTTTTGTGGGTGTTTCTGAAATAGATGGTGAAATCAAACCATACCCACCAGCAAGTGCAGCTGTCAGTAGGTGCTTTTACACACAGAAGAAACGCACCTTCACAAATTCTGGTTCAGCCACAGGCATGCTGTGTTTGCTTTTTGAACACTGATTTTCTAGTACAGTCCCTCATTTAGGAAATCTTGTCATCTGTGTGAAAAACTTTTATGTGTATTAACTGCTGGTAGCACTTATCAAGGTAGGCATCTTGTTTTTGTAGAAGCAGTGATGTATATGTCTATCTTCCATACACACAAAATAGATCAATGTATATATTCATCAATGTATGTATGGCTACTATAGCAATCATGCTCTTTTTGACTTTTGAAGTTTTTTGAATTCTGTTTCTAGTGATGAGCTTTTGTATATTTCCCCCTTACCTTTGCAGTATTTCTCTGTAAAGTTAAATACTTGGGATTATCTCTGCCAGACAGTGTAAGGGAGAAGTTTTGGAACTGCAGTAGAGGGAGGAAATGCAGAAGAGAGCAGGAAGAGCAGCTAAAGAAGTTCTTGTGCCAGTGGGTGATGTATCTAACAGGGATGGATCTTTACAAGCCAGAAAGTCTGGTAAATCCATGCAGGTTTTCAAATCAGGCCCAAATAGCAGCATCTATCTAGTTTGTAACGTATGAACAGGATATTTGTAAACCTTGATAAACCTCCTTCACTACACAAGCAATCTTGAATCTTCTTTCCTGTCCTTGTTTTCTACCTGAGTAGAGTTTCAGTTTGGACATTCAATGGGGGGTTGTCAAGTGGATCAGGAAGGAAGATTTTTATTTACTTCCTTATGAAATAAACCAATGAAGAAACATAACTTCAATCAGTCTATTGCATTGAGTTCAAAGGGTTTAGACAATATAATGTAATTTTTATAGGTGTGTATTTTTTTATTAGACTTGCTCATCCTAAATCCTTTTGCTATTATTTCTACATCCATAGTAACCAAAGAAACCCTAGAGTGATTCAGTGAGATGTTTTCTAGATGCTTTACAAACACAAAGGGATGCTGAGCAAATTCCATGGCACTTTTGGGCTATAGAAAGACAAACAATGAGGGAAAATATGATAAGGAGTTAAGTGAGGATTTGTTCACATGTAGTTTGTTAAAAGGTTTAACAAGGGCGTATGTGAAGGCAGAGTGGGCAGTTTTGGAGCAGGACTGGGCAAGAGAGGAGAGCAGATAAAGAAGGCCCTGAGAATTTAGTGGGTGGGCATCAGACAATGAGGGTGCCTGTCTGTCTCAGTGGACTGAGTGCAAACTGCTGAATCTATGGTTCATTTCCCTGTGCTGCTGGTGATTTCTGGGGTGACCTTCTGGTACTCCCAGAGCCCACATTTGAAAGTATGAATCAGCTTAGTACTCTGAACCATAAAGTTTATTTTCAAAAGCATCTTAGTTAAAGAACATCTGCCTTGATTCAGAGTGTTTTAAGCTTGCTTGAGAAAACAGGAGTATTTAATGAAGTGCTTGCTATAGTTTTATGGAGCCAGAAGGTATTCAAATGCCTTTTAAAACAAAAAGCTAAAAATCACCTCCCCCCCTCCCTCAACCAAACAACAAACCAACCAACCACATTTAAAAAAAATGAACAAAAAATGCCTCAAACCCCAATCTGGATTCATCGTCCTTCTGGTTCATCTGTAAAATGTGAATAATAATTGTTTGTGTCACCAGGAGTGTCCATAATGACAACAAACCATTTCAGATGATGTTCTATGATGTGTAGACATTGTAAGAGATGCAGTAATTGTAAGAAAAATAGCTTTAGTCTATGAATGGCTCAGAAGTCATCCTTACATAGTGTTAGTCAGTGTGAATATTGGAATGGATCCAGCCATACAGCAACAATTTCTGGAATAATGGCCATAGATAACCTGGTTATGATTTTAAGAGAGTAGGAGATGAAGTCTGAATTATGTCACTTAGAATTGTTGTCTTTTGATGTTTTGGGGATTTGGGACAGGGAGTGAAATCTTCTCTTATTCCAAAGAAAATTATTCTGGAGAGAGCTATAATGATGTTATGCATCCAAAGATAGCTCTCTCTCTTTCACAAAGCTGTCTATCACACTTAATCAGCTTTTCACAATCCATTTTATGTTTTTGTTGGAAACCTTTTCTGGAGCTTTAGAGTGCCAGGCCAAAATTTGAGACATTTGCAATTATAGTGACTTTATATTAAAATGATAAATGAACTATGACTGGTTATCTGGATTTTGTCTAAAAACAAAATCCAAAATCTTCACAGAAAAACTATTTCACAGCTCTGAGTTTCTCAGACGATGGAATAAGTGTTCATAAAATTATATATGTGCGTGTGGATGTAGTTATCAAGGGCCTAAACTTCACATTTGTTATTGCTGTTGAACAAATTAACTTTTCAAGACTTCAGTTTTAATTTGTTAGAACAGCAAAGTGGCAGTGCATTTGGCTTTTACAGGTCCTCACCATCTGCTAGAACAGCAATGAACCAGCAGTGTAATCTTGCTGTGTTGACAACCAGCTTAGTTAGGACGATTTGAAAATTGGAGTACAGTTGAAATAAATATTCTGCTTCCCCTGGGTAACTCACCGAAATTCCTTCTATCACTTGTAATTTATCCAGCATAAAGATGGGATTGAGTGCTGTGTTGATATTGCATGAATTAGCAGAGTTGCACAGGGTCCTGGAAGTGGCTTGGAGGTGAGGTGGGACTACTTTATCCAGGCTGGGGTGATGCAAATGAGAAACGATGTCTGTTTCTTCATTTAGACATTTGTTTAAGACACATTTTTGGTGAACAAATGTGGGGTTGTGTACTCTGCTGTGAAGAATTGCATTGCACACTCTAGAAGGAACGAAAAGAGGTGTTGTTCAGTAAGCATTTCAGAGTTCACTAGAACACTGGAAAAAGACTGTGGAGTCTGAGACTGGTCAATGAAAGATAACTTAGGTAGAGATAAGCAGGTTCTGTTGTAATTTGATATTACATTCTGAGAGGATTCTTTCAAATTACTTCAGAATTAAATCAGTACAGAGGAAATTAAAAACTCATGAAATGACTTCTTTAATTTTATCCAGCCATGTGTAACCTTCTAATTTAAGTAAACTCTGCTATGACATTTAATGTAAATAAGACAGCAGATATGTGACATTGATGGGGCTGGTGAGGATTAACCACTCTTGCCTTCCACAATATCCCAATATGAAACCAAGGGATCTTTTTCCTCGGCATTCCATTGGATTTTACAAACATCTTTTTTTTTTTTTTTTTTTACGAACATAAAAAGATTTTACAATCATTCCAATTCATGTCACAGAAGAGCTTGCCGTGTGCAAACAACAAAACGGATCTGGCATTTGAAGTGAGCATGTTCCTCAAGCTATTCTGTCCACATCCCAACAACCCCCAAGGTGCTATAGGTCAATAGCTTGGCACACTGGCAATAGAAACAAGTATTTACAGTTCATCAGGACCTTAGACAGGTCTTGTGTAGGGCAGGATGCACTTCTGCCTCAAAATATGGATGTGCAACACAGACATAATAATAAAATTCCAAATAGGATTCATGATTCGTTAAATTATTTTTTTTTCTCAAATTTAATCTCTTATTTTGTACCTTCATTTTCTTAGCACATATATTATTAGCCAGCACACCCAGAACAAACGGAAAACTGGTTAAAGATTTTTACTGTCCTGGCCAGCATAAAAAGCAAATGCTAAGCTTGCGTGTTTTCAACTCTTTTACAGCAAATTTCAACACTACTTTCTATCAGCATTTGAAGCAGGAGCTTCTTTATAATTTTGGGATGTTCTCCAATTCAGTAGAGGAAGGACTGTCAGCTTCACTTTTTCTGTAAAAACAGTAGATTGGACTTCAAAGATATGATGTTACAGAAGTTGTTTGGTAGCAACAAATAAACTAGTTAATAGTTAAAGGAGCTTTAAATAAAAGAAAATGGTTGGCATCACTGAAAAGGTCCCTTGGAACAGAGGCTATTGGCTAAAGGACTGGATGATTAATTAATTTTTTCCATTGCTTGGTGAGAATTGTGAGTGATCCAGTTGTGTCCTCAAAACCTCAAGAATGTGCCAGTATGTTCACTAATTTCATTGGGCCATTCACTGTTGAGGTTCCAGCATTCCCAGATCCAAATACAGAGGCAGATCCATTGACTGTCATGAGGTGGTGCTCAGTGCAGGGGCCACAGAGACCACAGATATTGTATTGTTGTGTGCTGTGCATAGACGGGCATTGTGTTTGACAATTAAGCAACATTTAAGACCTGGGTACACAGAGCTGGTTGTGTAACAGATGACTTGGTCTTTTAAAGTTTGCATGTGTAGATGAAAAGGGGGAAAAAAGTAATTCTTGTAATTACTGGAGCTCTCTACATTGGATCAAGTACAAACTCTGGTATTTACTCTTCTGATTAGGATGACACTACGGTGCTAATGAAAAAGAAAAAAAATTTAAAATTTCCATAATAAAATAAGTATTTTCTTTGTGATTCAAACTGCCCCATCCCCAGCTTGATAATGTTGTTTGCCCATAGCTAAGGATACGTTAGAATGTAATTGTAACTATTTGCCATGGCTGGCTGTTCAAATGAGAGATCATGCATTTGCATCTCATATAACCAGAAATTAAAAATGATGGACTCACCACTTGACACCATTGTAGTTCTTGAAATAAAGCCAGTTGAGCTTAATTTGTTGTGGCTGCTGAATGACTCCACTCACCAATTTGAATACATGATGAAATTCCTATTAGATGGCGCTATAATAATTGATGGCATAATGAAAGTGCCTGAAACAGAATTGAAATACTGCTCTATTAACCCTTCTTTTCAGAACAGAACTTTGAAATGGAGTTTTTGAAATGCACATGTGACATTTGTTCTGACCTCTGGGAGGGTACTTTATTTTATGTTTTTTGTACCCTATGCTGGAGAGAGCTATCATAATTTCAGTCTTTCAACAAGGTAGTCAGAATCATACACTTTATTCTGTGGATGAATTGTTTCTGTACTCCAGAGAAACTGCTGTTTCCCCTCAGAGCTGTATAAAAAAGGAAAATGAATGTTGGTGGTAAGGCAGTGATAAAGTGCATTGCAGGCAATTACAGGCAGGAAATACTGAGTTTCCATTGCCTCAGAAGCCATACTGATAGAAGAACCCTTGCCATTATATCTGTTTGGCAACTATGTAAACTCATATATATTTTTGAATTCTCAACCTATCCCTTCCCCAAGGCTCTAATTATTCTGTATCAGGAGCCTCTTAATTCATGCTCTGGGATGAATTTCCATTTATGTGCCTGTATCAAAGCTTAGGTTCCTGTATTCTGGAATGCAGCTTTCAAAATTATGGGCTAGGGATTTTTCTATCAACTACTTTATACTGAGCCACATTTCATATTCATCAAAATAAAACATAATCAAAAGTATTTAAAAGGGTCAGTCAACAGACGTAGTGTTGCAAAAGGTGATCCTCTTTTCCATCATAAATGTTTCTTCCTCTTCTTCCTATGTCTCACAAAGGAACTCAGTGTAGGTATGTAGAATATAAATTCTACTTGAGCTCTTGTGTGAAGACTTCACTTTTTTATTTCTATGCAATATTAATTGATTGTCCTACATCCTCAGTATGTCCAATGCATTTAAAATAAGAGAATGTAATGTCTTAATTATGAAAGCTTAAAGGAAGAAGCCTGTTGAATGTACTTCAGATAGTTTATCAACTTTACCTTTCCAGATATGTTCCATTTAGAAGCTGATTTAGTAAAGAGTTTTGTCGCACGCATATATCTCACTGAGACTGGTTCTTGCACACTTGGGTATGAATAAATTATTTCCATAGCTCTAATGCATCCTTTTTTTCAGTATGGGCCTTAGGCCTTCCTTTTCCTTAAGAGCATCATTTGGCTGCTAAATTGGAAACTCTGTAAAGAGACGATAATGAATATTCACATTTGAAATGCAACAACCCATTCAGGTCAGAAAAGAGCTGCAGCAAAGTATGTCCTATCTCTTCTGTAAACAATCAGTATTGGAACTACTAATCAAGTTGAATGTGATGAATAGAATTTAAAAAATCATACATTGATATTCAGAGAAGTTAGATTTTTCTATGTTTTCAATAAATTAGCTTATTTTTCTGTACATGCAAGACTTTAACTGTCTTAGGTTTAAGCATTCTTTTGTACTTTTTGGGGGGTGGTGTGTGCCTGTCTATATAATGACCATATTTTCATATTCGCTGGCAGTGACCAGAAGTCAGTCAGAATGGCTCAGGTGATGCCAGTTGTAAGGTGATTTTTTAAAACTGCAGTGAAGGAAGGGGTCTTTCAAACACGCACACAACCTTTGTAGCAAGATGTAATCTAGAGAGAGGAATAGACCTAATGAGAGCCAAAAGAGGGCAAGAAGCACAGAGAGCAGTTTTGCATTTCTGTTCAAAGCAGAAGGGCAAAGGAGAAAACAAAAGTCAGGGAAATCTCTCTGGTGCCCAATTCAAAATAAGTGAGGGCATCCAGCTGAACATTGTGAATTTTGGATCAGATTCATTCCTGCTGCACTCTCCCTTGGAAGTAGTAAAATATTATGGTGCTTGGGGAAGGGGTGACGCTGTGGAACAAAGGAGTGAATTGTGCAGCTGCCAAGGCCATCTCTACTGGCAAGGGATCTAACCCTATGAAGAGTGGCTGCCATGGGGCTGTGACTTTGACACAATCTTCAATTTGTACTTGTATTGATTTTTCTCATGACTGGAGATGTGAATAAGTCTATTTAGAAAACTAGGCATGGAGACCTGTCTTCTGTAAGGCCTGCCCAGCCGGTCATTTCCCACAGGCTAGAAGTTCTTCTCCAAACTCTAATGAAGAAATATTATAACCATGTTCCTCAAAATATCAGAGAATAGTTGCTGGATACCTTGAATAGTGTTTCTTTTTGTCTGAAGTTGTACTTTGAAGTCAGTGGAAAACGCTTCATTGATCAGGTTCTGAAGTGCCATTCCTCAAACCATTTGGGTGTTGGTGCATTTTAGAGTGTATTGAGCCCTGAGATAAACATTGAGGTGTTTATGAATAAACAAGCTCCTGGGGAAATGAGTAGCTGAAGGCTTAGTGGTTGTTCATGCCAGCAGGATGCCTGTGATATGGAGCACAGCATGGGAAAAAAAATTTGAAGACATCTTCCCCCTGGAGTTTTTTTTGCCTGGGAAGAGTGCCACAGTTCCCAATTTTGGGCATGCAAGTTCTGAGCTTGGCAGGCTGCTGCAATGAGCTTTCTGAGATTGCTCTGTCTCTCTCTGCTCAGTCACTGCAGTCACTGACACCCGAATATTTTCTTCCCATTTGCTATTCAGCATTTACAGGGTCCCTCTGGCCCTGAATAGCTCCTACTTTACTAAGCAAAGACTAATGCAGGGGTGAGGTTGCCTTAAGTTATTTCTTGACCATTAAGTAAACTTTGGTCCCTACTATAAAAATAGTTTTTAAAAAATAATTAATTTGAGTTAGTTTGTTGTCCTGTTTAGAAGTGGTTGTTAATATAAGTTTGTTACTTCTGAGGGATCCAGTGCGCACTAGGAGGGGAGGAGAAAGCTAACTTTCATGATTTGGATTTGGGTGGTAAGATTCATGACTTATTCATCTTGCTGGGCCACTGAAGACTGTAATTAAACCTGACAGCACTTTGCAGTGATTAAGTGACAAGCATTACATGGCATGCATTAAAATGAATTTTTTAAAATTTCTTCTTATTTTGAGATATTCAGGTCCCAGTATCTCTTAAAAAATGATTAAGAAAATATAGATCTCATGTGATTATTTTCTTCACCTCCTACTCACATGCTTAAAGGAGCAGATAATAGGCTTTCTGCACTTTAGAAATGGCTTTTTATTCAGGCCAGAGTTAATCTTGCTGTAGTTAAAAATGGATTATCAGACATGGAGCCCTCCCCATCGTTGGCTGGGAGTCAGAGCTTATCTGGCAAAACTCACATTTTTTTTCCTTTTCTTTCTGCTGATCACTTGGGGTCCTATTCCTAGCTGTGAGCAGCAGTATGCCAATTTCAATTAACATTTCCTTTAACACAAATGTTATCATCTGCTTTAGTGCTTGTGACTTTCCATTCGTAACAAGGATAACAGGGGAGTGCAGGGGGATGGCTTTGTTTGGTTCAGGATGATGTCACTGCTTTGGTGAACATCAATTATCCATAATCCATCTGTGGCATTTCTTCAGACTCCTTTTGATTTTTAAAGTCAATCCAAGGCTTGAAGAGGGAATTCTCTGTGTGACATAAGGATGTTTCTTTTCCTGTAATAGAATAAAAGCCCAAGTCCATTGCTGTTAAACTGTTGGGCTGCTTTCTCATTGTGACCACCAGTCCAAGACTTTTGGAAAGTGCTTTGCTGTTGTAGGTCTGTAGAGATACTGATTACATCTGTGTGAATAAATTCTGTTGTTAGATAGCTGATTTTACCAGAGGAGAAGGCAGAAAGAAAATTTTGTTGAGTTATCCTAAATTGTGTTTTTCTCCGGCAGAGGAAAAGAGAAATAATTTTAAAAATAATTTTGAGTTAGCAGAAAATACATTTCCCTCTGAAAACTCTCATTTAACTCTTTTATGCCTTTAAAAATTAAGATACATATACATTTTAAAACAAAATCCAAATACTTTCTTTTGGGAATTTTGACGGTTCTAAGGTTTTCAGTGCTTCTTGAATTTGTTACTATTTGGAGTCTTGTTTTCATCTTTTCCATCTCCTTTCCAACATGACCCCTTGTAATTTTGCTTGTAATTGTCTGGCTCTTTCACTCCTGTCATTTTGTATGACTCTTCACCATACATCAAATCAAGAGATGTCTTGAACTCTTCCTATGACAGTCCAAATAACTGTGTGTACCCACGTGTTAAAATCCTGGAAAAAAACAAGACAGAAAAATTAACAGTTCCCAGTTGAAAACAAATAAGTACTGGGCTTCTTCCTGTCTCTTCCATGACAATAAAGTTCCAATTCCTTTTAGGCCTGTAATGAAAGTAATATGTCTGGAGTAGTGAAAAATGAGAAAGCCAAGACTTTCTTTTATTTTTTTAAGAACATGAAGAATATGGGGTATGGGAGGCCATAGGCCCAAAATGTACGCAGAGAATATTTCAGTCATATGTCATGTGCCAGATAATCCCTTATTAGTGATTCTTGTCAGCTGATAATTTTTCATGGTTATTTATGCTGCCAGAACTCTATAGAGTGTAGTCAACATTCAGGCAGGTCCATGCTGCTGCATTATGGACAATGCACCAGTTATTTAAAGGTGCTGTTTGAATTGTTTCACAAACAGAAATTGTGTCTCTGCTCACCAGGAGCTCAGGAGCTGGAGCTGGGTGATATCCTATTCTGCCCAGTCCTGGAACCTTTTTTAAACAGATGCAGTTTCCTGGTGCTTTGGAGAAGATTATCGGAGCCTCCATAATAAATAAAACAGAGTGAAAAAACCTGAAAATAAGACAAAGTGACCAGAATTGAATCCATCTCAATTCACAGCTGTAGGTGATCAAAGTATGTGTTTCTTGTTGGCTATTGAAAAATGCTCAAGAGGGCTTAAGAAGCTTTTGAAGTGGTAACTTAGAAAGATGTGCAGGTATTCAAGCATGTTTTTTTGAGAAAACATCACTCTTCAAATATATCTTCAGGCCCTTTGCAGTGTCTTACTGAATTTAATAAATAATTCTTGATATTTTGTTTGGTATTTATTTTTTTCAATTTTTTTACAAAATAAGTGTCTATCTCCATTCAAGTATTCATAATTCATTTATTCTAAATTCCTTTTCAGCTACTTGAGGAAAATTGTATTTTATGTCACATTTGGAACTAGAAAAGGAGAGCACTGAGGAGTGAAGGCTGTTATCTTATTCACATGACAAAGGCATATATTATTCATACTGTAATTCAAACTGCAGGAATTGATAGATGGGGCTTATACAGTCAACTCTCAAGCAAACTCAAATTATATTTTTTGAAATAAACTGCTTTTTGAGTGGTGGCTAATTCAAAATCAGATGGATTACTTCAAGATACACCATGTGATTATTTTTACTGTAGGGACTCAAACTACCTACATAAATTTTCTCACTGAGACTGGAAAGTCTTAATGCATTTATTTTTCCTTCTGTTCTGGTGATTTAAAATCTGAAAAAGGGACCAGTGGATCAATAATTCAGTGCAGTCAGATGAAAAGTGTCTTAACCTGGTGGTTCAATTGTAGGATATTATGGAGTCTTACATACTGAACAACTGCATTTTGATTGTATAATCCATATTCAAAATAACATCTAGTGGAAGGAAAATTAGTCTTTGTGGAGGAAGTGAACATCTGTGTCTACTCCTTTTATATTGTATAGAAAGGTCTGATCAGAATAAAGTAATACTGTGGGATTATTCCTCACTCATCCCTCACCATCCTGTGTTAAAGCTACAGTGAGAAGAAAATGAAGTTAAGTTTTTAACTTTAAGAAGTTAAAGACACAAGGTTCTTAAAATATGGCTGTCACAGACATATTTATAGAAAACAATATCCCAAATCAGTTTGACTAGATCTCCTAAAATATTTTCAATCACTGACCTTACTAATGATTTAGGAAGAGATTTAGAAAAGTCGGTGCTGCTACTGCAATAATGTACCAGGTAGAGTGAAATTAATTTCTACCTGTGACAGACATCTTTCACAGTGGTCACTTGCTACCCCTGCTAGCAAAGGTTGCTTATATCTTCATACATGGTTGAGGCTGCCTGTGTGTTGAGGTTTTCCATCTTTTTCACAAGCAGACCACTTGAGCATATGTCACAGAGATCAGGTAGTGACGACTTTTTTTTGATCCATTAGGAAATCCATTTCAGATTTTCTTGTTTTTTTCTCTGAAGTTACAGAAAGGAGCAAACAAGAACCAATCACTTTTTTTTTTCTAAAAATAATTTTTTAAATCCACAGTTTTTATTTAAGTGTTGGAATGTGGTATCCTTAATAACTGACTGTCTAGTTCTAGATCTATTTATGAAAGGAAAACAAGGAGATTAATCCCTTCTTTTCTTACTTTTATATTAGAATTTCTGATCTGTGAAATTACCCTCAAAGACCCAGATAGTCAGAACAATGAAATTATGTGAAAACTCTATTAACTGCCCATCAATCTATGATTTTGCACATTTATTCTTTGTATATAGAAGATCACATCTTGTTTCAATAGTGAAATCTCAAACATACACCTATCAAACCCCTTTGAGAAAGAAAATAAAAGGAAAACACCCCACTGACATTCCAAATACTGCAGCTGGAGCTCAGGCCCAGGTTCCCAAGCCTGCTGGGACAGTTTCAGACCTGGTGCCCTGCAGGGATCCTGTGACTGTTCTGACCATGACCAGGAATAGGAGATGCAGATGATCAAAGGAGATTGAGCTGAAGGTCCAATGGAAATGGACTTGACCATGGACTACACTGTCACTGGATCAGTAAAGTACTGACTGAGCTAAGGTAACACCTCCTGCACAGAAGACCAGCCAGAAGTACAAAGCCCAATATTACTCATGATACAGACTAAAATATTTTAGCCAAGAGGATCCTGGAAGCTGGCTAAGAGAAGAAAAAGTCATGGTTACCAACAACACTGATTTTCCTGACACTTGAATAGTCAAGAGTTTTCTTCAGAGCAAAGTAGCAAAGAAGCTAAGGACGTTAAGAAACAAAAAATATCAGCTTTCAGTGCTCTTTAACATATAGATACTGAATCTTTAACCAACATGGGAAGCAAACAGACAGACCTCCAAGGATATTAAATCCTTGTTCTTTGGAATTTAAATTAATATTAAAATAGGTACATTAAATTAAAAAGCTTGACATTCCTGATTATTTAGATTATCCACACTGGGGAAAAGTATCTTCCTGCAAACAGGAGCAAATTACTAAAGTTCTATATAAATGTACTGCTATTAATATCAATATACTTCTTATTCCCAAAGGGAAATTTCATTCAGTACACCCAAAGCTTTAAAATGAATTAGGTCACTCACCTTTATTAGAAAATGATACATGTATTTCATAAGAATCCAAGTTCCCCTACCAAACATTGTGTGCCATACCTGGGCATATTATGAAGTGATAACCATGTTATCATGTTAAAGAGTTAAGGCAATTCCACATCCTACTATAACAAAGGTGAAAGTTTGTTTCTCTTCATGGCATTTGTCATTCACCTCTTACAGCAAATTCAGCAATCTTTCTTGAATTCATACTTCTTTTTGTTCTCGATTTCTTATACATGAAGATTTTTCTAAATAGCTGCAAAGCTATAAAGAAGAAAAGAAAATCCCACCTGACTGAGCTCTATAAAACTAAAGAAGCACAAAGCACCTGTGTAAATCCAGAGAGCTGGAACCACTGGTGTTAAACCAACAGCTGAGCCCCCAGTAATGCCAGCAGAATTACCTAGGCCTCCCGTTTCTTGACAGCCTCTTCAAGATAACAGCAGTAACAAGTGTGGGATTGGGTTGACAATCATTTACATGCAAGTGTGACCTTTTTTACTCAGTGGTGACATTTGTATCCTATTAGCAACATACTGTATTGTATTTAAGGGATAATTGCATTTTCTATGGAGACAAACGACATGTGAATCAATAAATGATGAGGCTGCAGGCCAAGCACAGTATTGATTTTCATGTTCATCTCTGAGTTTAATGATATATGTATATGCTATGATTTTTTACAAGTTACATCTTTTGGCATAGATAGTTCTCTGAGAATTAAGAAATAAGAAAGGTGCTTTCCACTTGAGAGAGAAGAGATTAAAGGGGAGTGAGAATTTAACAGCAGTAATCGAAGTTAACAGAGGATCTTAAAACCAAACGCTGAACAGATCAATACTGGTTTGTACCACACCCTCGTAATCTTGTCTGCTATGGTTGATCAAATTACACATGAATATCATCTGTTTTAAACCAGTGGTTAAATGTACTATTGCTGAAATATCACTGAAACAAGCAGAAGGTTTACAGAAGTTTCAGTGAGAATCATTCTTATTGCTTTTGCTCTTCATAGGAAAACCAAATTATTCAAACCCCATCACAAATAAGACTCTGGCAAGTGGCAGATATTATGAAGCGCATTCTTGAAACATTAATATTGTGTTTCCAAATTTGCTGTCATTTCCAAATGAAAATTGGAAGAGCTCTCTCTTCGCTCTTTCTATGGAAATGGAGCAGAGTCTTCTTAAAAGCATTTTTTTTTTTTTTTAAATTTCTTCATTTTCCACATCAGATTTGAGCTAATTTAAATCAAGCAGCAAGGTGGCTGAGACCCTAAAGTCAGTGATTTCGTATTTTCCTCTCAAGGGTGGTATTGTTCGAGTGGCTGTGATTCTAATTGCAGCAGTATTACATGCTGTGAGAGCAATTCAACCCATCCAGGACTCTGCATTTAAAGAGGAAAAAAAAAAAGGAAAAAAAACCCAAAACAACAAACAAACAAACAAGCCTCCCACACCCCAGCTGTTTGATTTTTCCAAAGAAATGCACAGGCATGCCTATATATATCCCGTAATACTGATTAAGTGGCCAAAGGATTTTCTTTTAAATATGTGTTGCTACATTCTGTTTTGAATTACTTTCCAAATGCATGTCAAGTCCTGAGGAATGTAATTCCGTGTGAAAAATATAAAATTCTTTAAGAGATTTTCATGCCAGCTGTAATTTTTTCTAATTTTCCAAAAAGAGGACCAGTCTAGAAGTATTCTCTACCCATTGGCTACTGACTGTCAGCAATGTGAAGCTGATTAAAAAAATAAAAATCAAAAATAATTGTTCCTCCCTGAAGGCAGCACATGCACACACACACACACGCACATAGAAAGCCCTCAAAACTAGGCAAGTGTGAGCTTTATTTCAAGGCTTTCTTCACCGTTATCTTTTAATTATTGGTATTTCAGTTGGACCTGAGTTTTTTTAGGGATAAATATCCCCTCTCTCTACATATATATATCTATATCTATATCTATAATTATGGATACCTATATATCCTGAAGATCATCTCTCTGTCTCTCTGAATTGATGGCTAAATATCTCCCAAATAAAAGTCTATGGCACCCTGAGTTGGAGGAATACAGAAATGCCACTGCCAGGTTACCAGGGCAGACCAGCCCAAGGTCCAGCTGTGCTGGCTGCTCGTGCAGCTGGGAGCACTGGTTGTACTGGTGGACTGTACCTGCTCTGTGTTCAGATGCCACAGGGTGCAAGAATAGGGTATCAAAATTACAGATTTTTTTCTTGATTTACCAAACAAATTATTTATGGGTGTGTTTAGAAGAATTTCATGCACATCTCATAGCTGTTTCTTCATTAGAATAAAAGACCAAACCAAGATAATATATGTAGTTTTATTGATTGTACAGTTAGATTTAGAAAAAGTATGTTTTGCCCATTGATGAGATTTTCTACTCAAATGACACTAAATGTAATTCTCTTTGAGTAAAGTGCAGATTTTGAAATAAATTCTAATAATCTGCTGATAGAAATAATCTTCCATGGATCTCATTTCATACCAGCTTAAGTGTTTTTCTCAATTGAATGCAACTTCAAATGAAGGAAATAAGCAGAAGAGTAGAAAGCAAGGAAACCTTGCAATATATGTCAAAAAACCCCTCTCTCATGCCCTTTATCATGGTGACACTGGGCACAGCTTGTCTCTGACAGTGAGCTCCAGCCCTGTCTGAAACCACCAGCACTGAGTCCCAGGTTTATCTAAGATAAATTATCTACTGGTATGTTGAAAGTAGCACTTAAAAATACCTGTAGTGTGAAGAACAGACTCTTCCCTCTTAGAGTGCTTGGTGAGAGCTGAGAAAGTCACAGAATATTGCAGACAGCTCCCAAACATGAAATATGCGTATTGTTCTCTTTCCTTTTAATCTGCATTCATTTTTGAAACTGCAAGACTGTCTGCATTTGATTGACTTTATTTCCCATTAATTTTACTTTCCTTCCCATTTCATGAAGCCCAACTTTCTATTTGAACTAATTCTGGTTGTATTTTTCCTTCTTGCCTATCCTTCTAACTGCCCTGAATCATTTTCTGTCTTCTAGTGTCTGTCATTTTCTCCCTGCTCCACTGTTGCAGTGTGGTACAGAATCTACTACCAAACTGGCAAAGAAGAGAGCAGGGGGAATGAGCCAACCAGGATCCAGGCCATAAGCCCTGTGCCAGTGGTTAAAGAAGTCATCTTGGCTTTGGAACAGGGACTCCATGCCAGTAGCAACTGGCCAGTAGATGACAGTACAAAATCCAGCAAATGGAGTGAGAAAAGATGGTTTAAAGCACTGTGCAACTGCTAATCTCATATCATTAATTTTGGTGTCATGTTTGTGGCTGGCAGTCTTTGATAGAGGTGAAGAGAATACAATCGGCAAATTAAGATGTGCCATCTTTGAATGACACCACAAAAAAACATTGTGTGATTCTTTCCTCTCTCTCTTTTTAATGGGCAATGGAGGTATTTGGCTCACAGGAAGAAAGGCATTGATGTGCTAAAGAATACTTGTTTTGTGGAAGAGTAACACTGGAAACTTAAGGGATGATTTCTTTTTCTTTTTTCTTTCTTTTTTTTTTTTTTTTAATCATATTTCCAAGAGTTTGTATCTCTTTTTAAAAGCAGTTTGGTAAGTGCCTGGACCCATTCTTTTTGAACAGCATCAAACACTAGAATAACAATGAATATCTTATTTTGGGTACTGCTTTGGCAGCAGAAGGTTCTACTAATGCCAGTATTCCTTCATGATTTCGATGGGGATGTTTCCTTCAGTCCAAGTAATGGAATTGCATGGAGGTAGGAGTGTAGTAGCAGTGAGAAGAATCAGGCCAAGACACTTAATTTGACTTTAACGAAGCGCAGCCATTTTTCTACCTTTTGGAGCTTTGTGCAAGTTTATGAGCAATGATTTAGTCCTCACTTAAAAAAAATGCTATGCCACTACTTTGTACAGATTTAATATATATGAGATATATATCAAGGAAAAAATTGTATTAGACAAGTACAACTCTTCAGTTTCTCAACACTTAACATAAATAATTGCTGCACTATGAAGATTTAAATGGGGATTGCCACTTCTATAATTAATACTTTTTTGTTTCATCCTCCTTACTAATTGAAAATGCGCTTTCAATGCAGAATGCTTTGAAATTGTGTGACGAGATGGAATTGGAAATGAACTTAATTAACTACAAACTGTCCAAATCAATCAGTGTTTCACAGTGCTGTTATAAACGTGCCAGGAGACCTGCTTCTTTGTAAGGCCTTTATTAGAGGTCAGCTTTGGGTGGGGAACCTGAAGGGCTGGGCACACCACTGCTGTTCCCTTTGGACGACGCAGAGGAGGAGGAGGAGGAGTGCAGCTTTGTCCTCAGGCAGAGCTGGGTTCCGCCCTCATGGGGTCTGCAGGAAGGCTGTTCTGGCTCGTAGTCAAGGGGGAGGTCATGTTGGTAGGGTGCTGTTCAGGTCATGGTGATGGAACGAAGCATCTCAAGATGATAAATTCATGTTCTGTGCTGTTTTCTCAACCTGGGAACTCTATTTTCAGCTCCAGATGCTATTTTGGGCTCATTGTTTTAAGGGGTTTTCAGTGCCAAATAGTGTCCCAGTGTCCTTTGCAATCCTTTAAGTGGCCTACAGCTCGATAACGTCACCCTCCTCACAGACACCATTTTAGGGGAGCAGCAGAGGCATTACCCAGAAGGGAAAGGGCATATAGGTGAGACAGTTGGGGACCAAAATATTAGCTGCATATGGTAAATATTAACAACAATTACATTTAACTGGGCGAACATACACAAATAGCAACCAATTCATCAACAGCTCTGCCACAACAGTGCCTTTGTAGTATACAGAGTTCATAGTTTACTTGGGACTTGCCATAATACATATGCCATAATTGCAAAGTAATCATGCTAAGAGTGTCCAAAATTTAGTGTTGTGCTCTGATGTTCTATTGGAATGAAATGTCTATGCATTCACACACCAAAAGGGATTGGGGGCAAAAGGGCATAATTTTCCATTAACCAAACTGAGAACTTCTATGAATTAAGGCATTTCTCCAAGTGTGCCAGGGCTTTCAGGTGTTAATAGTTAGAAAAAATCCTTTGACTTCAATGTTGAAGCAGTCTAGCATTTCAAATGGTAGTGCTCTTGCTACGCTGTGATGTTTGCAGCATGAAAACCATATCTTTACATAAGAAGATCATGGAAAATAAATCTCATGGAAAAACACTTGGCAAAATTTCTGTAAGTTTTCACAAAGTTTTTACAAGTAAAAACCTCTACAGACTCGAGGCTATTGAAAATCTCTGTCTGGTATTTTCTATTGGGGTTGATGTTTGCAACTTTACAGAATATTTTGTACACAAATTTAGTAACTCTTAAAAAAAATAGGACAGTGCTTAGGTTTTTCTTTGTGCCTTGTGAATACCTTGGTTCTGCCTGTACAGTTACTCTGCTTATGTATTCAGTGCTTCTCCTAGAAAATTTGGACTTCTTCATGCATGTCTATATTGCTCTGATTGTTGACTTGATAATGTAGCCTGTAGGGGTGGTTATATCTGGCTTTCCCCATCAAAACTTATTTGATTGGAGCAGTTTTGCAGCTTGAAAATTCCTCTTTGTATTGTTCCTCTACATTTCAATCACTATTTTCTGTCCTTATTTTTCTCTTTCCTTTAAATCTCTGATTTCCATTTAACAAACTTTTTGTATTGGGGATTCTACAAATTCCAAAATTGTATGTCTGACTCAAGTCTCAAAACCTGTGTGCTTCCAAAGTTTCTATTTTAATTTCTCATCTTAAACTGAGATCTTCTAGAAAATCGATTAACAAACCTCTGATGGGCTGGCAAAATATACTAATTCTGAATGTTCCAAGATCCTTGTAGTCAGAAATCCTTTTGACTCTGCTGCTGATGACAGTCTCTGGCTATAGGATACAGGAGTATCAGGAGTTCGGGACAGTGCAGAGTTCTGGCCTTTCTGAATCAGACTATTTCCTGTTTACATGTGACTTATTTTGTTAATCCTGACTCTGATGGTGTAACGTGATTGATCTGGTACATTTGCTATTTGGCTGGTATGAAACTTTCTCTGTCCTTCTCAAAGAGAACTTCTGAGAATATACCCATGGTATATTTTTTATAGATATTTTATATGTTACTGAAATACGATATAAATAAAATAATGCAAATTTGCAGAACTTGAGAAACAATGCTCATTAGTGATAGCTGCCCAGGATACCAGGTACAGCCACATTCTTGTCACACCTAAAGCCATTTTTATTATGGTCAGCTGCTAATGCCTGGGCCTTTTCATATGTTGGGGAGTTATATGAGGTGTGTTATGCTGACACTGTGGAATTTTAAAGTGATTCTTGTGTTTATTATTTGAATTTCTGAAGGTGACAGGACTGCTTAACCCAACTGAAAGGGTTTTTGCCTGATTAATTTAATGGACTATGTTAAAAAGGTTTGATTTTTTTGGCTGGTTTAAAATAATCAGAATATAGTGTTTTGCCCTGGTCATTTAGGTAATAGAGCGTGCTGTTTTATTCACTTGTGTAGATTGCTTGCTCTCTGTGGTATTGTAATAGAACATTCTGGTAATGACAGTGGCCTTCTTGAACGTGTTCTATTAAAAGGACTTTATGAAAATAAAGAAAAAATATAAGTAATGTACTCAAACTTGCTGATTGTTTAGAGAAAATAAATGCTTTCTAAACTATGGAGCAATAATACAAGAAAATTAATTGACTTGTACTGCTATAAAAATGGTAATTGCAAGGCTAAAATTTATCCTCCATTCCCATACCAGGAAAACTATTAAGCCTCCTCTTTTCCCTTCCCAAGTTGTCTTTTAAATGTGTACTCTTGGGGCAGATATCTAAACAAACAGGTTGCTTTCTGTAGCACTCCTATGTACATAATGTTCATATGGAAAATTAGCCTTTAACTCTTCAAGGTTGCTTATCCTGAAATCTGCTCCCTGGAGTGTCTCCTTCCCTCTCTCCTCCTTTTGTTTCCTAATTTGCCTCCCATTAATTTCTCTCTCCAAAAGGAGACTGCCAAGCTTGCTGAGGGTGTGATGCATCAGTGTGAATGCAGTCAGTTGCAGATGTCAGGAGCCCCATCTGAGCGAAATTCCTGCTGTGTGACACAGCATCCCCTGTCAAGGGTGGGAAAAGATCCAGGAGAAGGCTAAGAAGCTAATGAAGTATAGCTTGTGTGACTAATAGCTAGAGACCAGTCTGAAGCCCTGACTGAGGCCCTAGAAAAGGACAGGCCAATCAAACACATCTTTTATTTCCCAGAATGTCACCTTTTGTGGATAGAAAATGGAAACAAGGAACTTTCCCTCTCCCTTCCTCCAACACTTGTCCAAAAGCTGTGCTTTCTGCTCGTGTCCGTGTTCTCTGTTTGTTTATATGAACAATACATAGTTCAGTTCCTATCCCTTTTTTTTTTCTAGCAGAAAGTCTCCCAGGATATAATTTTTGGGATGAAGCTTTTTTTGCCTCCTTCAGTATCTGCATGATTTTCCTGGGATCAGAGGAGGGAAAATGCTGTCTGCAAATATTCCAAAGATATTCCATAGAACTTGTTGCTTATTCCTTGGACTAACATAAAGGGTGATTTGTACTACTGTAGGAGATGTGCCTGACATTTTTTTCTCGAAGTCTGTGGTAGGAAAGGTTTTGATGTTTGGTGAACTGGCAGGTACTGCCCCTCTAGAGAAGGAGTGTAAAGCTGGGTACTGGTAGAACTCCAGCCAGTGTCTCTTCCTGCCAGTAAGGGCTCTTTGCAATTCTCTGGGCATGCTAAGCTGGCTGAACAAGCTCTTTTTCAAGTGATATAACAGATGACCACTTCTCTTAATCCAGCCAAAATCATTATGCTTGGGCTAGTCCCTCCAGACGTTCACCAAAATCTGCCCGTGTCTCTTTTACCAGCTACCCGTATGTCAGGTATCTTCATCTTGGCCAAGCAGGGATTAGCTGGCAGGATGGAGTCAGCAGGAACTGGACTGGCTGTCTGGAGTAGTGTGTGAGAAAAATAAGAAGTTAAATATCCAGTAAGTGGGAAATAAAATGGTGTCCAGAGTGCAGAGGTCAAAGGAGTCAGTACACACAGCGAAGGGATTGTGGGGCTGCCAAAGAAAACTGACTGTTCAAGGTGTATAATTCATATTTATGTATGCAGTATGCAGGCTGTCTGGACAGGGAGGCCAGTGGCAGCTGAGCAAACACATATCTGGGACTGAGCCCAGCCTGCAAGCTCAGGGAAGTTTCCTGGGAAGCAAGTACCAGCCACTTTTTTGGAAGGATGATAAGGTGGCACTTACTGCAATAGGGACAACAAGCTGTCTGGTTATTAGGAACTGCCAGCTATCTTCAAGTGTAGTGCTGCTGCCCTCACAAATAGAGAAACCTTTCCCCTGATACCAGTAAGCCTGGAAACATGAATATTTGGAATAGTTAGTGTCCCTGTTTACCACAGTGCTGAGCTAAGTGCTTGGACAGGTGAGTGTTCCCTCTGAACGCTCACTGAGGTGAGTCAGTGCAGCCAGTAAACAGACATTTTGATGAACAGGCAACTGAGCACTGCTGTGCATGGGCAAGTCACTATTGATGTAGGTAATCTCATACCCATAAAGGATTTTTTCATCACTTGCTAAGAAACAAGAAGCAGCAGATAAAGATGAGTTTCATCAGAAGGAGGTCATTGCTGGAAATCCTTTTGCCTTTGAGTCTAATGTGAGAAAAAACAGACAAGCCTCCCTGAACAGAGTAAAACATAAAGCCAGATAATACCAATAAACCTTCCTGAGGCTGCTTTTTAGTTCACAGAGCCCCAGAAACAGATGAAGGGGAATTCAATTGCCCTTAATGATACTCCACTGAATACATGCTTTATTTCAAAAAGCCAGCTGCTCTAAATGCCATTGACAAACACAATGTAATTTACTAGTGTCCATGCAAAACTCTGCATCATTTTAGGTATTCTGTGGCTTGTAAGCATCAAATAGTTCACCTTGATACACAATGGAAAAGCTGACTGGGCACAACAGTGATATGGAATACTTTCTTTAGATTTGTTTTTAATTCCAGATTTATTGGTATCATACACGTGCAAAGAATAGTAATAGCTGTGTATTTATTTATTTATTTATTTACTTTCAAAACAAGACTGAAAAAGTATGATTCTTTGAGGTTAAAACAGAGGTTTCTGTGAAATCTTACATCATGTCTATAGTCAGCATTGGTGAGGCCATGCTTTCAGTACTGTCCAGTTCTGGGCCATTTATTTAAACAAAGTCATTGAGATGCTGAAGTGTGTGCAGAGAAGACCAATAAAGCTGAAGAGTATAGAAGGTAAAGCCATTTGAACAGCAGCTGAAGGAGCTGGGGCTGTTTAGGCCGGGGAAAGGGATGCTAAGTGGAGACCTTATCACTTTCTGCAACCCCCTGAGAGGAGGGTGAAGCAAGGTGGGGGTCAGCCTCTTCTGCCAGGCAGCCTGTGACAGGCTGTGTGACAAGGACAAGCCACAGGACAGTCTTAAGATGTGCCAGGGAGGGTTAGGCTGGATATCAGGAAGCATTTCTTCACTGAAAAGGGTGATCAGGCATTGGAAGGGACTGCCCAGGGAGGTGCTCAAGAAATGACTGAGTTTGGCATTTGATGTTGTTGACAAAGCGGTGACTCTTCAAAGGTTGGGGTAGATGATCTTGGAGGTGTTTTCCATGGTTTGGAGGAGGATGGATAGAGGTCCTAATGATTCTGTGTCATGCTAAACTGGTGTCCTGGGGGGATTTCTTCAGGGAAAGAAACTTGTAAGATTGAACAGTGTAGTTGTGAATGGGTTTGTATTCATGGCTGTGTTTTCCCACACATTCATGTGGGAATATGCACATAGGTTTGAATGCAAGATTAAAAGGGAAAGTTTCCATCACTGCATTTTAGGAGATTAATATTTTGCATGAACTAAATTGGCAGTTGCTGTGCAGAGCTCACAAAGAACCAATAATGAGGCAAAAGTTTGGAACCACTTCACAGGGGCGAGTTTCTTTAAATCTATAACTAAGAAAGTGCTGCAGATGAGTGTTTTGGTCTCTCTGTTGGGTCAAAAATATTATCTAAGCAGGCAGGACTGAAGCTTTCTGTTACTGCAGAAATGGTGGGAATCTTTTGCGTGGCAGAGGGTGTTGGTGAATTTCTGCTCTCCCAAAGATTATTGAATCGAACCAAGTCTCTCGACCTCTTCCAGGTCAGCTGCAGTCTGGGAGCTGTAATGTACTAGCAAAGGGTTGTGTTTTGAGACAGTGATACCAGGAAATGAATTTCAGATGCTAAATAGGTGCTGTATAAGGAAATAGGCTCACATCACTGAATTTCATATTAAATTTCTCTTGCAACTTACTGTCATTCTCTTTGAGAAGGCCTTATACACTCTACTGAATCTCATAAGAACTGTGGTAGAATTAGCTAAGAAGCTTGTTTTCATTATTTCACATTATTTCAGTCATTTTACTTTATCACTTCATTATCTCAGTAATTGTTATCCACTTCATTTAAACTAATCAACTATTTGTTATGGTCATTCTTAGTTTAGTTCTCTCTTAGGAATCCCTGGGTTCTTTGAGATACTGAATTGAGCTAAATGTCCAGAATAGCAAGAATGAAGGGAGAAAGAGAGTTGAGGTCAGTGAATATTCTTTGTGCTGCTCTTGGGCATTTATGATCTGTAACTTCAACTGAAATTAGGTGCACTATGGAATTGAACTGCTAGGAATGAGTGACTGTGACAAGGACAGAGTGCATCCCAGGCACTCTCACTTAAAAGCCTTATCAGCTCAGAATTTAGGGTGCTGGTGACTGTTAGGATAGTTAGAATATATATGTGAACACTGTAGCACCCTGTTATCTTTAAAATAGAGTGGGATTGACTATACTGATTTTACAAGTATTATATTTTATCATTTATTTGGAGTCCAACATTATTGTATGTCCAGATTTTGAAAGTGAAAATACAGAGAGCTTCAGAATTGTCTACAAGCAAATTTCAGTAAATCAGTACATCCTGTGAGTATGACAAAATGGTTAAACAGTTGTTTCAAATTCTAGATCACACTGTTTTCATCACTCTCTAATCTCATATTCTGCTTTAAATTATAAATTGCCCAAGTGGCTTGGACTAAGCCAAGGGAACTTTTGGGATGTATTTAATATGATTTTATTAGCTTTACTAAAGGCTCAGGGTATGATTTGGTGTGTTGGAGACATATCTATATTCAGTGATGCCTCCCTTAGGATTCATTCTCTTTTAATGAGCAGTGAGAGTCAGTGGCAGTGTGTGATGTGCGTTTTAACATTGGTGATGAGTTTCTGCAGTTAAAAAGTATGTCATTGTTTACTCTGTATTATTTACACTGCAAGCCTCTCAGAGGCCCCAGACCCATTGCAATAGGCAGTGTAAAAGTGCAGATAGTATATGTATTTTTTAGCTGCTTTTCCTGAGAGTTAGAGGCAAAGGTGAGACTTGAAAGAAGTGTGAGTCAGGCTCCTTCCTCCTCTTCAGGTGCAGTTAACATTCTGGGGCACAGCATTGGCTGATATGTGATTGATGGTGGTGTGTTTGTTTCAGGGATTCTTGGCATTCTAGGAATTGTAACATTAATGGGCTCTTAGCTGACTTTGTCTTCATCATCCCATTTTTCTGTTTGGCTCAGAAAGGGGGCCACTAAGTAAATTCAATATTCATTTATTCACTAAAGCCCCAGGAAACAAGACTACATGATGAAGGGAGAGTCTCTAGAACAGAGTGAATCTGAGCTCTGCAATGCTGATTTTATTTAATAATAAGTTTAGATTTGAATGTTATTATTGGAAGTTTGGTCTACTTGGTACAACATCTATGAGTAATGTACTTTTGTGCAGCCAGAATCAGTCAGTTTCATAAATTCTGAGGTGCATTTGTTAAGAAATTAAGAAGGGGTTTTGGTAACAAAAATACTACCCAAGGGCATACATGGTTTTATAAACTTTCTGAATTTTCCACCCCTGTCATAGTGAGAGATGCTGAAAGGCAAAGACCCATTAAAACATCCTAATTTGGTTTTAATGCCAAAATAAGCCACCTTCCTTAAAGACACTGAATGTAACTCAGCAAAGAACAGGTACCTTGGAAGAATACAAATGCATCCTAGTGCTTATTAAAAAAAATAATTTAGTGGGGTGGAATAGCATTTTATGTACTTGACAGAGTAATTATGTATATTTAAGTGAATGCATAGGTTTTTTCTAGGTTGGTAGAATTTTTAGGTCTTTGTAAGTAATGATCCAAATTAATCAGTTGCTATGGCTCAGTATTCCTGAATATAGATTATCTTCAGGAACTGTAACAAATGAACTCCACATGAGACAGAGTTTTACTAAAGCATTTTCTGGTGTTTTTAGTTTAGTTGTTGTTGTCCTTATCTACCTTCCCCAAGGAAGACCAAACACATTTGGGAAATGCAAGAGAACTGTTTAGAAGCACAGGCAGCAGCCCTTCTTGCAGAACAGATGTACTGCAGCATCTTATGGTAGCTGTGACTTCCCTAAACCCTCTCAGATGTTTTCCTGGTAGAGCACAGTGCTATAATTGAAGAGAGAGAGAGAGTGCACACCTTTATCTTGGTGGGGGTCCTTTGGCTTGGTGGGTGATGGCAATACTATTTTTTGTGGAGATCTTAGAGAAAGCAAGTAATCCATGAGCTTTGAGGGGTAAACTGAATTCTTCAGTAGCTGATTTCATTGCTATTGTGGCTGGTGCCAGCTCTGGAAATTATAGCCCGTTGTTTTATTAGCCTCAACTCTGTGTAGTACCTTCTGTTTCTTCTCCTTTGCTGTAGGTGAAAAGGCAGATCATCTCTGAAATTTAAATAGTATGTTGTATCATTTTCTAAGAAGACAAAGAGAGAGAAATGAGGAAAGAAAAAAAAAAAAATAACCACCAAAAACTCCCATGAAAAAGGCTGTAATTCTAATGCAGATACAGCTCGAGGAAGGTGACCCATGTGTCAGTGTGGAGTGAAAAGGTCAGGGATTGACTGATGCCTGTAACCTCAGTGGCGGTTATCTGTGCCTCTGTTCATTGATGAATTGCATAGAAGACTGGCTTTCTCTGTTTGTACTCTGAAGGTCTGTGGACTTCTAAAGTAACCCTGCTATCTTTATCCTTTCCATATAGCCCCCAGTTCCCTGAAATCTGCAGGACTTAATCTGTATGCCTGTACTTTCTAATTTCACTGATAAACTGATATCCTTTCAAGGACAAAACAGACTATTTCCTTGCTAACATTTTTCTTGGAACACAGCAGGTATATTCAGTACCTTAAAATTTAAATTAATTGGTGTACATTTTAAAATATGACTAATAAAATAGTTGTGACTTGCATATCACAGCCAAAACCTCAATGCCAAAGGTTTATTGATGTTTGGTGCTGTCTGCTTATTAAAAATGCAAGAAAGAAATTGGCATTTCTTATCTTTTTGCTGTACAGTTCTAGATAAGTAGAAACAGTTTAATCTTTGTTTCCTGTAACAAGGTATTGGATTCTGACAAAATAGATGATTCTAGAAGCTTAAGCATCCCATTCCAACAAACTAATTTTTTGGTGTAGCAGATTTTTTTCATCTTTAAATTAAAACAATGCCCACTAAAAAAACAATTTTAAAAAAAGAAATTGAACAATAGGAATGAAAGCTCATGTGTACAGCCTCATATGTATACATTTATATCAATATACTTGAAGTCGACACACTATGGTTAGTTCATTTGCATTCACTTGAATATGTCCTCGGACTTTTGGACTATGAGTAATAAAATGCATCTGTGCCATGCAGAACACTGAGAGATTAATAGACAGACAGTGTCCTAATAATTTGCTTGTCCAACTGCACATTTTGGAGGTGTCCCTTTCACTGTCAGGAATTGATTGCAGTGCTCATAACCTCCCAGCTGGCGTGTCAAAGAGACACTCAGACTTGGCAGTTACACTATTACACCACTAATACAACACATTCATTGCCCTACAAAAGCTTGGCCCTCATCTTCATTATCGACACTGTTATTTTTTCTTTAGTTAAGGGATTGATTCCTTTAACATCGAAGAGTGAAACATATAAACTTCTTACAGATCAATAGTGTAGCACTCTTTCTTTTCTGGCCTCAGACAGTCCCAGACAAACCAGTTTTAAATGCTTATCTTACTGACTTAATGGCTAAGTTAGAAAGAGCAGAAACCTCTGTTTTTATTTTTTACTTATTACTTTAATTGTAATCTGAATTTGAGCTGCCTACTTGCTATTAAGCTGCCTTAAAATCCCCCAGTAAGCATCAGTTTGGCCATTAAAGTCTTGCTGCTATAATTTTTTTCTGTGTTGTGTTGGCATTACATTCCAGCAGTTTAAAAAGCAGCATCAGAATGCCCTGTGTTCACAGGTCAAATTAGTTTGAAAATTGGATGGAGCACTGAATGCTATTAATGGAAAATTGATCCTGAGAGATAAAGCTCATTACCTAGGAATGCATAACTGGAGTATTACCTCAGCGTAGGTGTCTCTGTCCTCTATAGGAGTAAAGTTACCAAATGCACAAGAATTTTTATTTATATATTTTCTCTAGGAGGACTTTTAGAGGAGATTGCTGTGGATTTGTGTGAAAACTGTTAAATAATCTGTTTAGCGTTTGAAGGAGGAAAGGAAAATCCATCCAGAATTTTCTACAAGTAGGAACTCACCGAATAAAAGTAAAGACTGAGTAAGCTGCCAGCTGGGGCCTGACTGCTGTATAACTGCTACTGCTCTGGAGAGTAGGGATCTGCTAGAAGAATTGGTATGACTTTGAGCAGAGGGCATCACTTTGAAATCCCAATTTGAACTACATAGTTCTGGGATTTAAATTATGGGAGCAAGTTGTTTCTCTGCTGTGCTTCTCTGTCAGCATTTCTGTTTGGTGTGATTTTGTGTGTGTATCTTAACCTCATCCCAGATGCAATTAAGAAGTCCTTTTGTGTTGGGCCTGTCACTCAGAAGAAGTGTTATTGAATACTATTACCTCCACAGGTGTCCAAGCAGAACCAGTGTCTAACTGGAGTTGCTTTGTCTGGAATGCTCAGACTAACAAAGGACGAGCCATTACCTGGTCTCAGTAAGTGATGCAATTTATTTAAGAACTCCAACAAAGTGTCCTAAGTGCACTCTTAGTGCTGCCCTGTAGACTCTGGATGGGCCCCCTGCTGTGCCTTTTTGTCTAATCTTCATTTCAGTTAAGTTATTAACATCATTTCTGTCTCACCTCTGCCAGTCCTTTATCTCCGGTCTACTTGGAAAAATGAAGCATCATCCTACCAAAAGAAGGGCCTCTGTGGAATTATTTGATTTTAAATTTACACTAACTTTTTAAAAGAGGTCTTCTGCGTACCTGGGAATTAAAACTTACTTATTCTGGTAAAAATAATAGCACCTCTAGTGGTATTATGAATGTCTGGTAATTCCCTGCTGTAAATTGCTGTACAGCAGCCAATCTACTTTTCGTCTCTTTGACATAAAAATCAAGTTGATAAAATTCAAAAATAGAAAACAAGAATCGCAGTAAGCTCTTTGCCAGAGGTCCAGACTCTGCAAAAAAGAAGCCCTAGGCACTCATGATGAAAGTAGACTCTCTGCATCTTTTTGCCCAGAAGAGTCATGTCCAAATCCTTTCACCTTTAAATCATGTTGCTTCTTGCTTCACTATTGCATCTTGCCCTTGTTTCTAGTTTCTTGCTGCCTTAGAGACTTCTGTTGTTCCTGAGAGTAGAGAGGAGCATTTATCAAGAGAGATTTATTTGAAAAGGTCCAACTCTACATTACCTCAGCATTAGGTTCAGTCTGTGGAATAATGATTTCATTTAGAATACTGAGATTTTTCAGACTTTTCACTTGTTTTAAAATATTCCTTTGAGGAATCAAGCATATGTCAAAAGTGTGGCAAATAAGTGAATCTCTAGTCAGCTGAGGGCTTCTGAAGCCCTAGAATCCTTAATATTTTGTTCATTAATTTGTATTAAATCTTGATTTAAATAAAGAATCCTGCATACTTTTGATATTTTAAAAACAGAGCACATCTCTCCAAAACACTTTTTTCTTCAAATTAGAATTCAGGTGGCTTCACATTTCCCTTTCTAGCAAGAGAAAGAATTATGAACATGCAATAGGCAGAAAATATTAATTTGTTATAACTGTTGATGTTAGTTTAATCATATAGAAATAATACCAACAAGCTTTGTTCATGTCTCTATGTTTCGTGCTGCAATTCATTAGTGCTTCCCAATAAACTCAGTCACAGCTTCTTTTTCAGAACTTACACTGTAACAGTAATAGAACAGATGTAAAAGTCCAGGTTTTGGAGCTGGTGGTTTAAATTTTGGCTTCATTGACAAGGACCTCATCCTATATGTTACAGGACTTTATGGTTGGATGATTTACTAAAGTAACTGTATATATATTTAACAATACAGCATACAGGAACTGTGGATCTGTGTACTAACATCTGGAATTTCAGATATACACCTGACACGGTATGAACACAGATCAAAAAGACTTCTCCTTTAAGTATTTGACAGGACACAAGAAATTAAGATGTACATATGAAACAGTATTAGCTGGCTGTGTACTTATTAAACAAGTGCCTTATGTGTTGTTAAAACTTTTGTGGGCATCATAGTATGCTTTAAATAACTTTTTGAATATGTATAATGGAATAATGTTGTGGATATTTATGGGATATCTTCCCAGTGTTAGAGCAGCTGAGGAGAAAGTGCTTTTGAGAAAAAATTACAAGCAGATGTAAGATGCTGGGGTCATGGCCTAACCTTAGGTGGGGGTGTCGGGAGTTGGTTTTTTTCCCCTTTTCTCTCTGTGGAATTTGCCTTATTGTCATCCTAAGAAATCTGTTGGCTACGCCCTAGCACGGATGGCTAATGACAGTGGGAGGGGAGAGGCTCCCTATCCCTTTTTTTTTAAAGTTTCTCTCGCGTGGGGGGTGGGGAGCAGGGAGAAGAGGGAGAACACCGCGAGATGAAGGGGCAGGTAAGGGTGGTGTGGGCGTCTGCTCGCTGTCCCCTCGTTTGGGCCGGAGGAGGACGCTCACTGGGACACCGCGGCCTGTCTCACTGACCCGGGAGCTGCCCTCCCTCGCTGTGGGACCCCACACCCCACCCTGCTCGGACGCCCTCCCGCTTCAGCCTGCCATCTCCAGCACCCTGCTGAGCACTGTGACCCACACCATGAGTGGAGGGGTCTCTCCTCCATCCCTCTCCCCCCTGGGACCATTGCCATCACCCCAGCCCTCCTGCAGCTGCACGGGCAGGATCTGCCCCCACCGCCGATAGCTGCAGCACAGGGAGAGGGTGCCTGTGGCCCAAAAAGGACTGGAACTGAGTTACTGTTCTGTTTGTTGATAATTTCATAGCTGTTGTTGGTTTCTGGTTTGTCTTGTTAGATACATTAGTAAAGAACTGTTATTCCTATCCCCATACCTTTGCCTGAGAGCCCCTTAATTCCAAAAGTATTATAATTTGGAAGGAAGGGGGTTTACACTCTCCGTTTCAAAGAGAGGCTCCTGCCTTCATAGCAATACTTGTCTTTCAAACCGGGATAGGGGGTTGACCTCCTGATACTCCATGAGAGTCAAGCAACAGAGGCAGAGAGCTAGAAGGGCTTTGAACATGGAGATGAACAACCCAGGTTTGAGGAAACAGGACAAGGAAGAAGTGTCTAACGAAAATATTTTCCCTTACAGACCCTTATGTTTGGAAAATTGTGTTTTCAGAGACTAGTATGAAAGTTTGCACAATTAAATACATATTTTATAGAAAAGTTCTGTAAGGGTTTGGTGTGCTCTGGATGTGAGGTATTAGGGAGAGGGTGGATATCTGAAGAGCAGCCGGAGCCCCAAGAAGAGGATGGAATGTAGATACTGCTAGTGGCCTGGGAAAATTCCAGCCAGGATTTTTCCTAAGCTTTGCTTAGCTAGCTCAGAATCTTTCCCAGGCTGTGAAGGTTCTCAGCTCTGGGCTGCGGTTCTTTCCCAGTAAGATAGTTCTATCAGTGACAGAAAAGAATTACTAACATAGATTAGCATCTCGTGTCAACCGTAGGATAGTACAGTGTACGTGACACGGGTTGTTTTTTCCTATTGTGCAATAACCTACTGTCCTATCTGAGCTTCGCAAACTGTCCTATAAATATAGGTTGGACTTTGAATAAATGCTTCTTTTGCCCAAGAAGAAGCGTGTTGCTATTATTCGCCTTCCCTAGCGTGACAGCGACAATGGAAAAGGAATGCTGGGAAGATTGTAGATACTTTCTTTAATGGGAGAGAGAAGGGAAGATGTTAGAGGAGAATGAGTGTTTACAGTTTCTCTCATAATTGTATAGGTCACAGATTCAGGTCCCTCTTTTAGTTTGAGCAGGGGTAGATCTGGGGTATAGAGAAGAATGACATCATGGATAAAACCTGGGTGGTGTTTGAGGAGGAAACATTGAGAGGCATGGGGCACAGAAGGGCAGAATTTTGAGAGACTCTTGCTAAATGTTGTAGAAAGGAGGAGGATATGGAAGATAAGAAGTGTGAAGAATAAATATCAGATGAGTTGAACCAGAAAACTGAAACACAGGATTTGAAAGAGAACAACATTTTGTGTATTTGATTTTACCCGTCTTTTTCCTTTTTTTAAATCTCTCTACTTATTTTACACACTGTTGTCAACCCTGTTTTTCAGCATTTGCTTCTTGCTTAAAATTGTATCTGCTGTCTGTTCTCTTCCTTCCGTCAAGACTTATTTGTCCCCAGTTTTCCTTTTTCTCTGCATTTTATTCACCCTGCATCCCTTCTTTAATACCTTAGCCTGTATTTCTTCTACAGCAAATCCAAGTTTTTTACTCATTTCAGAGCTCTCCAGCATGCTTGCTTCCTTCGTCTACCTGTGTGTATTTGACCAATACTTGGCTTCCTTCTTCTTTGGCAATGTCTGTATTTGATTTAACATCTCAAAAGCTTCTTTCTTACTGCGTCATGAGCATGAAGAATCCTTCCAATGATGGATAACTTATCCTCTTCTTTTTCTACTGCTATTACACATAAGCAACATAGAAATTACCAACTGGAAATAGCCTTCTGCCTTCATTTTTGTAACAATTATGGGATGCTGGAGATGGGATGTCTGCTTCCATCCCATCTCAGGATCCTAAAATGAAAGCTAAATAGCACTTGTAGAACTATTTGAATTTCTGTATAAAAAAATTGCTTCTTCACTATGTTAAACTGCATAGTCTCATATTTCTCTGTTCAAAGTGAATGCAAAACCGTAACATAAAGGAGCTATTCAGGCTTGAACTTGATGGAAAAACTGAAAAAAGAAAAAAAAAAAGAAAAAAAAGAAAAAAAAAGTCCCACTGCCCTTACTATTAGCATGTAACAGAATGTGTCATTTTGTCAGTGGCTGAAGGAAGCATTTTAATAAAGAAAAATCAAGGAGATGCACATAGCATGATTGTTGAAGATTGCTTGTTTTGAGACTGACCCTCGAAACCTTAATAAAGACATTACTGGGTTTTCTATTCCAGCTGGGATTTTATATCCCTCCCACCACAGGGGTGCTTGGATTTCTGCTTTGCTTAAGTCCTGCAATATGATTTACAGAGATTAAATAGACTTCAGCACACCTGCATTATTTACAGTGTAATATGCTTAGATCAAGTCTAACACAAAAAGTGGCTTGCCAAAAGCAACATAGAGATCAATGGCTTAGCTTAAAAGTAAAATTCAGGAAGCCTCATTGCCAGCTTCCTCTCTATCCACTAGACACTACTTTCTCCATAAATATGTGATCAAAAAATTGCTCTAATGCATGTCTCCACTTTAAAAAAAACCAAACCAAAAAACCCAAAAAGAACCCTGAAAAAAAATCAATCTCCTTGGAACCATTTAATAACACTAGGGTGACAATTTTTTAATTTTAAGTCAAAATGAATGAGTGTGTTACTCGTGATCTGTGTCATATCTGTTTTCATTCCTGAAACGTGACCTGTCACAAGTGAAATATTTAGTGGACAGTACAATGAAATCACCAGTTATTTATGGGAACCTGTGAACTCTGATCAAAGAGGAAAACTGTTGTCCAGATTGGCACAAAAATGAACATGGAGCCTGAGCCTGACAGTTTGTTTTGTGCTGCCACCTACCATTTAACCACGCCTGAGCATTGTCTGGGTTTAGTGTCTCTTTTCTCTTCTTTCTCTCTACATACAGCGTCTCTGTAAGCAAGAAAACCAACCTAGGTTTCAAAAAGAAGGGGCACGTGTGCTTAGGAACAATTTTCTATCAGAAAATTCAATCAGGATTCTTTTAATCAAAACGTTAATCTCTCAGACACCTATCAAAAAAACTTAGAGCAAACCTGGCTGCCATTCCTTCTCTTCAGTCATTCTGAAAATAATTCTGAAAAGCTATCAGTGAGAGGTCATTGTGAAGAAAGGCAGGACAGATGCTGAGAAATGGTTCTAAACATGATGAACTTGATATTTTTTGTTGATCTTCCTCTGTGAGTTCAGTCTTTTGGGGAGGCAAGGAAATACGTTTGGGCAATGCCAATCAGTTAAGTGAAAATCACTGTAAAACATAGGCTATACATAAAAGAGCTGCATTCCTTCTTGTTTAGATGACAGAGGAGTTGATTGTAGATTGCAGGGAACTTATCCTAGACCATGTTAGCAATGAAGTCATTCAGATTCCAAGCTGCTGGTTTGCTGCTGAAGGCAAGCAGAAAAGACACTGATATCAGCGCCCAGTATTTTGAGGCCATTATTTTGGCTTTAATTACAGTCAACACCTTCAGCAGGCTCTAAAACATTTGTAACAGCTCAGGGCACTGCTCTGTTCAATAGAATTTATGCAGCCATTTTTAATATATTGATGTTCACACTTGCAAGGTCCAGTGTAAGTGAGGATGGGATCATTCCCCTCAGCTTCTTTTTGTCTTCCGCAGTTTTGGTTTTTCTTATGTGAGATGTGTTTCTCTCCTTCCTTTGCCATAATTTGTGATTTTAATATTACATGACCTTTTTTCAATGAAGACTTTTTCCAAATATTTTTTTTTTCCAAGCTAAAATTTTATTGGCATAACAAAGTGATATCCTGTCAGTGACTTTATCCAGGATACATTTGCTCTCATCATTCCTGGACATGGTGTTAATTAGATTTCTCTGAAGCCTATCTTGCAGCAGATGTTTTAGGCTTACCCTTTACCAAGAGGTTAGAGTCAAACTTTCCTAGAAACAGGGCTGCTTGTTATGTCATGGAGATACAGTTTGTTGTTTTTTTAAGCATTTTACATTTCAAAGATCAATGAAACACTGATGTTTAGTTGCAACATCCAGAAATTCATCTCTATCCATCAATAATATGGTGCAGTGATATTGTTGAACTCTCACTGTTTGATGAAAAGGATAAAAATTAGGGTTTTTTCCTTTTTTCTGTATAGCAATAAACATCTGTGTGCCATAAAATGTTGATTACAGCCAGGAAATATAATGTCTGGGATACTCAGTGCTGCCTAAGTGAATATTTCAAGTTCACATGCTCCAAGGCTGTTGTACACTATTTTGAACAGTTTCCTTGTGCCAGAGCCCTGTATTGAGGTTGATGCAGTGCTGCCCTCATTGCTGTTATTTTCCTCTCTCTGGCAAAATACCAAACTCACCCAATGAGTAGAATGTGTAAAAATAAATTGGGACATGACAAGGACAGTGGAAAAAAATTACACTACTGAATGTAAGTGATTTGAAAAAACCTAAGTAAGCCGGCTGCAATCAGGTCTTTGTTGCAGGAGGCTCTGAGCAAGACCCTGGGCACCAGCTTGGTTACAGGCCCCTTTCAAGCTGTTTTGGTAGAGCCAACAGCCCGTTTTTTGCTGCTGAGCAGGAAGTCCATGCCAGAAAGCCACTTGTGTCTGACTGCAGATGTCCAGACTAGCTTATGGTCAGAGATCCTCGAGGCCACGCTCTGTACTACTAAATAAATTCTTTTCTGCTTAATGAAATGGGGGTCTTTATATGATGCTGACATCAGCTGGTACAGGCTTGCTGTGCCTGCCCTATGTAGTGCTTGACCTGTTCCCAGTAGGGCTGGATGGGGTCATCATCCCTGGGTAGGATTTTCATCTAAATCTGCTGCCCTTTGCATTGCCTCTTTTTCTGTACCTGATGGTTATGCTTCCAAAATTTGGATGATAATGATTGCTGTTCCCTCCCACATGGTCATATCTTACCACCTTCCTTACAAGTAATTAAAATTCTTCATTCAGTGCCTACATCATTTATAAAGTTCACTCCATGATCATCCCCATTTTGTTCTGGGCAGACCTGGCACTGGCTGTTTATTTTCACCCCACATTCACTTACTTTATTGCTGCAGTACAGAACCCTGATGGGTAGATCTGTCAATTAAATAAGTATTGCCTGGCAGTGCAGCTCCTGACAGCTCCAGAGGCTCCTGCTAACCCAAGGGGAAAGGAGAGAGAGGGTTGGCATGAGGGTCCTGCTGCACTAGAGACTCAGCTGCATTTCTTCATGTTTGGTGAAACAGTACTGGGAATGGTGTTGTGACAAATTCATAGGATTAAGGACAGAGGGCAGCCTTCTTCCCGGAGAGAGTTGATTTATACCACCAGACAAAACGTTCCTACTTTCTTTTTAAATATGTAAAACTATTGTTTTGTTTAATATATAACAATAAGGTTATTTTGCCATTTTCTGCCTTTCTTTGTAAAGTTCCTGAGACAAAGTGATGGCTTTTTTTCCCAGAGAAGGTAGTGATATTGTGAGTAATATCTCAAAAGCACACCTTTTTGGTGCAGCATATCTTGTTTATAACTTGTGTTTACTGGAAGAGTGCAGAGAAAGAAAAGGAAAGAAATGGGGATCAGGGGAAAGGAAAATACAGCCATGAACACCATTTATACACTTATTTATACCTAACAATGTTGCAATTGCCCGTCTTAACATATTGCTGTGGTATTCTGCTACTGCAGACATTTATTTTTCTTTTGTTCCATGATAATGAAAATGAAATACTATTTCACCTTGAAAGCTTTACTTCTGCAATGGGATTTCAATCATAGTGCATTTGTCCAGAAACCACCAAACACTGAGATGAATAAAAGGTTTGACAGCTGCACATTGGTAAGCTCTAGTGACCTATTTTCCTGTGCTTCTACCTGCATTATATTGTGTGAACAGGCTAAACCAAATGTGTGATTATTGCTGCATTTATAATGTGGTTGACCCAGAATCACAAATAGTGGATAATAAGAAAAAATATATTGTTTGGGGGAATCTTGAGAATAAAATTATTTTAAAAAAATTACTACCAGCCAACTTGTAAGTATACTCAAACCATTTTAAATTAGCTCATAAAATTATTTTTTAATGGCTCACTCTCTCTTGGAAGAAAGGAAAAATTGGTAACTGGCTTTCATGCCAAGCCCCTAGAGCAGAATATGCAACTTGAGGAAGTATTGTATGTAGTATAATTTATTAGTGTACAGGTTACCTACAATATGTGCTAAATCCTCTGTATAACTTACTAGTGATATGAAGATTTTGAATTTTTCCAAGTATTGGTATTTTGATTTGGGAAAATGTGAGGTGTGTAAGTGGATGTTATTGGTGTCATCTTCTACGGTGTAAAGGCACAGGTGCAATGTAAGGTTGGAGTGCAAAGTCAAGCTGAGATGACAAAATCCCAGCACCAAAGCAGCTCCCTGTGTATGTCCATGTGTAATCCACAAGATCCACAGCTTCCTGTGTAACCACTGTAAAATACATAGGTACTTCTGAAACTTCTTAGTATATAAACAGATTTATTACAGCATTTATTAGTGACATGTGTTTTCCCATCACTTGGTTCGTGGAAAAGTGTGATCTCCATGACATACTATTTTGACTGATAGTGAATAAATTGATGACTAAGCAGAAGTGAGGACAGACTTTGGATGAGACTGGTTTCTGCCAAACAGTTCAAATTTAGCAGAACTTTAAGCATCAGTCCACAGTCTGCAGTAGACATAAATATCCACTGAACAGGGCATTGGCTCTCTATGTACAGGAGGAGGTGTGAGTTATTGATGGAGCTGGATCAGTCATAACCCAGGATTAGCTATTCTGTTCTGCAAAGCTGTGCACTCACATCACTGCAAACCCAGAATTATCCCTGACTGCCCTAAGTAGGCATGTGGAAAAGCCCTTCCTCTGACACTGAAAGAAAAAGGTAGAAACAGTCTTTGCCTGTAGGAGATGAAAAGATTCCCACTCAAAAGAGTTCAAATGAAGTTACCTGAGAACTTGTAAAGAAATGTCCATTCTAAGAAAAGAAAAAATCCTCGGGGTTTTTTTTGTCAAGGGCTGTAATGGTAATTTCTTCAGGAACCATCAGGCGCTTCCTAATGGATAAAAAGGTAGTTATGCACTTCCCAGCTTCAATTAGTTAAGAAGTTTGCACAAAAGAAGTGCCAGTGTGACAGAGAGGTGCTATAGAAAATTCTTTAACAGCAGTGGAACTTCTTGCGACAGTTTGAAAGTGAGTTGCAGCTTGCTGATTTATCATCAGTGGGATGGATAAAGGGACTGACACAACTTTGTAACCACTTCTGAATGTTCTTAAGGTTTGTGTCAAAAAATTTAACTTTGAACTTCAGGACAAAGTGCAGGTGAAGAATTTGTGAAGAAATAAGTGCATAGACTCAGCAGTGAATTCTAATCACAAAAGATGAATTGTATAGAGAGGTTTGTCCAGAAGTTTCATTTTCTGGTGATGACTCTCTTCTCCCAAAAGTACAATATAATGCAAATGTGTCATGATCATGCTGCTTGGTGCTTTATTATTTCAGTATGTTTATTTTTCACTTCTCACTGCTTTGGAAGTCAATGCAAATCTCATTCAAGATACTGTTGGGCATTATGCTAGTGAGAAAAGAAGAATAATAAGAAAACTGAAAGCTTTGAGAACAAAGAAGCTCTGGATAGCCTGGTGGGCATACAGTAAGGTCCAGATTAGTCCTGTCTGCAGTGCCTAGATGTTGTCACTGCCATACACTACATAAAAATCTTGCTTCCTGAGCCAGAGCAAGCCTCTGAAAGATTCAGAAGTACCTTGTTGTCATGCAGTGGATGGCAAAGTTCTGACTTACCATGCTCTTTCCCCAAGAGTAGTGATAACTGGGAGAAAATTCTCATCAGAGCAGAGATGATCTCTTGTTTTAAAGCAGGTCAACAAAAGAATCCTGTTCTTTATACTAAAGAAACGTGGCTGATTCAGGCCCATTGCCTAGCCTGGCATGTACTAATATGTGTTCAAATATATGTAAGTATTCTGAGATGAAGAGACATTCAGTGAAGAGTTCATTCTGTTAATTCCATGTACTCACATTGCACAGCCCCAAAACTGTAAGACTGTTTCTGTCCAAGGAATGAGAGATTGGTTTTGGAAGGGAATTACAGAGCTATTATATATCATGGTATGCCTGGACAGAACATTGATGAAATGTAGCGGTGTCCAAATGACAGAGAGAAGACTGGATGGTCTATTGTGACTTTTGAATATGTTGCAGTCTGGAATTTCAGCTTCTTGATTGCTAGCTAAGCTCTGTAATATGAGAACAAAACTTCAGTTCTGGAGCTGCACATCTTAAAGGTCTTTAATATTTGAGTGGTTCTGCTCTTTAGCCATTACTTCAAAAACTCCTCACAGACGAATGTACCATTTGCTTGCATTTTTCCTTAGAAATGCTTTTCGTCAATAATGAAAGAAATTAAAATATCTTGTTTTAATTGGAAATTTGTATGGACTTTACACACACATACTGTCCTGGTTTAGGACAAATTTCAAAGGAAACCTCTAAAATCTCAATTATTGTAGTACTTGATATTTTGTGAATGTTTCCTGAAATTGTATGTGTTTTGATTTTGGAGAGACCACTAAATATGAAATATCAAAACTGACTTATCCAGAAAACCCCCTTTCAGGGAGGGCATAATACCAGTCTTTGGTCAAGTAAGTTGCTTTTTATGTTTTCTTCTGAAGCTCATTTGGGAATTTTGTAAACTCAGATGCACTAGTCTCATGTATTAGTATTGTTACAGGAGCTCAGCTTTGCATTCAGTCAAGTTTACAAGAGTGTTGCTATGAAAGGCTAGGATGTGGTGAAATGATAGCAACAATACTTTCTTCTGAGGCAGAAGAAAAGCAAAAACCCTTTATTGAAGAAAACAACCACACTTTTGTAGACTAGATTGTGGAACTGAGGACAGACTTGATTTCATTGGTTCAAGGCAGGTAACACCCCTTGTCACTCACCCCCTTGTCTCTCACTCCCCCTGCAGGTGCCTAATCTCTGTTATTAACTCTTTCTCTTATGCTTTCCTTGAACGGCTTGAGAAAATCCAAGCTGCACCTTTCTCTGGCTTTCACCAGTATTCACACATGAGTTTTTCAGTAAACATAATGGGTTCATGTTTTCTTAGTGAGTGACATTTCAAATGGCAAAATAGGCAGCTAAACTGCATGAAAAGAAACTTCAGTTGTAAAGTAGTATTTTGTCAGGTTTTAAGGGCTAAAGGAAGATGTTCTGGTGGTGGATTTTATTCTGTCCTAACCCTTACACTGCATCTGTCGTTGTAGTGTTTGGATCCTGCCAGCAGTACATAAGGTGACATGTTCATGTTCTCCCATGTGCAAAATTTATCCAGGAGAAATCTTTATTTGGAAAGGATATGTGTGCATCTATTGAAGATGAGGTCAAAATCCTCTCATCTTTACCTGAAGTGGTATACATAGGTCCTTAGGTCTCTGGGAGCTCTTTTGGAGGTGTGAGCTGGATTCCCCACAGCTGGCTGGTACATGTTGTAGTGTGCTCTGTGAAAGATCCATACAATTTCATCCAGCTACATTTCACTTGAGCCAAATAACCTATTAGTCTGAAGTGCCTCTTTTAGAAAAGCATGAAGCATTTAAAAGTAGAGTGTCCATCACTTCCAGAGGAGATGGATTCTAATGGAGCACTCCACAGTGCTAATGAATGCATTGGAGTGAAAAAAGAACTCTTGATATTTTATTATTAGCATAAATAAATATTGGGGAAATCAGGCTGCAAGTAAGAGAGAAACTGAGTAATGTTACTGCAGAGCAGAGTTGATTTGGTAAATATACACACAGAGGTGTGTGTAAAGTGAAAGCTTTGGTTTGGTTCAAGTGTGTAGCTGTTTTACACTCACAACTCAGATATGTGTCATAGAAGCTCACATTGACCTACTTATTAAAAATGCTAATGTTTTTAGCTGATTATTAAGTGTTAAATTAATGTTACTGATTAAATAAAGTATTTATGGTACAATATCACACAGATCAGTTAATGCATTTACTATTTCCTTTCCTCATTGCAGTTCATTTATACAGAACAGACTGCTACTTTTGTGATTTTTAGCACATCTGATGCACTCCTGGTAATAGGACTTAATATTAATTTCCAAGAATAAATGCACTTTTGACTTTTAAGCTGGATCTTGTTCGCATCTTTTAATGTGTTATTCCAGTTTTCTGTAGTGTAGCTGTACTCATAATTGCTTTCTAAGAGGAAAAACAGATGAATTTTTGCCTCACTAAGCTCTCTGTTCCTTTCCACTAGAAATCGAACATGCTTCAAAAAAGATGAATCTGTTATGTCTCCTCACATTATAATTATAATGTTTGCTTTTTTGATTGCTTATTGCATTCTGTCCCTTTGCCTCTACTGCAGCTTAGATGTCTCCTTGGAGTTTGTGTGCTTGTTGAGCCAAGATATTTCAGAGATCATTCTCCCTTTAATGATAATCTTTCATTTCGCTGTTCACACATGCAGAACAGTGAAGCTGTTGTGGGATAAAAGATCTTCATAAGAAACATGATCCTATAAAGACTGTTACATGTCTGAGTTGCTTGGCTTGAGATTGTGGGACTGCTGCCAAAAGTGAGCAGGTCTACAAAGCTCAATACTCTCAGAACCACTGTCTAAATTATTTTCAAGTCATTTGTAATTTCCTCAGTCATCACCCTCACTGAAGTCACAGTGCCAAAGAATAGGGAACTTAAGGTTGCTGGGGTTTGATCTTGTTAATATTCTAAGCTGAGCATATGAATGGAATGTAAGTCTAATTTCTCTTAAAGCAGTGTGACCAAGGAATTCTCTAAGGTAAACTGGAAAAGAAGGCAACACCTCTTTTAGGTTTTTCATTGTAGTGTGGGTAGATGTCCAGCAGAGGATGAAAGCTCTACCATAATTGCTCCTTTATTTTCTTTAAAATTCAATGAGATTTAGATATTATTTTCTTTAGAAATCAGTGATAATTGGGTACTTAATTCCTTTAGGCATCTCTAAAAATAACACTGTCAAATTGAGGGGCCTATAGGTGGATATTTCATAAGTGTGTCTTGAACATGTCAAGCTGTTTGTGGGATAAATAGGAAAATAGAAATAAAAATAAATATAAATAAATAGAGATTACTTTGTATTATGCTACATGCTTTTTAAATATTGCAAATAATTTTTGGTAGCCCAGCAATGAATGTGACTTCTATGTAGTCTGTTGCATTGTTTTTAAGATCATGGGTAATATTTTTTTATAATGTTACTATGTAACCTTAGAAGTTAATTAATTGAGATAGCTGGATTATTTTTGCTTATCTTTATTCAGCTGGGATTAAAAACAATTTGAATGTAGCACCATGGTAGGAGTCCACTTCAGATACAGTCAATTATATAAGTCTATCAGCAGCTATTTTATTATGGGAACAACAGAGACAGAAGGCTTGTGTTCTGTGATGAATGTAGATTAGAAAGAGGTCACCCTGACATACATAATTAGTTTCAGAATTTTAAATTAATAGGTAGCATGCCCCCAAGGCATCCATACATTCAGGCTGAGGCTGCAGGATATCTGTCCAGCTCCTGCCTGCCTTTGTCAGCAATGACATGGCTTAATGCACTGCTTGTATAACAGCATAAGATATTATGGCAGGGCTAAATCATTGTAAGAAAACATTTGCATAATACTTTGGTCATACTACACGTTTCCCTTTGGAAACATTTGCACTGTTAAATTATTATGCAGATTTCTAGGAGATGGTTGGGTCATCCTGGTATGTCATCAGGTGCTTTATGAGAGTGAAGCAGATGCTTAAGCAAGTTTCTGCAAACAGTTCATTGAGAGGACCTAGAGATGTATGAAACTGTGGGCCTGGCGTGTTATGTGAACAGCACTGGCTTCAAGGGACTGAACTGAAGGTGAATGAAAGGCAGTAACTGGCAAGAGTTGAATTACAGCATAGAATTCAACATTCTACCCCAAACTTTAACAAACCAAACCTGAGAATTCAGTTTTGGAAGAACTCCACTGGTAACTCCATCTCACACAATGGATAAATCTTTTAAGGTTTCTGTCTACCACTGGCAAGAGGTGGTTATAGGCAGAATCCCACATCCTTTCCCTTTTTGGTTTATAGGCTTAGGTACGATACCTAAATTTCTTGAACTTATTGAGGTGCTTTGGGTTTCAGTTTGGGTTACAAATTAATCTTAAATATTCCAGGAGATAAAAATTCTGAGTAGCATATGAAATCTGTTAATATGTGACAGTTTTAAATTAATGTGACACAGATTGTTTTTCAGTTCATTCAGGAATCAAACTGGGAAAAAAAATTAAGTAATTTAGTATTTCTCAAAAATGGAGACAGTGTGTACATGAACTTCAAGGGATTGAAACTACTGAGTTGTAGTGATACTAGAGAAAGGAAATTAGGAAAGGATTTTCAATTGTGTGGGTTTTCGGTAGTTTTGTTGATGTTTGTAATCAGATACTTCATAATTCTAATGAAAAATGTCTCAAACGGGTACCTTTCTACACCACAGCAAACTTCAGCTGAGATGCAAAATATAAGTAACTTATTAATTGTACATTTTTAGATATGTTTAAGAAGTGCTTAGGTCTGATATGAACGATAGCTTTCTAAAATACAAACAGTCCAGAAATCTGCAGGTGAAGACAATTGCATAGTGTTAATTTGCTGTCTCTCTTTGTGAAATTGTTTGTCAGCCAGTGGATCTTATGGAGCCATTGATAGGCAGAGTCGGGTTAATGGAATAGGACAGACACATCCACAACTACTCAGCTGCTTTTTTATTAGACATCATGCTGTTGAAATAAAGTCACAGAACAATGGTTTTCTGCTGACACTTAAATGCTGTAGTAAAACCAATTATTGATTTTACAATTAACTGTTTTATGGAAAATAAATACTGGACGAATCCCCAAAATGTTTATGTTGAAAGTAGAAGACATGGATCCTCTATGACGATGTATTTACTTGCTGTTATGGCGAATGATTGATGCATTGCAAATAGAATAATTTTGTCTTATAGGAACTAATGTAGTTGAGTGATTTTCACACATAGTGGTTTTGTTGCATTCCTGTCTGTCCTTCCCTGTGGTCAGTTCAGTTTACCTTTCTTGTTTACAGAATCTTTGAAAAAGTACTTGATTTCCTGTCTCTCTGTGACTATTTCTCTGAATGTTTCCCAGAGCTGTTTTTACATTCTCCATCCCTTCTCTCTGCTGCCCTGTAGTTTGGCAGTAGGGGGAGCGCAAATGTTCCTCTTTAGCTCCTCTTTTATTAAGACCCCTTTCTTTAAAATTCTACTTTTAAATATTTCTGCCTACTGACAGGGGTATATCACAGCACCCATAGAAAAAAATAATTTAATTCCTAGTGGATATTCAATTCCATGGATGAGAGCATGTGAGAGGACCACAGAACAGAACGGACAAACAAGGAAAGATATTTATTTATACTCCTTATGAGGAAAACACAAAGAATCTGTAATTGACATAGGCAGAAGCATCTGGCAAATGTTTCTATAAAAGTCACTGGACCTGCAGAAGCATTTATATTAGTTTCAATTTATGTGGTTTGAAAACATAAACAATAGCAGAACTCTGAAGACATTGGCATGTATTCAGAGAAATATTTCTGTAATCTTCTCCTGAAGATAAGTTTTGAAAAGTTCTGTCATATGCTCTGTAAACAGCATTTTTTTTTCTTCCCCACTGTGAAGTAAAAATATGTAGAGGCAACTAAGGTACTTCCTCCAAAGTGGGTTAGAACAAGGAGCTGAAATATAAAATTCGTGTCAGACTTTGGCAAATTGAAACTACTATAGTTTTTCTTTTATGTTCTTTAAAAAAAAAAAAAAGAAACCAACAAAAAAAAGTGTGACAGGAAAACTCGTTATAAAATTATAAGAAACCTGTGAAATGTAATAGCCCTTATTAATATATCACTGATATTGTAGTAGTAGGAGAAAAGGTGGCATTTCTCAGCATCACTCCTGTAGGTTTGTATTTTTAATTTCAGTCACAATTTCCGGCTGTTCCAAACATGCCATATAATCTGCAGGGATCTGGGGAATTAATTAGGTACATTTCATTTCTCCTCTAACTAATCCCCTTAATTCTCTTAGTTTAGGGAGCTGAACACACCAACGACTGATAAGCCACAAGGGCCTTATTTACTTTACAGAAGGTTCTGCAAATCCCAGTGAGACATTGGCCTGTGCTTGAATTTTCTCCATTTAGTCCTTGGGATAGTGGCATTTGAATGTGACCCTTCAAATCAAAAGCATTATTGCACTTGGAAAAAGCAAATGAGGGTAGATTAATGAGAGTAAAAACCATAACATTTGAACAATAAACCTTTTCTATAGCCTCAGAAAGGATACAAAACAAAATCTGTGATAAGCAGAATCAACTGTGTCTAGTCCAAAAGATTCCGGTGAAATATCCTCATATTTTCTGTACATGGTTACAGTTGATTAAACTGACTTTGTTTCAGTCTGGTTTTAAACTGCTCTTTAGTTTCAATTATCTTTTATTATCAGAGAATTGAAAAAATGATTGATCTGAATGGTGTTACTGCTGATGCTGAGCCCGTGTCACAGCAAACGGCTCCTTCTATTCAGCACACTAAAGATCGTGAGCAGCAGGCTCATATTCAGCTCTGCCTGGGGAGCTCATCAGGCCAGGGAAGGAAGAGGGAGGCATTTGGGAATCAGCACTAAAGGGAGGCAGGGGCTCATAGTAATTTTGTCACCTGGGGCAGTTGCTTAATGGCTGTAAACTGGAACTATTTGATTTGGGGGAGGGTGAGCTGGTTGAATAATCCCATTGATTTTGTTGAGTGTTGATTTGCTGTGTTATATTTTAATCATTTCAGGACAGGGATCATTGAGGAACTATGTGCACAGAACATATAAATCCCTTCTGAGGTCCTCTGGGATTTTTAACGCCTGTTTTTGTAGATATGAAAGGCTAAAAAAGAAAGAAAATATATTCTTTTCATTCTATCGTTGATGATAAGAACAAGCATGCAGTGTATCCTAGCTTTTTGTGAGTGTTCCACAGTGGTAAAGTGTAACTATGGAATACTATTGAATAAGGCCAGTACAGTCCATCATCTCTTATTATCACTGGTCCTCTATCCAGGTCAGGTCAACAGAGCTGTCTGTTGGGTCATTTTATTTATTTGTTTCTTCTTACATCTGTTGTGTCATTTATTAGGATAGAATCCCAGCTTTCCTTACCCCAGGAGATAAACATTGACTAAGACACACACATGGTTGTATGAGGAAAGTGAGAACAAAATCTCCAAAATACTGTCCTTGGAAGACTACTTGTAACAGGAAAAACTGCATCCATAACAATTCGTCTCGGCCATTTTTCCCAACATTTTACCACTATAATTAACTGCTCTGAAGCATTAATATATTCACTTTCATCATTAGAGTGAAACACAAAAATTTTTAGCAGTGAAGCCTTCACATTCGGTTGTTATAGGAGACACAACTTAAAAAGAAAGATTTGTAAGCACTTGTCTCTCTCTTCATAATTTCTGCCATTATATATCCAGAATAGTTTGCCTGATAAATGTACAATACTTTCAGTGTTTATGATGGTTCTGAAGATTGTATGAGGCTCCTTTGTCAAAGTTTGACTCTCATTCTTAAGTCAATTTACTGGTTCTCTACAAATGAACCAAAGAGCCTGCACAGCATCTTTTCTCTCTATTGATCTTTCCATAGAGCTCAAAGGAGCATCTTCATCCTGTGGCTCATTAATGTGGCAAATACTGAGACACTTATCTGGAGAGAGTAATGATGTCATCTGATGTGTTGTAAAACCACCCGTTCGATATTCCACGTTTAAAATAATAGCTTCTCATTGCCTTCTCTTACCTCAAGTAAGATTGGAGCTAATTATGCTTTGCTAATTTCCTTTGTTTTATTAGTTAAATAGAATAGTTTGAGCGTACAATCTTCTTTGTTACTGCTATGCCTATGCTATACTATTAGGCAACTGTAAAAGTGCTGAGATTTAGAGAGATCTACTAGCATTCAGCAGGCTAAGATACAAATAAATGTGCTGTTTTATGGTGCTTTAAGTGATATTCTGTAAAGTTCACTTTAATTCAAGTAAGCAGCCAGACATCTTTGAAAAAGTCAACTGCTATGCTGGAAAAACTGGAGTATTTCTAGGTCTGCAGCAAACTACACAGCACATAATAGTCTGAGCACCATGGAACAGTGTTTGTTCTGTAATCCTGGCAATGACCTTTAGAAGTCTCTGCTTGTGGCCCCAATTTAAGTGCTGAAGATAAAAACCAGGAGCACACACTTTATTCAAGCAGACAAATGTGTGCAAGGCACCTGGCATGTGCAAAGACATGTAAAAGGGGTAACCCCTTGCTTTTTTGTTACGAAATTTTGTCACCAAGCTACCTAAATCTTCAGTGAAAATTTTAGTCCTAATCTCTTCTACCAAGATATTACATTACACAATAATATATGCAGCTCTGAATAAGGGATTTTCCCCCCACATTCTAACCAAGAACCATTGTTAGCATGTCAGAAGGTGTCTGACACAAGAACAATGGAAAGAAAAGAAACTGGCAAGAGTGTTGTGACCGTATTGATTACATGGAGCTTATCTTCCCTTTATGTTCTCTCCTGCCTAAAATAATACTATTCTTTTTCCTATGAGTTGAGCAAAATCAGTTTAGCAGTTATATACTTGAAACCTAGTATGCAAAAAATTCCTCTTTTTAGCTGTAGTAATTTAGTGCTCTGAGGTAAAACACATGCTTCTTGAATGATATTCCCATTTAATGCCATAATAAAAAAAAACATTTCAGAGAAATAATATTTTTCATTTCACTGGCTTTGGGTGAAGTCTTTATTTTTCAGATGAAAGTGTAGATGCCTGGGAGAATACCTTCACATCATTGATATTTGTTTACTTAACTGTCAAAACAACTTTTTTTCACAAAGGACTGATACTAATGCTGTTATTTATACTGCTGCTCAAAATTTTTCGGTTTTAATACTGGTAATATGAACATGTTATTTAGAAATGTTTCTCTAGCAGTGAATCTGCTTGCATAGAAGATTCAACCAACTTTTCCTCCTCCCTGAACTTCATAATGAAAAACAATTTACTCCAGAACCCCCCTCGCTCCCATCAGTGTCAGTAATTTACAGTTTCAGGATTTCAGTCTTCACACCAAGATGTGATAATTGTTGGCTTGGGTTTAGGCTGAGCAATTGGTCTTTGTAACTCAGAACTGGGTGGCTAAGAACTCTGAACTAGGACTTGGCTTCCTAAATTGCAAAACTTATCCATGTTATTTAAAATAAAATTTAACTGGAACACCATCCGAGTTGCTTAAAAGTACACTTTGTAATTTCTCTTCAGCAGGAACTTTTGATGCTTCATGTCCAATCAGTGAAAAGTATTTTGATATCTACAACTTTCTTTTGGATGGAAATTCTCATATTTTGAAAAATTGAAAGAACAATTTTATTTTATTTTACAAACTGGGGTGATAAACCCCATGTTCTCATGGGGTTAAAACCACTCCATGTTCTCAGTAGCTTCACCCCTACCAGGAGATATATTCTGTGAATGTTCATAGCTTTCAAATCAGACTAAAACTCAAAATTCAGTATAAAATTAATTCAGCAATCAAAGTGTCACTTCATGGGATTGTTGTAAACAAGAAATTAAGCTGAGCCCTGATACAGAAAGGTGAGCTTTGAGGGTAGGGAAAATACTCCTTCAGGTCTCCTTATCTGGTTTTGTGCTCTTTGTGTAATATCAGAAGCAAGTTGTGTCTCTGTCAGTAATCCTTTTTGCCCAAATACACCTCTGTAATGCTTCTGTGGTTCTTTGGTGCTCAACCACATCATCTTTATTCAGATTTTGAATATTTTCATTTTCTTACTTTGAAGTTTCAATATTTCACATTTATATACTTCTTGTTTTAAAATCCCAGGTATGAACAACACAATCATGAAGCACAATTTAAAGAATTGTATGAATCATTAAATTCTCTAGACATGTCTGAAATTCTCTATCTGAAACATGAGGAAAAAATATTTAGCAAATTTTATTCTTCCATCTTGTAGTAGAGATAACAATCTCATCATGAAGCATTTCCTAAAGATTAATAAACAAATGGAGTTAATGATGCTGGGCTGTATTTTGGGGCATCAGCTCCTCCCAAGAGGTCATTAATTCCCAGGAAGCCTCCTGGCTGAGTTGTCATAGCTTAATCAGACCATTAGGATATTGCATGTTGATTGCAGTATTACAAAAGGGAGAAGATGATCAAATGCTTACAAGGATCAGCAGTATCAGAGTAAGATGATTGCAATAGCTGTAATGGTTTTAACCAGAGCAGCTCTGAAATCCTGTTATGCTCCTATGGGAACCGATATTCCCTGAGTGAAGCATGAAGCTGTCTGCCCAAAGCAAGGAATACAGAAGCCAATGGATTTCTGCATGAATCAGTCTGAATTAAAACATATATTTGATTCCAACCCTAATATAGTGTAATGATCATGTGAGATAGTATTATAATTCCATCCAGTGACATTTTATCGTGTATACGTCCTGTGTAATTAGAAGTGATTGCAGATGTATCTTAAAATTCAAGTTTCACAGGTGAAGCTACAGAATTTCTTTCAAAGGAGTGTCACCTGCATCAGACAAGCAGAAAATTGGGAATTAAAGACAGAATTTTTTTTTTTTTAATAGAAACTTCAGCAAGGAAATGCTTCCTTTTTGCTGATACATGAAACTTTGTGTGTGCAAGCCATATACATTTTATTACCTCCAATTTTCATACAGTTGCATAAAATAGGCAGTAGTTCCATGTTTCATTTTATTGGAACCTGGCTAGTCTGTTACTTTTTAGGGAATGAATTCTCTAACTGTAGTCATGAAACCGCTGAAAAACAACAAACTGTTGTTTACTTCAGGGCTAAACCAGGGTGTGTGGAGTGGAACTGAGAGTGAAAGGTGGCAAATGCAGAAGCTGATGTGCTTATCAAGATGTTGTTTGAAGTGAATAAATCTTCAGCTCAGTCTCAGTCAGGAGGAATCATAGGCGTTGTGGGTAGAGGCAATTGTTGGCAAGAGGATAATGTTCTACATTTAAACTTTTAATCAAATTGCACAAACCCAGGGGGGTTTGTAAATCAAAAAGCCAGAAAAGCAGGCTGGGAAGACTGTGATCACATTTTGTTTCAAAAACAAGAACCACTTTGGTTGCATCTTAATTATTTTCATTGAAAATCTGTATTTATGGCCTTCATAATTGAAAATCTCTCTATGATCTGTCTCTGAATCAGGAAAGATTACCTTGTTTTTCTAGTTCACCTTGTAGCTTATTCTAGCTTCACTATACCTTTTCAAATCTGTAGAATTCTTTTAGGTAAGCCCCACAGTATTTTGAATTTTATCTTAATGTACCAAGAGATGGTGCTTACTGCCTTCATAGTAGAATTCTGAGAGTAAGTAAAACTCTTTGGACAGAGCTAATATGCTGCCAAATTAAGCTAAAGTTTAGACCCGAAAAGATTCTTTCTTGACGAGAATCTTACCCCTTTCTTACCAAGATTTTTCCCCCTAAACCCTGAATGCTATACTACCTTTATTTTCTTCAAAAATATGATACGCTGTTAAGGCAGACATCATGCCAGATTGACGTTTATCCGGTTTCTTTTTAATCTTGATTTTTTTTAATTTGAAAGTGAGTTCTGCCACCTAATTTGATGTGTTCAAACATAAATCTGTTTTTAAAAATTGCCATCTGTGTTTGCATCTCTTCCGGTAAAATATCTTGCCCAGCTCTACTTCATATTATGATCAGCTTAACAGTATTTAATCTCTATTTTTTAGTTTGACCATCTGCTAATTTTGGACAGTATTTCATATGTATCCCACAAAGGTATTGTAAAGCCTGTTTCATCCAGATTTTATAGCCAGTCCTTGGGGCAAAATAACCAGAATTGACTGAGTACACGGAACAAATATTAGAAATGTTTTTGCTCTTTCATGTTGTAAGATGTTATTTACATACAGATCAGTATAGCACAGGATATCAGACCACTCTGTTTCACATATCCAGTTTGGAAAAAAGGGCTCCATGCAGAGTTTTAATAGCAGGTTTTGTGAACTTATTTCCACAGTCTGGCAGTGGTTAGTTGTTTGGCATTTTTTTCCCATTGAAGGTTTCTCTTTCATCAACTTGAATACTTGTTTTCATATTTTTTTAACTTGGTAACCTATTTAACTATGAACTACCCTTTAAGATGGCTCATGTTCTTCAGGGTCTGGACAATCTTTCCAAGTACTCAGCCATTCTCATTATGTATTTTTTCTTCAATATTTAATTGGAATTTTCCTTCCTCGTTGTAACTTTTGATGTGCACCTGCAGGTGCTTCCTTTCTGTGAGCTAAATAAACGTGGCTCCCTCACATAAGTGTGTTATTTATCCTCTTCTTGAATTCAGTTTTCTCAGTTGGGTCTGGGGACACAAAATGAGACAAAGTTATCCAGATGTGCCCTTCTGAGTTCTCAGAAAAGGAGAACAGGCACTTCCTTCAAGTCTCATAAGTTCATTATTGAGGAGGATCTTTTGGACCATCTTTTTTTTCTTTTTCCCGCTCTCTCTCTTTTTTTTTTCCTTTTTTTTTCTTTTTTTTTTTTTTAGTATATTACTTCACCTAATGTTTTTTATTATAGATTCTAATAAATATAAAACAAACATACATACACACAAGCAATTATATTTGAGTAATGCACTGACTTTCTGGGGAAAATACAATGTAATAACGCAAATATATTGAAGGATAACAACCTTTGTTTCTCCTTATCAATACAGAAATTTAATTGTCTGTCACCTAGAATTTGCCTTCCTCAAAAAAAAATAGAGAAGGAGGATAATGAGAGAAATAAGAAACTTCTTAAATTTATTTCAAATCATACATTTCTCATTTTGATGGAAAACTTTTTTCTCAAATGTGTGGGTTTTTATCGATTTCCCTGTAAATAGTGTACTTGAATTACCCTTTCCACAATAACATATTGGAAAAATCTTACTATTTATTCAATATCTGAGTAGATCTGCACACTCTGTCTTCTGCTCTAACAGCATCTAGTCTAGCCCATCCACACTATATTTCAGACATTGATTATTTTTGGAAACTAAAACAATATTCTGAATTTGATTTGCATTTAGGAGGTAGCTCATATCTTCATACTGAAGCTTCCAATTGCTGTACATAAGTTAATGTTGACTTTATGGAGTTTTTTTTTTTTTGCAAAACTATTCCATTTAGAATGAATTGATGGAGTTCTTTGACATTATGTATCATTAATTCTAAAGTATGTAAAATTTGAGAGAAGATAGATGTGACGTAGCATTTTACAGTTACATTGGTTAGAGTAAAGCTTACCAACTACTGAAAGTAATAATTACTTACATTGAAATTCCTTGTGTTCTTGGATCTTTCTGTAATTGTGATCTATGTATTGGCCTTTTCTCTTCACTCCAAATATTACAATAGGACACCAAGCACATTACATGGATCCTTGTTTGGATTCTACCCAGTGAACATACCAGTGTTCCAATGTAGAAATAGTTACTTGAAGTAAAATATTTTTTCTTAGAATGACTAGTGCAGTAATTTTCAAATTAGGCTCTGACTCAGTGTTGGCCTTCAGGTTAATTCATTTTTTCTTATGACAATATTCATCTCTTTTCTCCAGTGGCTCATTTTTCACATTTTCAGTACTGACAGAAGACTGTAGTATGTTAAAAATCAAGACACTTCAAATTATGCATACTAGATTGTATAATACTTGATAGCACAACACAAATTTCATTTACATGTTTTACACAATTATTCTGCAGAGATTAGGGTTAAATAGTTAATTCAGGGGAGGTAACATCTCAGCTGGGGTTACACTTGCTTAGAATTATGCTTTTACATGCCAGCTGAAAAGCTAGTTCTGCAAATGTGGCTTGGTTTTCTGATTTCCCAGTGACTTGTTTTATGATCTTTATCACAGCACTTCTGCCTCATTTCTCCATTAGTTTATTCTCGAATTTACTTTTCTGATGTGCTTGTATGTAAGGAACTAAATGGCTGAGGTGCTTCAGCAGAATCCAGAGGAAAGAAGGAAATAAGAAGTAGCTATTAGTACTTCTATGAACTGAAGCTTAATTTATTAGCATACATAAACTAACTTAAAGGTTTTATGTATAAAAGGACACGCATGCATTAAAAACGTATCTTAGAGTCAAGCTGTTGTCTTCATTTCTTACCCTTGCAGGTTTGAATATCTTAGAAAGTTAAATGCAGTTATGAAATGAAGAAAAGTATTAAATTCAAAACAATTTAGTTAAGTGAATTTGAGGTGATCTTGTAATGAAGGATCAAGTGAACATAGCTTTACTTGCATGATAGTCCCAGTGATTTAATTAGATCTCTGAGGAAACAAGATATTGTTCAAAATAAAGTCAGGTTGGTAGTATGGTAGCCATAGGTCCTGGGCACCTATTACTCTATTTAAATAGTGCTAATTTAAATTTCTGTAGAACATATCTCAAGACCCCTTTTTAGATATTTGTGAGTTTTACTCCATTTGTATTTAGAAAAAAAAATCATCAGAATATAAAATCAAATATCTGGCTTGAAATGTTTGGTTTCTCTTCTCAGTGCACTTGATGAAGTTGGATGACTGTGTCTCACCAAGAAAGTGAATTTATACCCACATTCTGGTGTTCTCCAGCTGGTTAGAATAATCTTCCATAATTTCTAGGTAGCTGAATGTACAATACAGACCAGTTAATTTTTAAAATGCTTAATCACCTGAAAGAGAAGCAGGAAGAGATGCTGTCATTAGTTTCTTAACAACAAGTTAAAAGTCCGACGATTGTTGTAATCATATTTAAATGAAATAAATTTTTAAAAACCACACCAAAGCAAAATAAAAAAAACAAATCCCAGGTATTGTAGAGCTTTGCAGTCAGAACTGACTCCAATAATAGGGAAAAATGTGGAAAAGTTGTATTGTGAGTGGATTTGGTTCATCCATTTCTAGCTGCAAGCCCCCTATAAGCATTCCCCAGGAATGTGTATGTATCTCAAATGGCATGTTAAAACTGACCTCACTAAACTAATTGAAGAGATTGGTATTGAATAGTCAGAATCATAACTGGGTCTTCAATTCTGCTTTCCTTTTAATATTTATTGTTACTGCATAAATCTTGTTCCATTTCTTTTTATTACTGTAATGCTTTCCACATTTCCATTTCCATTAAAACCACATTTAGAGCTATTAGCGCATTGTTATTATCCAGTACTGTGTCAATTAATGGAGCCAACATGCAAAGAAGAGGATGTAGTTCATTCCTCACATGTGAGACACTGGCTTGTGGACTGGTTTTCTTAATCTCTAAAGGCTTCACAGAGAAGTGATTTCTGATGAGGAGGTGGAGGGTGGAGAAAGAGAAAAATAAATATTTAGCAGAAAACTTCAGCTTCAGGAAAGGCACAAATCCACGTGTCCTATATCTTAGTGGAATTGAATTAGATTAGTTTGTTGCCTTTTTTTTTAAATTTTTTTTTTCAAGGAATATAAGAAATTCACTATTTAGTTGCTTTCAAAATAATTTAATGATTTCCTTTTGTTACACACAAGGCTGGGTTCAAGTTCTGGCCATGCGCCTAGCTCAGCATTTTACAATTCATAACTATTTTTTCTGCATCTTCCACATTTTTTGTTGAGTTGCACCTCCAGATTTCAAACTTCTGGCAAGTTATCATCCAAAAATATGCAAAGTGTTTTGATGGAATAAATGTCTGTTATAGCATTCACAACATATGGAGAAAAAAATAAAAAATCCTCCTGCTCATACCTGTTCTCCTATCAAGTAAGAATAACTACAGTGAATCTGCTGGAATTCCATTAGTGCAAGGAGGAGGGGAAGCAGCTCATATGAGCTCAGTGCCTGTTAATGTCATAATCAAATGCTGGATACATTTTGGATGTTAGCTTGGGAGGGATACAAGTCAGTGCAGCTTCAATCAACTGACTTTATCTACAGCAAAAATCTACAAGTAAACAACATTTTTCCTAATTTTCTGTTTGGAATTTGTGTCCTTCGCTAGAAGAGTAAATTTCTCTCTATTGAGAACCAGTATCTTATTTTTTTCTTTGTGTCATGCTTGTGATTTTCTACTGTTATCATTTGGGATTATTTTAATTAATTATTTTGCCATTATCACGTTTTCTTTTTGTATTGAAACATCAATTCCCTTCATTTTAGGAAAATGAATTAATATTTCCCACATAGTTTGTTACCAGTCCTAAGGCTTCAGCTATTATAAGGTAACAAAATACCTGCTCCAGAACATTGACTGTTTTAATTAAAAACTGCCAGAGGGAGGTGAAGCAATACTGTCAAGGTTCAATTGATTTCATCTTGGATGGTCCACAGACATGAATACCTGTAATCTCTCAAAAAAAATAAATTATGTGCATGCAGCCAACTTGTCATGTAGGGAATGCACTGAGCATAATAAAGAAAACATGTTATTTAGCATTTTATGTAGTTTAACATTTTATGTAATATCCATTCATATGATGTAATTTCTGGTTAAAAAAAATAAAGCCTTTCCTGCTTAATAAATAACTATATTCTGCTAACCTGGTTATTTTCTACTGGCAAATACTTGTGTGTATAGATGAAGTTAGGGCAGATGTCCTATTACCAAGAGTTTGTTCTGAGCAAGAATTACCTAGGTAATACAGCTCAGTGCAAGACCAAAGGGTAGGAAAGCTCAGAAAGTAATAAAGGCAACTAGTAATTATTTTTCTTTCCAGTGTATAGATAGGAGACACATTGAGAAGCATACTGCAAAACCAATGAAAGTGAATTTAATGATTTAAATTTTCATTCTGCTTGTCTTTTCAGCCTAAGGATATTAAAAAATTAGAATCAGCCAATTTTCAGCATACTTCGCCCCCTAATTTGTATTACGATGGAAACATTATTTCAATTATGTATGATACTGGGATAGCCTGGGTAAAAAAACCCATTTTGAATCATTGCTTAGATTCAGATGTGAGTTCAAATATCTCTCTGATATCCTGAGCCTGGTTCATTACCTGGATCTGCAACATTACTATCCAGGGCAGCTTAAATCTCTGCTTGTCTTACTGTCGTACCCTGACCTTGGTGGGATCCTAACAGAGAAATTAGTTCTGCCAACTACAAGCCTTGCAGGGAGGTGAAGAACAAACTGGGCTATAAAGAAGATTAAAGATTTTCAGTGGAAGGTTGGTGTCTAGAAAACAGGTCTGAACCTATTGGATCACTTCATTTAAGCCACTGAGCTGTGTTAATTAGAGTTAGGAGGAAAGAGCACTCATATTTCAAAAGACTGAATAGGTGACTCCAGTTTGCCTCTGTGATGTGCGGGGCTGAGCTCGCCCCTGGTTCCGTGGTGCCTGATCTGCAGTGACCATCTGCTCACACCACTGCAGGGCCAGCAGCACTGCAGCAGATCACAGCTCAGGGTCCTCCATTTTACACGTTGTCTTCCAGGTAAGAGTTTAGACGTAAAGCAATGTCAGCTGCCTCTGTATGAAATACCAGTCATTAGCAAATGAAATACCAGGTACTAACAAATGCTTTCAGAGTGTCATGTAGTCAAGCAGTCCCCAGGAGTTTCGCTTGTGACGGTGCTCAGGGCAGGGAATAAAGTGAAACGTGAGCTTTTGTTGCACCTATCCTCTTATTTTTCTTTACTGTAGTAATTTTCACCTGGACCAGGAATTTGTTTTCAATGGTACAGTAAATTCACGAATACAAGCCGCACGGAATATAAGCCGCACTGCTGGTGTGTTGGCAAAATTGTTGCCTTTGTTAATAGATAAGCCGCACCCGGAATATTAGCCGCACTTTAGTTTGCAGCGAACTTTCACAAAGTCGTCATTTAGTAACACAATCGCGGGATCGCCGGGGCTTACTGGCTTACTGCCAACCTCGGAAACATTGTTTCCAAGTGAAAAAAGACACACCCTTTATTTACAAGCCGAAAAAGACAGGAACAATAGTGTGGTCATTTTGTGAGCATTCCCAATGGATCCGTGTTGCCTTTAAACAGCCACTTAGCCACGCAGGCAGGCAGCTGAGCTCCGAGCGAAGCCACATCTCCGTGCTGGCACAGGAGCGGCCGTTTTAGCCCTCGCAGCCGGGCGGGGGGAGCGGCCGTTGTAACCCTCGCAGCCCGCGGGGGGAGGGGCCGTTGTAGCCCCCGCAGCCGGGCGGGGGGAGCGGCCGTTTTAGCCCCCGCAGCCGGGCGGGGGGAGCGGCCGTTTTAGCCCTCGCAGCCCACGGGGGAAGCGGCCGTTTTAGCCCTCGCAGCCGGGCGGGGGGAGCGGCCGTTTTAGCCCTCGCAGCCCGCGGGGGGAAGCGGCCGTTGCAGCCCCCGCAGCCGGGCGGGGGAAGGGGCCGTTGTAGCCCCCGCAGCCGGGCGGGGGGAGCGGCCGTTTTAGCCCTCGCAGCCCGCGGGGGGAAGCGGCCGTTTTAGCCCTCGCAGCCCACGGGGGAAGCGGCCGTTTTAGCCCTCGCAGCCGGGCGGGGGGAGCGGCCGTTGTAACCCTCGCAGCCCGCGGGGGGAGGGGCCGTTGTAGCCCCCGCAGCCGGGCGGGGGGAGCGACCGTTTTAGCCCTCGCAGCCGGGCGGGGGAAGCGGCCGTTTTAGCCCTCGCAGCCGGGCGGGGGGGAGCGGCCGTTGTAACCCTCGCAGCCCGCGGGGGGAGCGGCCGTTTTAGCCCCCGCAGCCGGGCGGGGGGAGCGGCCGTTTTAGCCCTCGCAGCCGGGCGGGGGAAGCGGCCGTTTTAGCCCTCGCAGCCGGGCGGGGGGGAGCGGCCGTTGCAGCCCTCGCAGCCCACGGGGGAAGCGGCCGTTGCAGCCCTCTCCCTGCGAGCCGAGTGGCCGTTCTACCCCTCTCCCTGCGGGGAGAGAGGCTCCCCCAGCCCTCTCCCTGCGAGCCCAGCCAGCCCCGTAGCCGCACAAGACTGAAAACACTTTAAAAAGTACAGAGAAATATCACACACTTTTATCGAACTGCCGAGGTAACTCGCCGAGGTAACTCACCCCGATAACACCCCCCGCCCCTCAGTAACGCCACCATCCACAGGCAGGCAATAAGCTGTTCTCTGATTGGTTCATCGTCGGAACAACGGGAAACCATGGATTTCAGACTGTTTTGGCTCGGGACTGGACCAGCATGATACTAGGTAAGGGCAGATATCACATTTTTGTCCATAGATTAGCCGCACCGGAATATTGGCCGCATTTCCGGGTTTCCACCAAAATTTTAGTCTTCTTGCTGCGGCTTGTATTTGTGAAATTACTGTACTTATTTTACAACAAATCCTTGTCACCTTACCTGCATAGCTTGTTCGTACAGTTTTGTTACACCTGCCTCTGCCTCTGCCTGGTGTCTGCTTTGCCAGGTCATAATTATTGCATAACATATGCAAGACTTCTGAAAAATGCCAGAGGTGTACAGGCTCCCTAAATAAGTCCATGTTATTTCTTGCAGCCCACACTTGCTCATGGCCATGAGCAACCTTCTAGAGCCCAGACTTACTTTAGAAAAGGAGCAGGCCCTCTTTGTTGCCAGAGCAGAACATCAGGACATGACTTACACTCAGTTTCTGAGAAGACAGCAATTAATACAGATCAACCTGTATTGTCAAGACAGCTAAAATATCTTGCCTATGCCCCAAACACATACCTTATTTTCAGGTGCAGAATGTTTGCTAAATCACAACCTATGGAAGCATCTCCAGGCCTAATTAATGTGAGCTTTTAATTTAAGCATTTAAATATGGTCTGCTGTGCAGGTCAGGAATCGCACTAATAAATGTAATTTTGATACTGTGAAGAAAGTCCCCTGTAGGTGGAAATTCAGGCTGAAGAAGGCAATATTGTGTTGTCTGAGATTTCTAAGGGGAGGGAGGAGTGGACACCTTTGTGTTAGTATTTACTTTTGTGAATTTTCTTTTCCATGGTTTTAAGAGCATAGTGAAAGTATATTTAGTTGCTCTTCCTAAAAGAAATGCTTCATTTAAATTGTTTTGGATTAGTTAGAGCAGATAACGTGGGTCTGGTGTATTGCTTGCACATGCAGCCATTTAATAAAAGACCTGATGTGCCTAGGTAGACAATTTGGTGACTATTCCAAAGGTGTGTCCTTCGTGTAAGAATCAGGAAAAGGATTGTGAAAGATGCAGTGGAATTCAGCAGCCTCACTCACTCTGACCAAGAAGGAGATTTGCCATTTTCTTTTTACTCTATCATCTTCTTACATTTCTCAACATTTTCAAATCTATATGCCTTATAATCACTCAAGAAATGCATTCTGAATTTCCATGAGAATTTGACAGCACCTGCAGATGTTTTTATGAATATGTATTTAAAGGTAGCATAACTGATTCAATAACCATTAAAATTTCTGTCTCTGTGTGCGTGTGTGTTCACTGGTTTTCTGTGTCTTCTCACAGAGGCAATTCCTCAGTAGATGTTCCTCAGCTCATACAGGAACATGCACGTCAGAAATAGTGCTCCACAGCACACACTCCTAATTGAATCAATCACTGAAATGGGCACCAAGAAGTAATGTTAAGTGTAAAGCATATGAGGCAATAAAAACCAAACAATGTCACTAACTTCATTCTCTGCATGGGATATATTTCATCTAGAGGAACATATGAATTTTCAGTACTGTGTCTGAACTCAGTAGATATTGTAGGGACTATTGTGGGCTGAAGATACCCAACGTGCTTCCATGCCACAGGCCTCAGAGGGCCAAGGTCATGTGAAAGGCATAAAATACTCAGCTAAGTGGTTTGAATAATGGTTAATGGAGTGTCTGTGGGGCATATTTTTGTCTCTTTTGGCAGAATGAAAAACATTCCCTTTTAGAGGAACCCTGTGTACCATCAGTAAATGGCAGAGAATTTCTGCAGAAGGCAGTGCAGTCCCGTGCTGACACTGAGCGCTCACATCAGCTCTAGAGCTGAGCCTGGCTGTTCAGAGCTCTCACTGCAGCCAGCCTTTCATCCACTGTGCACAAACCAGCTGAACAACGACTGCACTCTCTGCACCACAGATGGTTTTAGGAGCTTAAACTTTGCAAAATGGGCCTAAGCAACGAGTGAGAACATGCTGCAAGAATTTCAGAGTTGATTCTGACAATCAGCATTGACAAGACAAGCTGCCGCTTTAAAATAATAAATAGTAAACTTGCAAACATGGGCAGAATATATATGGCCCAAATGTTATTTCAGGGTGACTGAATTAAATTATTTTTTCAATCTTAGAGTTTATGGCTTTATATATAGCGTATTTATATATAAAATAACCAATGTAATATTTGTCCTTTATTGGTTACATTTATTTTGTTAAACTCAGAAGAATTGGTTCATCACTTTCTCTGGAGATTCACAACCCGAATTACTGAAAAGATGAATGATAGGTAGGTAGGTGCCCATGGAGAAAAGACAAAACAGTTTAGGAACTCTCAACTCATCTTCTTGTGTCAGAAAAGAGACATCTGTTTCAGAAAATATGAAGTTAAAACCGTATTTTTTTGTTCGATATTTAAACCCCTACCTTTTCAAGTTCAAGTGAGGTAAGATTATTCACTCATATAATTAAAAAAGAATATGGATTGGACATAATGTGTCTTTGGAATTCACAAGCAGTGCCTGTGATTAGAAATTTCCTGTGGGTTACATCTAAAATGAAGGGAGGTAATATTGAGTGTTTGGGTTGGTTGCTTTTTTTCCTTTGTCTACTTCTTAGAAATACCTCATAGTGACACTGATTTGATACTTTAAACTCCCAAAGCCTTTTGGATTGTGAGGATAGAATGTAAGAAGTTTTACTTGGTGTCAGTCAGTACCTTTTGCTTTTCTTCAGGTTAGAAAAGGTGATTGAGAGGAGTAGCAGTGCTGCTCAATACTACAGTGTAGTTTGTACAGAAAATTAGATTGACTGGCATTGGATATTTTCTTTTCATTTTAAACAGTTGAAAACAATGACAGTGAGCAGAACAGAAAGAGTTCTTGATTGAGCTGCTGAAGAATTTTTTTTTTAAAACCTTAGATGAAAAAATACATTTTAAGCTGAGAATATGAACAGAATCTGCTAAATTAAATGATTTGTTACCTCTTTTTTTTGCATGTGTATGTATAAACTCTCCTGGTGAGGAAGGAAATGGTTGAAAGTCAAATATAGCAGTGAAATATTTGTGTTTTGCTTTTTGCCCTCTCCATTATGTTCATAGTGGCAGCAGGTTCATATGGTGGCAAGCAGTGTGCTCTGCTTGTCCCTGTTTCCATATGGTGCAACCTGGTTTAATCTGCTGCTGACTGGCAGTGCTATGCTTGAGTAAGGAGGGCAGGACTGCTCTAAAGAGAATTTTAGGAAAAGCTTCTTTGTGGAGCCTTTATGAAAAGGTTCTTCACTCTTAAGATTCTCTGATGATACCTGTGTTGATAGCACTTACCTGCAGCCATGATAAGGTTTGGAACCTCAGGCTGAAAAACAGGGAGTGTGTTGGAGTGACAGTTGGCAATAAGGATTTATTTGACCGCCACAAAGTAGCTAGGAGACAATTTAAGCTATAGATGGTGTCTGCTGATTTCTCTTTTAGGCATCTATCTCTGTGTCTTAAATTTAGGTGACTGCATAAAAGAAAATTTATTTATTTCTCTTTTTAAAAAAGAAATTGTTATTTAGTGTATGGATGAAATATGTAGCAATATTTGCAGCCAGGGGTACTGTCCAGAGTTATGAAAAAACATTAGTACATCTCATCTCTGTCCTTTTGGTCTCAGACAATAGAGATCAGTCTTCCACTAGGACTACAGTGTTCAATATCTGTATTGCACTTGATGTATTACATTAGTAAATGCACCAGAGGGAATTTTTGAGGTCCTAGGGCACCACTGGTGGTGAGCAAAGACCCTGAAATTTGTCTCTTTGATATTCGAAAAGAGGATATGAGATTGGTTTGTAAGTTACATGTGGGATCAGTGCATCATCTGAAAATTTTTCTGGTTGATTTTGAATTTCTCACTAAGTTATTGGTTGGGTGATGCAGCACTCAGCTTAAATTTAAAAGGAATTTATTCAATTATTCTCTATCCTGTTGAGGTGAGAGCTGGAGCTCCTTGAAGGGTTCATTGTTGGGTAACTAGTGACATGGTTGGGAAGCTGATAATATCACATCAAGTTTGCAGAGGGGCTTTTGGCACTGATCTGAAATTCTTCTAAGTCCACATGTTGGAGGTGCTGCCTTTTTGTAGCAACTGCCTATGCAGTTGTTATTTTTGTTTTTCTTGCTGGGTATCTGCCCATGCAGCTGGAGTTCTACAGTCAGAAGAGGGGAAATTCATTTATGTTCCTGCATATTATATCAAGGCATGGCAAAGTAAAACTCTCTTAACAGACAAGTTTGAAAATGCTGAGCTGATCCTGTCTTGGATGCAAGTTCAAACTGCTCTTGTAGAACAAAAAATAAAATACAGGTCTCCATTGAGCTGTGGAATGATAGGGAGGTGATTGTGTCATCTCTTTTTTAGGCAAAAATCAGGTGGGCAGTCAGTCTGCATTATTTTTTATGTAGCAGTTAAACCAAAGGTGACTATGTCCAGCTGCAAGAGTTGCAAATGTACCAGTTAAATGTTCAGCAGAGCAAGGAATTTTCTATTTAAAATGCTTGAATTGATAAAAATTATGTTCAATTCTTAACTGCATAAACTGTATCTCCATGTCCTTGGGAAGTCTGAGACAAAAGAAAATCAACACGGGTTAGCCTGCATAATGCAGGCTGTAGAAGCAAGGAGCCAGCTTTGTTTCAGTGAAAGTTTTATCTGATTAATGAGTCAGACTCAGGTATTTGTCCTGAAATAATTAGTGTGAGACTGCATTCATCTATCTGCGCTTGTAAACTGAATGTTGCAATTAGAAGGAGGAGTGTGCACTTTATGCATTATGTTTGTGCAAAATTATTTTCTGGGGACATCACTGCTGTCTTTTAGTCCAGCCTTCAAAAATTCCTGTGTGTCTGAACTAGCATTGTAGATAATTCCTTTGAAAATTTTAAATCCTTAGTATTCTGTTACTGATTTTACAGAACTGTTTAATCTAGTGAGCAAAACAGAAGAGGAAGTTTTTACTCTATATATTTTTGTCCTTGAAGTTCACTTTCTATCTCACGTTATATTTATTGTCTGCTGTTCAAACGCAGTTCCCAAGTCAGAGTTGCTAATTTTCTCATGGGCTTTTAAATGATGTTTATCATATTTATCACTAAGGTATGTAAGTGCCTCAAAAACATTAATGAACTTTCATAAAACCTCTTTGAGATGAATAGTATTAACATTATCTATCTTTTGATTTGGGGGAGCTTAATGCTAGAATCATGAGTGTTCTATTTCAGATATGTATCACCTTTCTTCTGTCTCCCCCAAACATTTAGTGTTGTGTAGCAATTTGTACCCTTGGAACTCATTTCCCAACATCTTTGATGTGCCTGTGAGTACCAGAAATGTACATAGAATTTGAATATTCAACTATTTCCACATGGGCAGAAAGCCTTCAGATGAACTGTGAAGTTTCTAAACAGTTTGAACAAATGGAACTACAGTGATTTCACGATTATAAGCCACACCTGATTATAAGCTGCACTTCCGGGTGATGGCAACATTTTGTTCTTCATCCATATATAAGCTGCACCGGATTGTAAACCGCACTTTCATTCACAGCGAGGATCCATGTGCAACTTTCACAAAGCCGCCTATTAGTAACAGAATCGCGGGATTGTGGGCTTTACTGGCTCGGCTCAGGGCCATGCAGGCTCGGCTTGGCGCTGCCCCGCCACCTCTGGGGCCAGGCGGGCTCCGGCTCAGCTCGGGGCTGCTGCGGGCTTGCACTTCCAGGTTGGCAAATTTCTGAACTTCATCCATATATTGGCCGCTCCAGAGTACAAGCCGCACTTCCGGGTTCAGACCAAAATTTTAGTCAAAATGGTGCGGCTTATAATTGTGAAATTACTGTAATCATTCCCACCAACATTGTGGGCAAACTGTCAGAAAAGGTAAAATATCTCAGTTCCTCATAGTAGTTACTTCTTCCCTGAAATCTTAATCTTTTTTATTCTACACTCTACAGCTTCTACAAATAGAATTTTAAAAGGATCATGTCTGTAATCATTAAGTATCTTCTGTACTAACAAAACTGTAGTAAGGGGGAAAATAGGAGCAATGGAAAGGAGTTCACACAGGATTATAGAAGGAAATCATATAAATACATGGTTACAAACACATTTAGAAAGCAGCAGCCAAAAGATGTGTGGTTAAGAATGGTTTGGCTGGTCTACCATTTGCAGATTTCCAAAGCTTATGATAAAGTTTTTTTTCTATGTGCTTTAAATCAAGGTGTAATGTCAAAAGAATCATTCCTCCTATATAGTAATGTCTGATTAAAACTGAAGGAGAGGCAATGGACATTTGAGGGAGATTTCAGGTGGGCTCTTTTAAAAATTGTTAAAGGCATCTTTATTCTATGTTTTCAGGGAACAAATAGCAAGGTGGTAAAGTTCAAAAATTTGAAATAGCACTCAGTAACAGTGAAACTAGACCTTGCTGCTATGAGTTGCTATTCAAAAAATGGCAGATGAATTTCAGTGTTGCTAATTCTGAAATTATACCTGTATGTAACTTCAGAAATGCTGTAGTTTTCACTACATTTGGGCACTTATGGATTATTCCGCAAAAGTGACCTAATTTTAAAATTACTGAAAAGAGAAGACACATTTTTAGAAGGTGGTCTCCCTCTTTAATTTGGCAAGGATATTTCAGGCCTGGAAAAGAGATGAAGAAGAATAATGAAATGATAAGAAGATTGGAATGAATTCCCTGTGTGGAAAAGTTAAATAGACTAGAACTTGGAAAAGAAACAACTGAACCAAGCACACAATAAAGGTCTCCAAATGAATGCAAATAAGGACTGATTATTCATCACCTCTTGTAACAGAAGAGCCAATGGGCAACCACTGAAACTCTTATAAAGCAAATATGAACCAAAATGCTTTGTTTTACATGTTATGCATAATTCAAGTGTGTAACTTGGGATTTTACATATATCAAAAGTATAAAAGGAACATTTAGCAATTACAGAAAGCATAGACTCATCAAGGGCTATTAAACACCATAATGCAAATTCTTTCTCAGGAGGCTGGGACATTATACTTGCAGAAGTATTATCTATATTTGCTTTTTTTTATGCTTTTCCCACTCTTATGTTTTCCACGCTGAGACAGGATAACAGATTATGCTTCTCATCTGACATAATCTGTTCTTGTTTTCTAACAACTTCCTGACAGAAACACAAAGCATGTTTGTCCTGTGCATTCAGTAAGGCAATAAAAATTTGAAGACTGTAATGTGTAGTTATGCGTTAGCACAACAAGCCAAATTTTGTCATCTTTTCAAGAAAATACTGGGAAATTACAGCAATGGGTTTCACAGGTAGTTTCTAACAGTGAACGACAGGTCTTTTGCTGGGACTTTTGCTTTCTACTCTGGTCCTCAAAGTCTCTCTGATATCCTTGTATCTCCTTTTCCCAAAGCTGATTTCATCTATCAGTTTATATCTCCTCAATTTTATTCCTTTACGCATCTTTTTCTTGATTCTGACATTTAAGATAAAACTTCCATTTCTGCTCTGTTTCACATCTTACCCTAATAGCTCTCCATTATCACTCATGCTTCTTTGTTCATCCCACTTTCTAAAGCCAACCATTTGAGGTCCACATTTGACCTATGTTAGCTCCCTAGAGTCATTTATTTTTACAGATTCCAGTGTGAGTGTCTGAAAATCCTACTAAGGGTGATAATTTTTCTGATAAATTCCCTGAAGGGCAGGTTCCTCTAAATGAATGTTATTGCAAACAGCTCAAGTTAAGAAATATGAAAAACAGAAAACAAGGCAATTAAAAAGATGACAGCTTTTACTTTTATGATTATGAATGTAGGTACTGTTATGTATTTATGTGTGAACAGATGTTGTGGCCAGAACGCTGGTAACATGGCTCATGGAGCATGCAAAAGACTGGAAATATTTCTGGTGTGTTTGTTACAGCTGTGTAGGGGGTTGAGTCAGCTTTACCTCTTGACACTTGCTCTTACCTGGGTGAGGAAGTATTCAGGAGTCATCTTTTTCTCTGACTGTGATTCTACCTTCTCCAAATTAAGGCTAGAGCTATATTTTTTGAGAGCATGGCTGAAAAAACAGAAGAGCAAGACAATATACTCTTCAGTTTTTCTTCCCTGCATCATGTCCCCACTGCTTTGCTGAGCTAAAACCAGGGAGAGGGGTAAGGACTATTCTCTGATGCTATCAGACCATCTTACATCAAAGAAAACCAAGGAAACAAGAAAGGTTGAACATCATCCACAGAGATGTCATGCTGCCCATGCTGTGTTGGTTGAGCTTTTTCAATTAATGTAAATGTTTTTCAGAACCATCTGTACAGGGAAGTGTTGTCAGGTTTTTCCCCACCCACACCATTTTTTGTGCACCTTAAGCCTGTACAGTTATTAGCTGTGTGACACCCCAAGCTCTCAGGGGGCTTCCTGTTCCATCATCCAAAATGGAATTAGTTTTTGCTGTGCAGAGTGCTTTTCAGGAAAGCTGACAGGAGTAAAGACATTTAGCTCTCCTGCTGCTATGTTCTTCCAGTAGATGAATGTATTACCATACACCCACCATAATCTGCTCCAAAACATTTCATTTGCAATGAAAGAAAATAAAACCCAAACCACATTTTCATGCTGTTACTGCTGCCTGGAGTAGTTTTTCAGTCTTAGACTGAACATACTTTACCTATTGCCCTCTCAGCGAGGGAAGAGACAAAGCACTCTTAAAGGATCGTGCTCCTTCAGTCATATTCTGGTGACCTCTACACAGGGAAGTGGTGTCTATGCAGAGTGAGAAAAAGAGTTTTCCTTTTCACTTTGCCCTTTTCTTGGGCACATATTTGTGTAAATTAAATAAACTTATGAAATCATTTCTAGCCAGGAAAAGTGAATCCAAACCGTTTTTTAGGGGGAGAGTGGAGTGGGGCAGGTGTGTGACCTAAAAGAAATTCATAGAATACTTCTCTTTTTAGAAGGTTTTTTGTTAAAATTCTCCCAGTTTTCTTGTCATTGAATAAAAAAATGTATGTGATGCAGAACAATCAGAACCAGTCTGTGATCTACCCAGACATTTATCCTACTGTTGAACCCCATCAGTTAGAAGATGAAATTAAGGTGGATCCTATTAGCTGAGAACAGTAAGGAATGAGAAAGAAAAGGGTTTAAAGTGTGCCTGTTGCTTTCAGAAGAATATCAGTTTGGAACATGACAGTCAAAGACTCAAAATGTTTGAAGCTCCCACTGTAATTGGGAGAAAAATTTGTGACTGGATGACTCATGTCAATAGTTACTTGAATTGATTGGTTAACTCATTAATTATTGCTATTTGTATGTTTCTGGGTAGATTAAAGGTGACTGTCTAAAACACTGTTTAGAAAAATCAATTTTCTTATCATGCTTGTTGGTTCTGTTCAGCAGTTAGTAGAAATGTGTCAGACAATAGTGTCTACTGGATAAGAGAAAAAGCTGGTGAGAAAGTGAGGACTCTGTTTTTTGTAACCCTCTGGTGGGTTGGCCCTGGGTAGCAATTTAACATCCACCCAGTGTCTTGCTCACTAAACTTGCTGCTCAGCAACTTGAAGCCAAAATTCTTTTCAGGGAAACAAAACAGTAAGAGAATAAGGCAAACACATATGTTACAAATTTTCTCTGCCTATACTGCCCTGTGCATAGAGACAGTTGAATGCTTCTGTTTCAAAAGCTTAATTTTAGCCTAAGACACTGGAGAAATTTTGAGAAATTGTCAGCTAGCCTGAACATTACAAATTGTTTGCTAGACACCCAAGATTAGTTGCTTTGATACTACCCCTTGCTAAATTGAGGGATGGATTTCAGTATATTCTACTGGGGATAAAATTGGGAAGCTCTGTAGAAGATACTGAAAACTAATGAAAGTCTGAGACCATGGCTGGACCGTCCAAATGACTGGATTCATCTCCCAGGTAATGGTAGAACTGACAGCCTGATTGGACACAAGCAGCAGAGAAATCCAGGTGGAAAAAACGGGTTAACCTGCTATCATTAGCTTTCCATTAGTGTGGTATGGTTTGATTTATTACATCACCTAAAGAGCAGAGCTACTCAGAAGTGGATAACTCTAAAGTTTAATGGCCAGATTAACTAATGCTGATGCACAGAGGTTTAAATTAAACCTCTCTAAGCTATCTTGGGCCACTGCAGGATTCCACAGGAAGGATGGCTTTCAGACCCATCCTCTTCTGAGGTTATATCCAGGCACCTTTGAATTTCACTTTCCAAATGATATGAAAATGTGTTAAAATACCTTGGATAAGGCTGCACATAATTTTAAGTGTTTATTTTTCTTTTGAATTACACAAGTTTCTTCAACAGAGTATCTAGTTCCATGAAGATACTGTCTTTGATTTCTTTTGCTTAGGATTTCACACACACTTTTCCAATACTTGGGATTTTGTGGCTAATTTTATTCCTATTTGATTGTACAGGCTTTTGATTCTGAATCATGCCTAATTTTAGATATGCCAAAGTCACCTGAAGTTTACAGCTGCAAATTAATCTCTATCTACATCCTGCTTTACAAACAAGGAAAATTGGTTTGTTTACATTTTCAGACTAAAGGCAACACTTTTGCATAGGCTGTTTTCTTGTTCTCTTTGCAGATATGTGAGTAGAAGTCTGTTGCTTTTCTTCACTTTTTTATTTCCAGTACGAAATGTCAGAAGTCCCCAAAAGCTACAGCACTCCCTTGGGTGCACAGTTATCTGAGCTAATACACAGATGATTTAGATAGTAATAAAATAATGATGTATAATGAGCACATTTAGTATTTCATGCATGTGAAGGATCCCAGTAGTCAAAGGCAGAATTGATCTTGATTTTCTCATTTTACACTGTAGGAATAACCAAGCTATTACAATGTTATCTGACAACTGACGTAATTGTAAAAGCTTACTTGCATAGTGTTTCTCTCCTGACACATTCTCTTTTTTTCTGTCAAATGCATTGTTCATTATAAAAGGGAACATCACAAAAGAAAATGAGAAATTTCTTCTTTTTTCATAAAGAAACACTTTATTACACCTAATGTCTTCCTTTCTGCTGAAAAACTGGTATCCTGTATAGATAGAATTGTTGTCAACTTTATCTACACTAAACTTCAGATTTTTCTATCCTGAGTGATTTTCAAGCTATCATTCAAATTTGATACTTTAATATTTGAAGTATACCAAGTGTAATTTAGACAGTTGTTAAGCTTTTGACTATTGAAATGCATGAGGTTGGTCTTTTGATATCCCTTGGCTTGTAAAAAACTTTCTGTGCTATAAGTCAAAACATTTAGTTGTAGAGCAGATTTGAAAGGCGAGATACAGTAGGTTGTATGAATTACAAAATATGCAAAAGAAAGGACTTCTTAGTTCTTCATCCATCCAAATACCCTTCTAAGTCACTGAATGTTTCATGTACAAAAAGTATGCAGGGTTTGGCCAGAATTTTTTCTCCCTCTCTCTGTGTGTAGGTAAGCAATCATTCCTAAACCAACAATTTAAGACTCTGCCATAAAATTATGTCTCATATATCCTTTACAAACCTAAAAAACATAAAATCTGACAAAAGATTGTGCACTGGTTATGTTTTCTATTTTGTTTAAGGATGCCCTCTATGCTTATAAAAAGAACTAAAATATCTATGAATGAACAGGGGGGAAAATGATTTTGGAAAGAGGAAATTAAAGCTGCTCCTGAAGATTCTCTGATTTGATCCAGACACTGACTAAATGTAGCAATAGCTCTGACTGGCGTAGAACACCACAAGTCCTCAATGAGAGCATGTCCAGCACTAACCACCTCTGGGAAACAATGGCTATGGCTTAATCTGGTCCTTAAATCTGCAAGCATTTCCAGGTAACTGGTTTGATTACTCAGGAACCCTGAGTATTAAGTAATATCTGCCATTCTGGACCTGTGATGACAAGATTGCTGGCCTGCAGCAGATAACCTAGAGACATTTTCTGGTTCAGTACTAACAGTAAATAAGGTGAAAAGAAGAAAAAGAACTTCCTATCTGCCTGCCCCGAGTCTTAGCTCTGAAAGTTGGAGTACTGTCAGGCCCTTTTACATCAAAACACAAATCTGTAAACTGCTCATACCTGTCAGAAATCACATGGAGTCAGTTAATTAGCTTCTGAGCTGACGAGGAGGCAGTGCAGATCAGAGTCTAGCAAAACAGCTGGGGGTACCTTAGCTAGCAATAAATAGAACTTTGTTCCTCACCTTCCTCTCTACTCTTATGCACTCTGTCTTCCTAGTCCTTCTGTATGATGGTGATATATAAGTCAAAGAACAACTCTAAAGAAATATTTTACATTTATAAATGCAGGAATATTAAAGAACTGGTAGGGGCAATAGTACTGCAGTAGATGAAGGTGAAGATCTAATGGAATATGCAATTAATATATGCAGCATCATTCTTTCATGTGAGAGCATCTGATTAGAAAGAAATGATTCATCCAGCATGGGGATTTGGAAGCAGTCCTGTTTATTGTCATACTGCTGCTGATCATGGGCAAACTTCAAAGGGTGAAAGGTATGATTGTGTTTGTGATATGAAAAGTAGGTCAGTGATAGAGATGATACTTTTCATTAAGGGTACTGTGTTAGCAAGTTTAAGATGCCTTGTCTCAACTACCTTAGACCCATCGCACATCCTCACCATCAGCTGAATACAGTTAAGTATTTACTTGACATGGCTCATGTTAGAACTAAATCAAAACTGAAAAAAAGAAAACCAACAAAATCCACCTTTTTGGTTACCCTTTAAAACAAATTAACCCCAGAAGTTTAACTTACAGTATTTTTCACTAGTTCCCCAGAGGTTCTAACTTCAGTATCTCCTTTGCAATGTAGGTCGTCAAGGAATATCTTGAGCTCATCTTTTCCTCATGCTACAATAACTTAATAGTGATTTGAATTCTACTGAAATATTTCAGATTGAAGCAGTGCCTTGCAAATAGAAGCTGTGGTATCCCATGGCTCTTTTACTAAAGCTTGAGATATACAAGTCCCAACCACAGGAAGCAGTTAGGCAGATCAGACAGCACTGCACAATGTTTTGGCAAAACTACTGGAATTTTCACAGGAGAAAACAACGGTGCTCCTGCACTCACAGAATTTATGACATGAGTGAAATAACTATGGAAATCATATGAGCAATCTTTAGTTTTTTGGTTTTGTAAGGGGGTTATTAGTTTAGTAGTTTGTGAGTATTAAGTTGTTTGCTCTTCAGTAGCTGACCTAGCATAGAATTTTTTGTGTTCCTTCTCTAGGTCTCTTAAAAAGAATCCTCTCTGTTTATTAATTGGTCATTAGTTATTTTGTGAATAATTAGTAGATGGATGATTAGAAGAGCTCCTTCCAGTGACTGCCAAAAATATTTTTTATTGTGAAATGCTTCTGGTATTAGTGATGACTTCTTTGCTTGAAAAATTTTGTACAGATAATTTTATGTCTGAATATTCACAAATAGGGTATTTATGCTGCTCGGGACTGGATACTTTGCTCTATAGTAGATAATGGATTTATTCCTTTTAGCTTGTCATACAGAATAAAAGAAATTCCAGGAGGAGTTTGAATTTTTTGTTGTTGTTCTGTGCCACTGGATTTGATGCATTTTATTTTAATAAAAAGCAGGAAATATTTTATAAAGTGATGAAGGCATAGACTAAATTATAAAGTAGTGGTTTTAATAATTTTTGTTTATTTTTCCTGCAGTTTTATCTGCAACCCTTGGGATATTAATGGTGCTTTATGACTTCAGTGTGTTTCTGCTCTGGCTGGGATTCTGCAGTTACTCAGCAAGGCTCTAAGGTGTTGAGTACTTCACTTCTGTGAAAGCCAGTGGGAACAGAGGAGAAACTGGAACTCAATTGCCCATTACGGTGTAGAAAAATAAAACCAGGAGGTAAATCAGAACTTGTGCCAGCTGCAGAGCTGGAGTTCCCCTTGCAGTGGAGGAGTGGTCCCCAACTAAAGTTATTGGTGCAGGTCTTCAGCGAAGGGAGCAGGTTGAGCTTGTCCGGCTGCATCTAAGGCTTGTCTGCCTGCTGAGGAGCAGCACAGCTCATCCTTGCAGCTCTTACCTACAGTGATGTGGTGCACTGGTAGAGAGAGGGCTTTGTCTTTATTCACAACACATTCAGTGTGTCTCGGCAGGGGAGGAAACAACACTGTCAGCCTGTACTCTGCCATCGTCTGCAGAATAAACTGAACTCTAACTCACCATTTAAGAGAAAGAAGGAAAGGTAAAGAGAGAGAAAGGGATTTGTTCTCTGCCTTATTCATACATTAGCTCTCTGCAAAGGCACAAAGCAGAAGGAGCAGCATCAGCAACCTTGCAAGCAGTGACTGTTTCCAATTATTATGGTCTGAGCTACTTTGAGAAGGCAATTTATTACTTACACATATCACACTTGAGCTCTGCTGAAAACTGGATGTGGCAAGCACACTTTGCTTCTGATTTATACATAAAGATTTGCGTCTTTCACAGAACAAACCTTATAAGGAGAGACTCAACCAAGGCAGGTAAGAGATTTCTACATAAGTGTCACCTTCTACATTGTTAACATATGTTAACAAATACTACTTCTGACTATGGTGCCTGGCTGTCACTGAGCACTTAGAACTATTGTGTTTGTCCTTATGTCGTGCTCTCTTTAGGGAAGTTTAATCTCAAGAACATCTGCAGTATACTTTAAAGATGTGTTTACAATTTTTCTTAAGCATTAAAACTCATATTGAATTGTAAACCTTAAAAGTTAGGCTCTGTGTGAAGTAATATGTTCATAGAATGTGTTTTGAGATATATCTGTTGCTGTTTCTATATGATGTTTAATAATCAATTTGTAGCATTAAAAATTAATTTCTTTACTGTTGTGTTCTGATGCATAGGACTAGTGCACCAATTAGTCTAATAACACATATTCCCAGGCAGCTCTAAATGATCTAGCTAAACATTTTTAAGTGTTTAGTCATGCTTATCCAATTGGCAGAAATAGAGTTACGAGCTTTTGCACATGGCATAAGTGATTTTTTTTGCTATGGTCAAGTGAGTTGTTTTGTCAACATGCAGTTCAGTAAAAGCATAGTAACAGAATGATAATATTACAAATATAGTCTGTGCCCAACTTTGTGAATTAAAACAAGTCTTGGTTATAATTTAGTATTGTGTAAATAACAACACTGCTGATTATTTGACCTGCTGGTAGCTGGCAGGTCAGATAATAACAAAGCACATTTTTGGGCAGAGAGTTAGAACCAGTCTTTGCAATCTTGACACTGACTGGTACTTTGAGATAGGGACTAAGAGAAAAATATATTGACAAAGGTTTCATCTTTATCAAGTTTATAAGTTGATAATTTTTTTAGCTCTGTGTTTAATCCTGTGTATTAGATAATTTTTGGAACTCGGTGCTTAGCATAAAAAATAGTCTAAATGAATTACTCATATAGGGTGAGAGAGCTAAGAAAACTGAAGGAGGATGAGTAATAAAACCTGCTCTAATGACACAATACAGAATTTAAACATAACTTTTTCTAGTAAGTACATAAATAATCTTTCTCAAATACTTTTCAAATACTTCCTGCTGACCTGTAACCTTATTTTCCATTTCACCTGTTACTAGTCCTTTGCCATAGAGTTATACTTTCTAGTTATTTCATATATACAAGATTTTAAGTGCTAACAGAATAAGGGCTTTTGATGACATTTACTATAGTTTTTAATTATTATTTCTAATCAAAGTGGAACTGAGACCAGTGCATGTGGCCTTGGCTTTTATCCAGTGTGACTTATTGGAATATTCTGAGGAGCTAAAAATGAACAAATTTCATTGCTTGTCTGGATTTTTGCAACCTTTTTTCATTTGGATTATTTTGGTACTGACAAGATGTGGCTACTCCATGTAGAAAATAAGCTTTTGCACGAAATAGTGTGAGTTTCCAGACTTGTAGGAAGCCAGAGACTTCCTTTAGAACTTTTTCACTAGACTTTTCACATGGCAAATGTGGTAGTGTTTTGTAGGGAGGAACATGAGGCTCTGCATTTCTGGGAGAAATCTGATACAGTTTCCTATTAAGTTATTGCCTAAATTCTACAGCCTCAGAATTTTTACTTGTCCCGAAACAGGGAAGAAAATAGTGAAAGGATAAAATTTGAATGTGCCTGATAGTTGTTTCTCACAATACTAGATCTCTGGGCAGGAGATAACTTTGGTGTACAGCCAACAAAATCTTCAATTAGATCCCTAGAATGAAACACATCAGTGTGGCTCCAGAGGCATTGAAGGAGAAACACCTGTTGAGGATCTGGCTTTTGGAGAGTCAACAATATCCATACTGGGATGCTAATGCTGTCTGCATGTTTGCCACAGGGGTGCTAGTGCTGTCTGGATTGCACCACAGGGCTGGATGAACTGTGGTCAGGAAGGAGACTTGAGGATGATAGGGAGTAAATTAGGATCCTGGGACAGCAACCTGAAGTGAATTTACACATCATAATGCTTTGAGTCATGTTCTGAACAACTTTCTTTCTTTAGAACATTGATAGAGGGGGTTGAGGAAGCTTGAACATACCTTAATGGCTACAACAATCTCAGGACTTACTTTCATAAGGCCCCAAAAGGTGATCCCAGAATGAATGTAATGATACAGGAAGGGTGCCTCATGTCAGCACATTAAAATCATATCTAAGAACTGAATCAGACAAGTCTGTTGGAAATGCAAGTTTGCTATGGAACTGTGCCTGCAGCAGAAAATTCTGGTCCATGGTAATTCCTGGAGCTTGTCTGCCGAGTGTCCTGATGGACAGAGCTAGGCCAGCACAAATCCTAGTAATGTCTTGGAATAGACACATTTTCACAGTAAGGAAAATTCTTACCTACTATAAAGCCCTTTTCTCTCCATAGCTAGAAAGCACAGTGACAGCTTATTCCAGGTTACTGTTTGGCCCAAAATCTTATGGAACCATACAGAGAAATGTAGTACCAAATCTGATCAAATTTCCTTTTTTGTCATCCTTCTCTGTGGTCTCTCAGCACAGTGCAGAGCAGTGTGTGTATCCAAGTACACTTGAATGGGGAAAAGAGCTACTCAGAACACTTTTGTCAGCCCTACACCAGCCAAGAAGCCCTTTTGCCTAATAGAGAATGAGGGTTTTTTTGTTCTCTCTTGTCTTCTCTACTCATGGTAGGAATAATGCCTAATGTTGTAGCCTTTGAGGAAAGTTCATTCCTCATGTTCACCATCTTCATCCCACCTCCATGTGTTATACTTACTATTTGTCACTGGCATTTGTCAAAGTGATGAGGTACTTTGTTGGTGAATTAACATTTACTAATTTGTCACTATAAGTTTTACACGGGACAGCTTGAAAATATTTTAATTTTTTTTCTATACAGTCTGGAGGTTTTTTCCCTGCATTTATACAAAAAAATACATTTGTTTATTTGCATACCCAACTGAACAGTTTATGTATAAATAAAGAGTTAAGAAGCCCTTGATATTTCTGATCCAGACTTTTCACTGAGACAGTAAACACCTAAGTTTCCTGATCTACTTCTTCTATGGTTCTATACAAACTACTCTTATCTGTCTCTGTGGCCCTGTTTGTGGCATTGCAGGCTCTGTGCCTGGTATTGTGTGGTGTTAGGAGTGCTGCAGTTCATTCTTTAGTCGTACAGTACCAGGTGTTTGGCTGTTCTATTACTTCAAAGTTAGACAAAGGACAATAATAAAAGCTCCATACCATGTTCTGCACTCCTTCAATTCAGATCTGAAGCCTTTCGGGAATATTTAAACAGTAAGGTCAATTGTAAAGCATATATATTCCAAAGCCTATTTTATTTTCGCCCAAAGGATTTCTGACTTAGGAAGCATTAATCTCCTATTTCATCATAAATTATATTCCTTCTTGAATACCTTTAAATTAACTGATATATATTTCACAGAATGGATTAATTCACCACCTTCAAAGCATAATTAATACAAATATCTGGGAAAGGGAAAACTCTGCTGCAATTACCAATGCTCGTAATTATGTGTGTAAAGACAAGGGATTTTCTTGAAAAACTGTGCATATGGCTTGCCTGAAGTATCAAAATTAGGGAAGTCTAAACTTGCAGGTTACATCTAAATTTTTCTTTAATGCACTATATTTCATTTAGAGTTTTCTTGGAATTGCTTTCTTGTTTCCAGTATTTTGATGTTTTAGAATGCAATGGTGCAGTTTAGGCACAAAGAATGATATTTATGTTCCTTACATTGGCTATTACTACAAGCTGGCCCTTTAGTTTCTCCTCTTCAGTCAGTGGAGAGAGACATGCACCTCTAAAAGCTTAAAAGCTTTGAAAGTCTAACATGTATGGTATGAAGAGACTACAGTGGCTGGAGGTAGCTGCAGATGGCCTAGCTTTTAAGCTTAGATTAGACAGCTGGGTTTAAGCAGTCAAAGTGATAGTGCTGCGTGTAAGTACAGAATGCTTGAGTCAGAATTAAAAATGCTGTAGTTGATGCAGATTCATAATTTCAACACATCTAGGTCCTCATTCAGAGTGTATCTGCTCTGTAGACCAGAAGCAGGCTAAGAGAGCCAGGTAAAACTGCAGTTTTGGCCACAGGCTGCTCATGGTGGCATTAGAGAGGATGAAAGAGATAAGATGATGCTGCTTGACCTCAGGAAGTTGGTGTGAGAACAGCTTGTCTGACCATCCCCCCCATTGTGAAAAGTATACACTGAACTGGATGAAAAAAGTTGAAAAGCTCAGTGTATTCCTGTAGGTGTAGACAAAGAGATTACAGGTGACCTGGCCCCTGATAAATCACAGTTGTACAAATAACCAAAGAGAAGGAATAGCCTTGACCTTAACAGGTTGCAGCTGTGACTAATAAAGATGAGTGTGATAAAAGGGGTGAGTTAGCTGGTTAGAAGATCTTGGAGGTAGAGGGCCTGGAAAAGAGGACTTTGAGAAAGTAGAGGAGCCCTAAGGAGGGAGGAATGATCCAGAGAGAGACACAAAGAACAACAAAACAAGGAAGAGAGTTGCTGCAGTAAAAGATCTGCTATGAGGTCAGTCTGGATCTGATGGAATTAGAGCCTGCAGTCAGAGTTCAGCTAGGTAAAAACCTGTGCTCAGATTCTGAAAACCAATATTTGCAGTTATAGTCCAGTAGGAAATAGCCTGCAGCCAGAGACTGCAGTTGGACCCTACAACAGGAGCTCACTCTAGTCAGAGTCAGGATGGCTAAGCTGTAAAGAAGAATAAACCAGGACCCTTTTTGTGGTTTTGAATGAGAGTCTGTGTCTTGGCTTATCTCTACCTTTAATGAGAGGTATGCTGCAACATTTTCCAAGTAATTTCTAAATTTGTCTTGAAAAGCTGTATTCAATAGAAGCCCTGTTCTCTCCCTCGAACTACAGTGTGAACTCTCTTGCTATTCCAACAGTTCACTAAGCAAGGAGGTAGAGTATGTTTGCTTTGAGTGCATTCACTGATGTTCTAATTGCCTTTTATTATCTAGTTAATAAGGTGGCTCTGGAGTGCATAATGCACACTGTTAAGAAGTATTCATTCTGCACCCTCCGTTAGCCCCAAAGAGGTAGGAGCAGTGGATGTTGTGATATGCGTTAGATATAATCATTGTGAGGATATTAAAAAAGCATTAGTCAGGTACAAAAAAATCAGGAGTTTGGGGTGGTATGCAGAAGATTTTTTTTAAAAATATGGATGGTTCTCTATGTCTTTTTTTGGTTTTGTTATTTGGCTTTTGAGTGTTTCTCCAGAATGACTAGGTTGGAAGAGACCTTCAAGATAAAGTGCAATCCATGTCCTAACATCTCAACTAGACCATGGCACTGAGTGCCACATCCAGTCTTTTTTAAACACATCCAGGGATGGTGACTTCACCATCTCCCCAAGCAAACCATTCCAATACTTTCTCACCCTTTCTGTAAAGAATTTTTTGCTAATATCTAACATATATTTCCCTTGGTACAGCTTAAGAATTGTGTCCTCTTGTTCTGTCAGTGCTGCCTGGAGAAAGAGACCAACCCCACCTGACTACAGCCACCTTTCAGGAGTTGTAGAGAGTGGTAAGGTCACCTCTAAGTCTCCTCCAGGCTAAACAACCCCAGCTCCCTCAGCCGTTCCTCGTTGGGCTTGTGTTCCAAACCCCTCACCAGCCTCGCTGCCTCCTCTGGGTGTGCTCAAGTGTCTCAATGTCCTTCCTAAACTGAGGGCCCAGAACTGAACACAGCACTCGAGGTGTGGCCTCACCAGTGCCAAGCACCTCCCTGCTCCTGCTGGCCACACCATTTCTGATCCAGGCCAGGATGCCACTGGCCTCCTTGGCCACCAGGGCACACAGCTGGCTCATGTTCAGTTGGCTGTTCACCAGTACCCCCAGGTCCCTTTCTGCCTGGGCACTGTCCAGCCACACCATCCCCAGCCTGTAACACTGCAGGGGGTCATTGTGACCAAAATGCAGGACTCAGCTCTTGGACTCATTAAACTTCATCCTATTGGACTCTGCCCCTCCATCCAACCCTTCCAGGTCTCTCTGCAGAGCCCTCCTACCTTCCAACAGATCAACACATGCTCCCAACTTAGTGTCATCTGCAAATTTACTAATGAAAGAATCAATATCCTCATCCATGTCATCAGTAAAAACATTGAGCAGAACTGGCCCCAGCACAGACCCCTGAGGGACACCACTGGTGACTGGCCCCCAGCTGGATGCAGCACCATTCACCAGCACTCTGGGCCCAGCCATCCAGCCAGTTCTTAACTGAGTGAAAGAGTGCTCCTGTCTAAGCCATGGGCTGGCAACTTTTCCAGGAGTAATCTGTGGAAAACAGTGTCAAAGGCCTTGCTGAGGTCCAGACAGAAAACATCCACAACCTTCCCCTCATCCACCAGGCAGGTCACCTGGTCATAACTGCTTCAACCAGGAATGCTTGTTTGTTTTTGTTTACAGAGGTATTCTTTTTATGCAATCACAGACTTCAAGGAGGTGAGACATTGAGCCCTGCCATTAATGCTGTGAAATAAAACTTGCAGTACAAACTGTTAGGTAAGATTTAGACCAGTTTTACTGTTACAGATCTTAGTAAATATGGCCATTGAAATCCTGTAAATTTTATTTAGTAAGTTTCAATCCATCCTAGACCATATTTTTTGGTTAAACTTGTCACCTAAAAAAAATGAACAAATTGATCAGTGTAGATGCGATAGCAATGAGTAAGGTATAAAAATATTATTGGTGGGTGACAGAAAAGCTTCACTTCGATTTGGGAACATAAGAAGGTGAAGCATTCCTACTGCACAAGTATTCACAGAACTTTCCTCATTTAGCTCTTCCAGTTTACTTGGCTACTCCTCTGCCTTTAAGACCAATGCTGGATAAAGTTTTATATTCTTGTTTATCACTGTCTCTGCATTTGTGACACTTTAGAAAAAAGATTTGCAAACTACCTGTTTGTGATATCCTTTTTTCTGTGCAGGAAAATAATACTTATGTTAGGAATTTTTTGTAACTGATAAACTCCCAATTAATTAGTTGCTATTAACAAATATGTATATTATGAATAAAAGTGATAGAGTTCCTACAGGAACATTGATTGAATACCTAACAGAAAAGAGGGACTGCTGTGTGTTACTGAATGTAAGCCTGGATGTTCAGGTGACACAGAATCAGAACAGTGGATTTCCACAGCACCCATTCGCAACCTCATATAGGAAAATACTTCAGGGAGGGATGTGAGCATAAAACATTACAGTGCCTGAAGGCTCACTTGAGATCACAGTTAACTGCTAAAAGAAGACCTACACTGTCTTTAATTTCTAGAATAAAATCATTTAAAGAGTCCTCTAGTCAGAGAGGCATACATTTAAAAAAAATATTTTGATAAATTGAGGTGTTAAATAATAATTATGTATATTGATTGAATACAGATGGCACTATTACAGTAGTTTAACTTTTGATAGGTGTAGACCCAGCTGAGTTATGGAATTAGAAACTACCTTTTAACAGATCCAGATAAGCTAGTCATTTTCAGTGTGTTCCATAAACTTTCCAAACACAATTTATATAATATTTTGTCATAATGCATTAAGCATACACAGTCCAATCTTTATCAGTCCTCTGATGTTGAGTATGTTAATACTCCTAACTCATAAATGATGATTTATTTTCAGTAGGAAACATGTGGTTGGTCCAGATGTTCAAACAAAATTACTCCCAACAGGCTGACAAAACAGGTTAATTCAAGAATGGATAGGTCTAAATTTGTGTAGAATAAAATTTGCCGTAATTCAAAATAAGGATGACGTATAAGAAAGGCAGAAAAATATGAAAGAAACTGGAAAAATTGTTTTACTTTTAAATGTGAAAAACCTATTATGTGGCTTCTCTATGTCATAGACATATATTTATAATCTGTTTAATGAAAGTGATGAAGAAACAGAATATATGTGTAATTTCAATATTGAACTAAATTCTACTTTTATTGCTTCATTCAGAAAGGAAAGTTAGGATTCATCTAATTGCTGTTAAATTATGTTGAATTGTTGGATTAATGCTATTTGAAGTTGTTGTATGTTGCTTAATTTCTTTTCTTGGAAGTCAACAGTGACTATCACTAACAATAAAAAAGTTTAACATTATTTCATTGTTTAAAAACCTGTTGTATAATCTCTTTATCTGGCAGCCACAGATCAGGGATGGGTTGTGTGTAGAAAGGTCTCTTGCTGCAAAGTTTTATCTGTATTTTTTCTTGAAACTGTCTCAGCAAACCTGGAGTAAAAGACGATTTTTTCTGTTACAAAGGGTGGGGTTCGATACTGCCTGATTAACAAGAATTTATTTATTCTTTGTGTTGTATTGTTCTGAGACTTGCATTTTCTTCTGGCAGCTCTGGGCTACAGCATTGTCTTTCTCATATCTAATATATTTTGTTACAAAGTCACAAATTATACCATTACAAAATAATCTTCACTTTGTGGACCCGTGTTTGGTATTCTCAAACTGACATCACAAGAGCTAATAGTGATTGGCAAGTTCTCTATTGTGTGAAACCTATCTTCTGATACGAAAGGTGTCACTCACTCTGTGAGGAGTTTCTTGTACTATGAAAAGCAAGAAGAAATTTTATGCTCAGCCTGTTTCAGGAGTAGGAAATACATACAGCAAATACCTTGATTATTTAAAAATAAGAGGTTGCAATAAAAATGAACTCAAATTATCTTTGCATTGTATTCTTTCTTTATCCTTATGTACAATGTGGTAAGCAGTGACTCATATGCACTATTACACTATGTTGTAATTAATTTTTTTTTTTACATAGAGATAGAGGATTTAAACAAAGTATTTTTTCAAATCCCCCATAGAAGATTTTTTTTCCTACATCTTATATGTGAGCTGTTAGAACAACTTTCACTTATAGATGAGGCATCCCCACGGTGCTGGCATCTTTTATTGTTTGCTTTTATGAGACCTCTCTGGGCATCAAGATCTGTTTTCTTACGGGAAATTAATTTGAAAGTTGTCCAAGTTTCACTTAGTTTCAGCAAGCAAACAAAGAAATTGGTGAAGACAAGGTAACAGTTGTCTGCAGCTTGAGCTGAAGCAGATCTTCAGGTCCAGGTACAGCTATGCCAGTTATGCTTTGTGAATGTGGAGGGAGCACAGTGCTCTGGAAGGTGGTCTGCAAAACTGGAGAATGCTGGCTGCAAACAGCCTGTGCACATAACCAATTTCTCCTCTGTTACTTTTCATTTGTATCTTTTGTACATCCTGTTTGTACATCCTTGGTCCTTCATACCAAGTTTATGACCAGGTGCCACTAACCCTTACACTATCCTGATGACATCCTTTGTTAGAAAACAAGGTTATACTAAATGTCACATTCACATATAATTTAAGTGCAATAGAGCTTCTCCTGGGCTTAGCATTTAATTAAAATTTAAGAAGAGATAGTGAGGTATCGGCTGGCAGGCTTGAATGAGTATTATGAACAGACAAGTGCTTATTGGCACCTCAACAGGTGCACATGTGTAGGTTTCTTCAAGATAATTTTTAGCCTTAGTCTCATTTTCATTGTGATATGTTTTAAGCAGATGTAAAAGTACAGAGTTCCTCTTGCAAACTGTAAATGTTAAAGGTCAGTGTAGAAAGTCAAGTCATTTTCAACAGCTGGTGATCTTATAGGAATTGCTGATGACATTTTACAGTTGTGGAGTAGTAAGGGATTCAATAATTACTTTTCATTATTCTTCTGAAAGGGAAGTCTTTTGTATTGCATGGTAGTCCCAAAGTATTATCAGAGTATAATTTTAGAAGAAAAAAGGTAGGAGGAACATGATAAATGTAGCATTTTTTAAAATAAATGAGAAGAATTTGATTTTTTAAAAAATTAATGAGGGAGTCTAGGGATTGTGAGTTTGAATTAACCAAGATGGGAAGTCAAGGGAAAAAAAAGCCTATCTGAAATATTTACTCAAAAACTATTTTAAGTATAAATAGTTTTTCGTTTCAAATAAGACTGCATACACCTGTCGTTTGGGAAAGGTAAATGGAAAAGGTGATGAAGGTGATGTTTTTACTTTGAAAGAGGAAATGTGCTTATATTTGCAATTAAGATTCTCATTTTTGGATTTCTAGTTGAAGTGCTCTTAAAAGCCAAAGTAGCAGCAGTATTCATGTATAATGGTTTTGTCTCATTCAGGCCCATGAAATTGTAAACTTGGGATGCAGTAGCATCTGTTCTCAAGTCATTCTCGTATAACTCTGTTACAGCATTCATGTAAGCACTGCTACAGAGTGATGCATAGCTCAGCTTTGGGAATAGATCTGAGGGAACAGATACAGTGGCCAGACAGTCCCAGTCACTCTGTGTCCTGCTGAGAATGGCTGCACCCAGCTGTGATAGCAGGTGCAAGAACAGAGAAGGGCACACAAGCAGTGCTGCTGTGTATGAGGATTGTGTGCTACTGAGAAGAGGTCAAATTTAAATATGTAAGTGTATGATGATAAGAAAAAGTGGTTTCTTAAATCCCAAATCTAAATACAGGCATTCCTATTAGTACAATTTTCATTGCAGTCTACAGTAGAAACTGAGTGTGTATGTTTCATGGCTTAGCTAAATATTTGGGATGATGCTTTCTTCCGACAGAATAACCTGTCAGAAAAGCCACATAAACACCTACCATTTACAGTAATTATTCACTATGCATTTAGTAGCCTCAGATATGCTGAGAAGCAACTACATCAAACCATGTTTCCTCACTTGGTTCCTCTGCTGGATGGTGCTGGGGGGATGCACTGACAGTCTCAGTGCCATTCCTTGCTGTGTATATCTAATTGCTAACTGTATATCTGATTACCAACGCTTGAAGAAGAAGGTGTCATCCTTCTAGCATGGCTGCTGGGGTGTTTGTATGGTTTTAGTAATGACTGCAAGCACAATTACACAAAAAATTGTACCTACATTATCCACAGATAATATGATGAAAAGGATAAAGTACCTTCAAAACCTAAATGTTTCTGAGTTACTGGGAAAAAGAAGCTGTCAGACAGAATGGGTGCTGGGAGAAATAAGTTTTTATGGGATTTTGTGAAAGTATGCCAGACACTGAATTCTGAATGCTGTAGCTGAGCCTGTCTCGTAGGTGTCTGTTGGATCTGTGGAGGTCATTTCATTTGAAGAGCTGCCCACATTTTGTTTCTGCATGTTTGCTTTGTTTTTCACTGGGAAAAATTAATGTGCACATATCTAGGTAAACAGTACTTCAAGGCAAAATTTTGTGTCTTCTCATTAAAGGATTAAGGATATACAGGGTCCTGACAGACTTGCATCATAAATATATTTTGTCTATGAATCACTCTCAATGTGTCCACTGGTCACACAAAGTCTAAGTGACTTTGATTTAAAATGCAATTCCAGCTTTTCTCAAGGGATAGTGAGAAGAATGGAGCCAAGAATACCACATGCAAACCAAAAGAGTTATTTCATTTACCAGTCTATTCATCACATTTTCTTCATCATTAAAGTCTGATCTCTGAAAAACAAGCAGTTTCTGAATATCAGCAATACTGCACTTTCCTAGACTGTGTCATTTAGAATAAAAGTCAGTTTAAATGTCTGCCCTGAGTTATGATTTGTTAAGAGAATGCTACTCCTGGTTTCTGTGATTTAATGTGTTTAGCCTTTCAGAAAATGAAAGTTGTATTTTAATAGCTCAAAAACATGATATGTGATGTGTGGGACATATACAGTGTAATTATGAAACTAATGAGGGGTGGCTTACCAATGTGATTGGTGAAGATCTGCTCCAGTAGCTCGTGTTAATGAACTGTCTGTCTATGCCAGTGCTAAGCTTGGAAGGGTTTATGTACTGGATGGTTGGTTAGATGGGAATGCGAATCTTGTCACGATCCCATAAATGAACTGGATTTTATGGCAGTTATATTTGCCTTCAGAACTAACTTGTATAAAAATCTACTACTAATTCTTCCTTGAACGCTAAAACCCACCTTGCATTAACTAGTGGTAACACTCAGTATTGAACCAGTAAAGCCTCAGCTGTGTCAGACAAACCATGTTCGTGCTCCAGGATGCGGCTGCAACAGGACTGCACTGACACAGTGCCACTGCTGATGTACCTGCAGGTGATAGGAACAAAAATGGGGCAAGCCAGACATCTAGTTGTGCTGTGTGTTCCCAGGGATAACAGGGGCTGTGGTGAAATATTACCAAATCACTTGGATTTGACTGTAATTTCTTTGTAACTCCAACAGATGGTCATTCTGCTTTCTCCTCTCGTACTAATGCAGCCCTGTTGATCTCCCTAGCTCCAGGTTAGCTGTTAGCAGTTGTTAGATATACAACTTATTTTCACCTACCACATTATAGGTCCCTGATTATAGTTTACATGTCCAGACATCACTAATGATTATCCAGGTCCAGTGTGTGCCATGGCAAACAGAATGCAAATTTTATGGTAAAATAATGTAGCAGATTGCAAAACGTATGAAAAATTTAGGAACATTAAAACAAGTGGATTTTATATGGAAATTAATATGAAATAAAACTGTAATCTGTAAGTAGATTTTAAGCCATTATGTTGATCTTGAATCTATATTCATTGTGGTATCCTAAAATATTTTAGCAATGAAGGTGCTAGAAATTTCTGTACTGATGGTACTTCAGGTATCTTCCTGAAGGGAAGAGAAGGTTCTTTCACCTGTAGGACACAGCTGTGTCTTTCACCACATTGAATGACGTGGGAAGTAACTTAAGTAAGTGGGATAAATCCATGGCTTGATAGTTTCTTAAGCATCAACAGTAAGTGACTACAAAACTGAAATAATCAACTTTAGCTTATTTATTATTTATTCTGGGAGTGATTAAATGCAATAATTACTCTCTTGTTTAATGAAGGTCTTAACAGAGTTTATTTCTTTTGTGAAGTTTCAGTTTCATGATAAATGTTAATACATTTGACTTCAAGGGTGAATAAATGAAGAAATAGCCTAATCTAAGGATATACTGTTTGGAAGGTAAATTAAAAGGCAATTGGATTGCAAAAAACATTCTAGTTACTCACTGCTGGTGTTGCTTCTTAAAGCATTCCCAATTTAGACCAGGCTTTGTCAGCTCCCTCTTGGCTGGCAAAATTTTTTACCAGCAGATCTTGCAGAGCAGCTAAAGCGGCATGTTTTACACAGACACTCATTCAGAGGCTCTTAGTTGAGGCAATATGCTGAAGAATTGCATCTGGGCAAATACGATCATGTTCTGCCATGTTTAATAGACAGAATTATATAGTCATTTTAATAAGAGTTTTACTTTCCATTCTGCTTTGGGGGGGAACAAAGAAGCTGGTGAAGCTTAATTGCTCTACAGTAGGAAATATGCACATGTATGAATTGCTAGACACAGTTCACTATAAGTAGTTCACTTGTCTAACTTGAAACCATTTTTTTAGATTTCCTTACCTTGTGTCTTTGTTTCATTGTCTGGATGAGGTAATATTGCTATGTGTCTGAATACATGGGCTAACCTCTTGTCCTTGTAACAAAGTGATAAAAAGATTTATCATTTAAAAATTGTGTATAAATGAATGTAACTCATCATTGTAATCATAGGTCAGGTCATCAGATCTGCCATATTTTGGCACAGTCATATGCCACTTAAACCTAAGTACTTCCACTGTAAATTAATAAGTGTACTTGCTAGTTTGTATGAAGGCAAAAATCTGTTTAATGTTTTAATCCAGTCACATGAATTTGTATCTTGCAATATTGCTAGACATTTGACAGTGACTGATTTGATTGCCCAGGTTTCAATAGCCACAGGGAGAGTTAAATATTTTTTGGAGTTTGGCTGGCACAGGTTTGGTTCTAGAATGACAGATGAGCAGAAGACTATTCAATATCATCTTGTCTTTTTGCTTTACTGCACTGTTGAAGTAGCACCAAAAGCTTTTCAGGCTCTATTCAGAGTTCATCTTACTGTGGCCTTCAGGAATTCCCGAGAAATTCTTACTCTAACAGCCTTTCATTGCAGAAAATTCTGCACCAGCTATCCCATGAGTGGGCATGAGCAGTCTTTTTATTACCCTGATGGTTTGCCTTGATTCTTCAGACTGGTTGTAGCAGTAGAGTGTCCCTGGCTTTGGAATTGGTGGTTTACTGAAGACAAAAGCTGTGGAACATAAATGACTGTTTTGTGGCAATTCAATTCAAACTGTTAATGATACATGGAGTCCAATTCAACATAACGTTTAAGACTAATTTCACATGTGCTTAAGCCTTGGCATAAAATCAGTCACATGCTTAAATGCTTTCCTTAATTAAAGCTTTATATTAGGACTTGCAAAATACTTTTACTACTTTTCTTTGGGTTTATGAGCTTTTTTTTTCCAGTTTGGCACAGAGTAAGGTTAAAATATTGCAAATGAAGTAAAATAGTTGGAAATGGGGACACCAGGCTGGCAAGCACACGTTCATTAAAAACAGATTAGCTATAAACAGACTCTGATAATCCTGCAATCAAGACTTGATACACAAACTCATGGAAATGCTAAACATGTGCTGTAAATAAATAGATGATTAATTTCCTTTATTCTAATTTGCGTGCCTCAGTAAGAAATAAGAGTTTCCCTGAAAGATCATTTTCTTCTTATCTTATGATTGTACCTCCTTTGCAGCTGCAGAATGTGTAGGCTATAGAGAGATAATTAATAGTCTAGAGATAGAGTTGGTCCCCTAAGAAAGGGAACTTCACACCACAGTCTCAGGTTTGTTAACAAATGCTGCAGCAATTGACAGCTATTGAAGCTGAGGAATAGAACATTCCTTTAGTCCCTTTTATTCCTGAAATCCTTCTAGAAGAATAATGGCAACACATGAGATAAATAGAAATCTATATAGAGCAAGGAGTGATACCCCATACCACAATGGGATTTTTTTGGCTTCCTTCTTAATAAATTTGATTAACTTTCTCTAGAAGTATCTGGAGTGGAATGAAAATGGGGAGGAGTGTTTTGTATGAGAGATTTGAAGAGATTAATTACTAGGGATTATGCTTAATGAAACACATCCTGAGTGTGAGGCCGTGTGGCTGGTGTGTTTAATATATACAAATTAAATCTTTTCCTGGAAATATACTAATAAAAACCAATGAATTAAACATCAGGACCAAGAAATGTTTGCTTATTAATACAAAGTAAGAGTGTTTAGAGAATTCCAATTTACTGAACACAGATGTTGCCTATAAAATAATTAGAAAAAAAAAATAGAGAAAAAAAGCATCAGAATATGAAATGTATTGAATATCAGATCTTAACAAAGATTTAAAACCCCAGTAAAATGTAGGTAAAAGGATTAACACAGGGAAATTCTAGACAGTTGTATAGTATTTTATGCAGCTAAAGTCTAGAAAATGAAACTTATTTTTAATATCAGTGTTCTGAAACAATCAAGGAAAAAAAAAACCATTGCTTTTTAGCTGTTATATATTTATATGCTCAATTTTTAGTTTTTTAAAAAGGCCTCATGAGTAATATTCTCAGTGGGAACTCTGGAAGGTTATACTGCTACAGGCAAAACTCTTGGAGCTCAGTAGCAAATTTGAAGAGTAGAATGCATGGGAAGAGGGACATTCTTGGGAATGCCCCATCATGGGCACTCACCGCCTTCAGACTGACAGTTGTTCATACAATGCTCTTGTTATCAGACTTTATCAGAGCAACTTCAACAGCCACTGATATGGAAGATGTTATTGATAAACCAGTGTTAGGAAACATATTTTTATTTATATTGGAAGTAATCCTAGTGACCTGAGTCTTTTCTGAATTGCTTCACAATTCACATTCTGAATTGTACTTCACAGGGTAGAATTACAGTAATTTCACGATTATAAGCCGCACATCCGGATGTTGGCAACTGTCTTGGGTTACAATACAGAGTGTGACAAAAGGTATCTATTCTATCACCATCTGTTGAGGGTGGGGGCAGTGATCCTTATCTCCACGGGAGATATTCTGCTAATGGGCCGTTCATTGAAACCAGGCAGGGCATTGTTCTTTATCTTTTCACAACCCATCCTTCCTCCAGGCAGTCATTTTCTGCTTATGGCCCATTGAGTCCCACTGTGTGACTGATAAAATTACTGCATCCCATTGGAAGTTGCTCCAGCCAGGGGGAAGAGTCCAACATTTCTTACCAAGATAAAAACAGAGGTTTTGGGACACTAAGGGAGCCCCTTTTTCCACTGGACTCCAGAGGAAAACCGGATTTCTCCACATCACCACTGGAGCTCCAGAGGGAAACTGTACCTTGTACAGGAGCACTGCTCCAACTGAGCCACATCTGTCACTGCAGGAGGATGCAGCCACCATTTAATGGGACTGCTGCCAACACCCTGCCTGACGGGGTGTCAGGTTGTACTCTGACTCTGTCAGGGTTTGGGGTTTGTTTCTTTGTAGTACTGTATTTCTATTTTAATTTCCCTAGTAAAGAACTGTTATTCCTAATTCCCATATCTTTGCCTGAAAACCCCTTGATTTCAAAATTATAATAATTTGGAGGGAGGGGGTTTACATTCTCCATTTCAAAGAGAAGCTCCTGCCTTTCTCAGCAGACACCTGTCCTCCAAACTAAAACAGCAACTTTTCGTTCTCTGTCCATATATAAGCCGTACCTGATTATAAGCCGCACTTCGGGTTCGGACCAAAATTTTCATCAAAATGGTGCAGCTTATAAACGTGAAATTACTGTAGTTGGATGCTGATGCAATGGCCGGGATTTCTTTTCAGACGTTGAGCCTTGCCTGTGTCACCCTTGTGCTTCTGCAGTCACTGCGCTGGGGAACTCCTCTGTTTAAATAACTGGCGCTATCACGTCAAATGTGAGGAAGGATGAGAATACATCACACCTCTGTTTGCTCCTGCTCCTTTCTAGAGGGTCTTTCATTGCTAGCTCCTCATTATCTCTGACTAAATGCATTGTACCTAATCTTTTCTCTGTGACCACATTCCTGTCTGTATCATGGCCAGTACAGGTCATTCTGGCATGGAAGGCACACGGGGAAATAGAGCAGTTCCTGGGCTGTTCATGCTTGGTCACTGGAAGTCTTTACACCATCTTTTTATTGCCCTTAGTACATGCACTGGCTGGTGGTGGTTACTCCTACACCGGCATCTTTCTGTTTGCCACATGGATACTGATCTTAGGAGTAAATTCTGATTGACTTCTTGCTTTTGACCCCCTCAGGGAAGTGATGAATCTTTTCAGCTGACATGTTCTCACCTGTCTTTGCCTGGGTTTAGAGAAATTCAAAACAGCAATACTTATGTGTTCTTGAAAATTGGAGCAGTTGGAAGATGGACCTTTTGTTATAATTCTTTCTTAAGGATTTATTATGTTGCTTTTTTTTCTTAGATCTTTCACAGACTTGGAAGTCACAAATGTGGGTCTGACCAAGCCCTGAAGGCAAAAGCTGGGGAAGTGTTATAATAGTCAGTAGATAATGTAACCACTATCTCTGGATTGCGGGCATAGTGTTGTTGTGGAAATGAGTATTAGTAAAATTGGAAGCAGGCAGGAGGCATTGCAAGGAAGAACAGAAATGTAATTTTTGACAGAAAGAAATAGAAATAAAACCAGAGATTAAACAGTGATTGGGAAGAGGACTCTTGACAACAAAAAAGTAACAGAATATTAAGTCGAGCATGAGAAGAGTAGCAGGATGTTAGAATGTGGAGAAGAGGGGTGTGAAGAACAGAATTATGTGCCATAGGAGGACAAAGAACTCAGAGTGTATTAGAAATGCTACCACAAAGCATCCTCTGAGCAATGTTCCATCTACATTTATAAAATTTTAATTTTTCTTTTTTTAGTTGCAAAAGCACTATAACTTTTGGAGTTAATATAGCACATAAGTCTAGAAGTTCATGATCTAAAAATCCATAGCCTTTCTAGCTTTGCAAGCTTATAACCTTTAATCAGCATTTACCAGTAAGTAAAGCTAATTTTGTCCCCTTAATAGAATGGATGATATAATAAAGTTCCTTAGGGGAGTAGTTACTAAAATGTGAAACTGTAGCAGCAAAACTCAAACAGAAAAAATGAATTTAGACTCAGTCAGGACAGTGCCATAGTATGAACTGTGTATCTTGGCAAGGTTTTGTGGATGGGAATAGGTAGCAAGAAATTGGCCCTAAAACAGCGCTACCAGCTCTGAGAAGTCCCCAGATAGGGGTTTAGGAAAATGAGAATGTGTTGCTGGCAGGAATACTCATCAAAATGGAATTAAGGTGCATTGTTATAAGAATAGAAAATGAGCTTGTGAAAGAAGCACCCCTGGAGTTTCACCCCAGTGCTGTGCTGTTTACAGGCACAGGGAAGCTGCAAATGAAGTTCCAGAAGTTGTCCAGATGCCAAGTCTGTTATTTTCTAACTATGTTTGACATAGCAGCCTTTTGGTTAAACCTCCCGTATCAGTTCCCAAATATTTGCCTTTAAGTCTTTGTTTCCATCCCTATTTGCCAGACCCATCTCCTCATTGGTCACTTTGGAAACATCAGATTTTTCAGCTAGTAGTCATGAAGTCAGGAAAAGTATTTGGCGTCCACTTTTCTAAAACTTAAAAATCCTTCAGCCTCATACTATTAAAGAATAATTTGTTTAAATTGTACATTTATTTTATTTTTTTAGTATATGTCATTAGCACAATTGTACCAGAAAACAGATGCTACTTATGACCACTTGTTATGTTATTAAGATTGTTTACACACTTAATGATGAAAAAAAATCCTTTTTTCCTTGCTTTTGTCATAATTAATAGCATTTATGCTACAAGCAGGCATTTTTTTATAAATATGGAAGAAAGTAAAATTTGAAAATATGTTCAGAAGACTGACTCAGGATATTCCCTGTGTTCATTAGCATTCTTAGGAGAGCTAAATATATGGACTGCATAAATAAATAAATTCATTTTACAGAGTTGATTCACTGTCACTTTGTACTTGTTTCTCTCACTGGGTTTAGAGTAACACCCTGAAGTTATCAGAAGGAATTAAAATTTACCTACTCCAACTAGATAGCCCAAATTTCTTGAAATATTCCTAAAAGGATTCTCTTCACTCTTTTCTGACCTGGATTCTTTGCACTGTTGTGAAAGGAAACGAGTGGCCTGAAAAAGAGGGTTTTGATCGGCAGTTGTACATTGTCTGCATTAAGCTTAATACCCTAGATACTCACCAGCATTTTCACCAGTGAAGTTACTATAAGGTTTAATGACACAGAATTCCTGTTTTCTTTGCTGTGCAGGAGGATGGCAGTGCAAAACAGAAACATTAGTCTTTAAATTTGTTTTGCTGTGTGACCCCATTGCAGAGGGTGGAGCAGCTGGGTCTGCTTTATTTTACTCTCCCCTTTCTGTAGAGCATCTCCAGCCTCTGGGATCTGACTACACTGACAAGGTACAAAGCTGATTTTGTCACAATTGTAATGCAGTTATTTTGCTATATTTCTGTGTTGGGGTTGGTCTTTTACTCATTGCCTGTAGAATTTTTCCCATTGGCTTGCTAAAGAAGCACTGATCGCTAAGTACTTGAGATAGGGGAGGGGGAAACCTCTCTAGTTTTTGTGAGTTTCTCTCAGAGGGAAGGACAGAAACACCACAAAATTGAAAACAAGTAAAAGAAAAGCAAAGGGGGACTGTTGCCCTCTCGCTGGCTCTTGGCTTCAAAAGAAGAGAGTCACTGCTACCACTGCCATAGCCCAGCTGGGAGCCGCCTTCTTCTTCTGCTGCTGGACCCCGCACACTGGTCCTGCACCGGGACCGACACTGCCCCAGGGTTCGTGAAGCAAGGCCTCTCTTTCCCGTCCCTTCCTGTCTGGGCCCAGCCGCCATTACCCCGCGCTCCCCGAGCTCGCGCCACAGCGCCCCCTGCAGCTGGCGGGAATCATCGCACTGCCCTGCCCAGCAGGAGCCAGCAGCGCCCCTGCTGGCTGTGACGGGAACTGCACCAAAGGGAAAGAGCCCGCAGCCAGAAGGACTGAGTTCCTGTTCTGTTTGTTATTAATTCCATAGTTGTTGTTTTGTTTGCCTTGTTATACAGACTAGTAAATAACTGTTATTCTCAGCCTCATATCTTTGCCTGAGAGCCCCTTAATTTCAAAATTATTCTAATTCAGAGAGAAAAGGTTTACTTTCTCTATTTCAAGAAAAAACCCTACTTTCTCTAGCAGACACCTGTCATTCAAACTGAGACCTTCTGTTTCCAAAGGGGTTGCATATATAAGCTTCTAGTTGTCTGTCAGTGACAGTGAGTTCTGTGGATTTGTGTGTGTGCATGTGTATATTCATTTATTGCTCCCCTTCCATACACCAGGACTGGGAGGAAAAAGGGAGGCATTTGTCTGGTTTTAAAGAATGAAAAAAATCATTCAGGGTTATATTTCAAGCTAGCAAAATTTAGATTTCTCTTGCTCTGATTCCAACACCGATCCCTTAAGTTATAATTACTGAGTTTCTAGCACAGTGGTTGTACTTTCATTTCCCAACCTGCCAGAGGCTTGCCCTGTACCTTTAGCTGAAACTGGTAAATGAGATAAACGCAGTTCCATGCTGTCAGTGCTTTTTTTTTTTTTTTTTTTTTTTTTTCCTTTTTTTTTCCATGTTCCAGTTGATGAACTCACATAATTTCTATTGTGGTTTTCCCTTTTCACAGTGCTCCAAAAATGGTAATTTTTGCAACATTCACCACTACTTTGAACTCGTTTGTGAGAGTTATTTTGTCAGCCCTAATAATATCAGAAAGACTAATAAGCTGCGTTTTCTAGGTATTTGTGCAAAATAAATGGGAGATCTGAGTATAAAGCAAGAGGAGGTGAAGAAACATCAAAGGACAGAAGTGAAGTGATCATTATCACACTTCCTTTGAAACTGTGGAATTTAAAGTTGAAGCCAGATTCAAAAACCTGAAATACTCTTAGGGCAATAGAAGTGATTGTGCTTCACAAAATTGTTGTGCTCTCTGATGTATCTTCTTTGAATTACCTTAGTTAGCAGAGACTTGTTGTCCACCCTTTTGGAGGAAAATGCAGATCTACTGAAAGTATTAATTACCCTTTGTGAAAGATGCAGAACTGGTGAAAATATTAATTAACCTTTGAAAAACAATGGTTTAGTGTCATCTTGCTAGTACCTTTTTTTTTTTTTTTACTATTGTGCTTCATTTCTCGTTTCTTTTATGTTTTATCAGATGCTTGCCTCAACTTTTGTATTGTAGTGAATGTCAGTCAGTAGCCTGTGTAGATTTTGCAGGCTCTGAATTTCCATGGAATAAAATTAGGCCAGGTAATGACTGGTGACTGTGAAGTTTACTGGGCTTTCATTTCTGTTTATAAACTGTCATAGCCCAGTTTTAAAATAAATAAATGAAAGAAACAAAGGAACTACAGTAACCTGCACAGGTTATTAAGTAGTCTGTATTTCAATTGTCTCTTGCATTTTCAAGGGATAAAAGAAAAATGTCCAAAATGCAAACAATTTAGAGACTCAATATGATTCTACTAGAATGTCTCTGTTATCTGTCGTGGAAGGAACCACCAAGTCATCACCCAAAAGCTTTTGAATTGAATGGCACCACTGTTATATGTCAATTATATTATCTTTTATTGACATTAAGATGTAATTGCTCTTTGGGTAATGCCCTCAGAATAACAGCAGTCCATTCCATAATGGGAAGTCTGTATCCCAATGCCTTTCCTCTCTATGATCTCTGGAGATAGGATTGGTCAGCAATGTCTGTCCTTCTGCAGAAAACTGAGTAGCTTCAGCTCACTCAGTTGAGCAGCGTAGAATCATGTGTTCCTATTTGAAGTAACTTTCAGGATTAGAACTTGGAGGGAGTTATTAATTAATGATATAGTGAAAATATGTATGATGGGTTATACTGTTCCAGTGCATGGGACAGAACATGGAGAAGAAAATCAAATATAACTTTTCTAAGCGTGCTGACAGCTGTGAAACTAAAGGGCATTATTTCATAACAGTAAGAGAAATGCCATTTTAAGAATTTTTGGACATTGGAGTTTTTGTCCATTACATAAAGACAGGTGTTTCTTAAAGGAAGAATTGGACCAGTTGTCAGTTGGGATTTACGAACTACTTAAAAAATGAAATCATACTCTCATCAGGCACTTTCCATGTATTGAACTATAAAGAAGTGGCAAAAAAAAATGATGACACTTAAAAATTGCTGCTTCAGCTCTGGCGAGACATTATATTTTAGCTGATAAGTGCCAGGAATAATGTTTTGCATAAATATTCCACAATATTGAACATATTTCATGTCTATAATTAGAGCTTTGATTTACTCACAGACAGAATTAATTAGGGAGTAACAGCTGTACTGTAATTCTATTATAACCCAATCTAATTTCTTCTTCCTCTTGTTAAAATCAAAAGTATACAAATATTTCTTTAACCTTCCTTAATACACTGTTTAGAACACAAAAATCCTGATAATAAGTACAAGAACATGTGTTCTGCAGTCCAAACTTAATTTCATACTTAATTTACACTCTATAGAGCTTTTTCCAAGACTGCTAAAACTCTTCAGAAAGGAAAGAGATGGAAAGAAGGTGCCCGAGTAATTTGAAGCACAATTGATGAAACACAGTAAATACTGTGGTTCTGCCCTGCCACTTTCCTGTATCAGGCTTGGGACAAGGAGAGAGGAAAGAGCCTTGCTGTAAGATCCTTCGTTCAAGGGTATTCATGCAATATGCAGTAGATTTTGTATATCATTCACAAACGTTCCATTTAAAAATGAGAGTTGGTCAATGCAAAAGCTGAGGTAAAAGACCTAAGTACAAGAGCTACTGAAAGTCATCTGATCTGTTCCTTCGAGCTTCCCCTTGTGCCAGCTCACCAGCTTATGCTTGGGACAGTGGGAGAGGGAGGCTGCTGGAATTCCTCAGCACCCTGTGCTCCCTGTACAGCAGAAGTGAGAATTCTAACTGCAGAATGAGAGGAAAAGTTTCTGTCCTGCCCTGAAACAGCAGCAGTCAAAGCCAGAATGCAGCACCAGTTCCCATGGGCTTTGGAAGATCTTCTCAAGGTTTGGGTTTTTTTTTCCAAAGACAGATCTCTCCACAGCTGGGGACACACAAGTGCTGGTTAACCTGGGAACAAGGCTGAGGAAAAAAAGAGCTGATTTGTGGACAAGGGGGAGAATTGAGGTGCACTGCTGCAGAGATGTGGGTTTGAATGATCTGTTATCTCCAGCGATTCATTTTCTAAGGCTATTATATCCTATGGCCAAACTGACCAGCTTGTCTGATAGCCTGTCCAGTGAATTACCACTGTGATTGAACAGCAACCTGACAGAAAATGTGGGTGGTCCCTTCCCTGCTCATTCGTGTGAGGAGCCAAGAAGCCCGAATTTGTGTAGATACCTGCTGTAATAATCCTGCTGATGCTGGAAAAAAAGCAGTTTCCCCTGCCTTTTGGGTCACCTCCTAAAGAAACTTCCTTTCTAAGTCATGAGATGGACAGGTCGGAGACCAAACCAAGGCTTAACAGTTCTTCTGGAGAAAGGAACCTTTCACTGATTCCCATGGTGCCAGTGTATGTACTGGCAACCAGTATTCAAGGAATATGTAGTTACTGCTCATTTAATCTGAACACTTACCTTATGCATATAAGTATTGATTGCCCTTTTAATAACTTGGGGAATTTTTTTTCTGCACTTCCCCTGAATTTAACTTTCTTGTACTTGGAAGTTAAGTTTTTTCAATTGTCTTTGTTAGATACTTCTCTAAAATAAAATACATATATACATACTTAAAGAAAAAAAAACAAAAACACTTTGTAGGTCAACTCTTTGCTCCAAGCACTATTAAACTTAGCCTGGAGTCTTTCCACCAAGGCCTTTAACTGATTCTTCAAAATTCTATAAGGTTTTTCATGTCTCTATCGAATGAAATGGACAACAAGCAAGGAAAAATAAAGTCTATTATTTTATTTAGGAAGCCAGATTCACATTCAGCTGACCATCAAATCATCTTTAGAGATGAAGAGTGTGGTCCATAATAATGGGGTGATAAAATTATATATTAGTAGTTACATGATCCTTGTCATCCTTGTCCATGTCAAAAACAACTAGCTCAGCAGATGTCCTATTTTCAGAAGCTGATGTCTCATGAGGATGCACACAAAATGAGCACATAGATCTCATCTGACATGATGGATCAGCTTGTGAGCTGGTTTTCTAGACAGTCTTTGTACATTTACATGGTATTTGCAAGGCGTGTATTGGTACAAGCTTCAGAAAAAAAACTACTCCAAATGTCCAGGCTAACTTCAGTTTCTTTTCCTACATTTTGTCTTAAGCAATTAGACCTAGGAATACCAAGTCAGCTGTTTCCCATAAGTGTAATCACACTTCAAATATTTATCATTGCCTGTTTCCTAGGGACAAATGTTTGCTGAAGTAGTGCCCAGTGCTTACAAGCTGGAGGCAAATGACCACTGGGCATTTTGATTTTTTCAGCCCACTTCTCTTTTGTTTTGCTGGAGAAAAGTAATAAGCCAACTGTCTGAGCTGTACTCATCACTGAGACCCTGGCCCACATGAGTTGAGCAGCTCAAGTTTGACTTTTTCCAGCAGCTGAAGCAGCCTCACCATCCCTCTGCTCCAGAAAACCCCAGTGAGCAAAGCCATGCAGGCTGAAAATGGTACAAATCAACCTTTTAGATTTAAAAGAACCCCATACATGCCAGTGAGAAGTGTTTCTCTTTGATTAAATATCCTTTGACTGTTATGTCTGCAGGCTTCATCCTCATCTGCTGGTGGAGGATCCCACGGACCTGTTTTCCAGTGGGACTGACTCAGAGTATTGTATCAGAAAATTGCTTCAATGAGTTGTGACTCACAAGTTTGCCAGTTTGAATTTAATATAAAAATTGCAAGAAGGTATTTGAGTTATGATTGTGCTGGGCTTTTAAGAATGCATGAGTGCAGTTTCCAGTCTTCACATTTAATTCAGGTTTTAAGAACAGAGGATAGAATGAGAAATAGGAGCATGATTTGCTCTTTTCTTCAGAGCAGTGATGAAAATTCCAGTGTTCTACTGGTTATAGATTAGCAGAAGAAACTCAGTCATAAATAATAAAGAGCACCTCTGAAGGTGACACAGATTGCAGTTTTAGTTCTAAAATTTGATGATCTTATGAAAACTGTTTATGTTTGGATGTAAGAATGAATATAAAATTATACTCCTAATACATAATTAGCAATATCTCTGTATGCCATTACAACTTTTTATTTAAATTTGAATGCACTTCTGAAGGAATACATCAGACTGACATGAGAGTTATAACTACAGCTTCCTGGCACTGTCCTAAAAGTTTATCTTGGGATTAGTGGAGAAATCTAAAAGTCAGTCATTGGATGCTCTCAACATTGCTGTTATTCTCAAAGTAGGACACAAGCAAAAATACAAAGCCAAAATTACTAGTTCATTTGAGAGTCTTGGTGGCAAGTTCAGCTTCTGTGATGGTTTCTGAAGAGTCTTTTGTCAATTTCTTTTTGTAGACATTTTCATCCACAAAGGAATACACTTGAGTGGGGTCTTTCAACTGTATTTGTCAATGCTGAATTTCAGGTCTGAAAGTTGAAGACAGTTTGGTGGGTCTGGCTCATACCAAATCTGCAGTGCCACTTGGGAGGCCCTGTCACGGAGTGAGGCTGGGTCCCATGTACCCTCTAAGCACTGGATTTACTGTGCTGGCTTCCTGGGGGGGCACAGTGAAGTCTTACACAGATAAATCAGAATCAGATAGCTGTTTCAATTAGAGAATAAATTTTCCATACCCTAGGGACAGACATCTGTTGTTTATGTGACCAGTTGTTTAGAAATCTGATTTTTTTTTTTTTTTCATAGTATATCTTCAAAAGGAATTTTCTTGAAGGTCACCAAATATATGTGTAGGAAGTTCTGATCTCTGCAGAATCCAGTGGCTTGAAAGAAGTCATGAAAGTCCAAGTTCTTTGTGTAATGCCTGTTCTTGGTACTGCTTTCTATTTTGGATTATTTGCATGTCTCAATGCTGAAAGACCACTGTCTATATTTATTACCCTTCAGACTTCAGTCCATTTTTGAGAGAACTCCTTTTGTTCCCAGTTGCTTTTCTGTGCCAAAAGAGCTCAATTAAACCATAAAAGAATCAAACTTCAGTGATTAATTAAGGAAAGCTTGCTATGCAATGGAGTTTATTTTAATTAGTTATACAGCAGGCAGAACATTGCTAGGAGTATAATACAGTATGATCTTTGCTTATAAGGAAGATGAGGCAGAATAGTTTTTCAGGAATTAAGCCATTAACATAGTAACTAAAATGGACCAGAAAATTAAGCCTGGTTTTGGGGCTTACAAAAAACCTGTGCTTCAGCACCTGGTAAACTTATCCCAAAACTTGTTAGCCAAGGCTCTGAGTTTTAAAGCTTACGCTATCCACCGGGAGATTGATAAGGGAGGGACATAAATCTTACATATCCTTTTTCATAATTTTTCATTTGTGTGTATGCATGCACATGTGGAATTATATAGCAAATGCTGCAGTTTCCTTGTGCTTAAAGCAGCAGGATTAAAGGAGAGGCACCTTTGTTAAGGATTGTGGACTTTTCAGTGCTAATCCATCAAGCTACAAGACTAGTACCAAATAATAATGTGAAAAGGAGAAGGCACTACCCATTTCCTAGGCCTACACTTATGTTTTCATGCCATGCAGCTTCCTGAAGTCTTTAGATATTCAGATAAAATTCACACATGAATATTAATAAGAACATGATATCCTCACTGTTGCAAGTGTTCAGACCACAAAACTACTTTAAACTGAATAGTTAATGGCTAATCATTTGTCATCTTTCTGTGATGATTCAAAATGGGACTACATGGCAAATAAATTATGCAGTGGCTAGCCTGGTCACATAAACTGCATAAACTTCTTATATATTCCAAGGAAAATAAAGGGCCAAAATTTCTGCTGTAGTGTTTATTTATAGTTGTTAGAGCTGCTCAGTTACTGCGATGTGTAATTCTTGAACAGTCAGAATTATCTATAAGCACACTAAACAAAGATTTATAATCAAAATTCTTCTACCAGGAATCTGACAGTCCAAGGTTCCCATGATAAATGTAGTTTGAGTTGGAGTAAAACTTCCTGAACATTCTTTTGATATGTGCAAGCTTCTTAGAAGAAAAATAAAACTGTTCCAAACCCAAAAGCTTTTCTTAGCTTATTCTTGGTGAAGTAGTTGGCACAAACCCAGCTTTTCATGACTTCTTATGACAATGAAGGTGGTCACTGCATCATTTCATCCTAACCACAATTTTCTGCAGGATTCCATAGAGCTTGAGATGCTTGTGAGATTTCCTAAAACAGAGGAAATACCTTTCATACAAATACCTTGCATATGTTTCAACTGAAGTGCTGCAGGATGGACAGTTTGGGTTATAATATTGCATAGATCTATTTAGCATCTGGTTTTGATGAAGTTTGGTAATTATGTTTTTGCAGTATAAAATGCATGTACATGCTCTGCTGCTGGATTTGAGGGCACAAGGTATATTGCAGTTATGTAATTAGTAATGTGTCATTTTACCTCCAGATCTGAAGCGAGTTCTTTTGAAAGAAGAATTTCTAAGGTTGTATGAGGTTAAAATTGCCTGAATTTTCAAATACAGCTGGTCCTAGATGTTTTAAAGCTTTGAAGTTTCAGGTTAGGGTATTCAGTTTCAAAGATGAGTACCCCTTGTTTAGTTGCACAGCATATTTAGAGTACATGTGATAACATTTGCATTAGAAAGATCCTAATACATCTGCTGAAAATGCCAAGATGAAATATCTAGGGAGAATGAGTGAGGAAAACTGAACTTCGCCTCAAATATGTTCCATTTCTCAGGTTTGTAATTTCAGCAGTAAAGCACACATCTAATGAAAGTATCACTGTAAATATAGTGCAAAATTCACAGTATAAATCTAACCCTGAGGAAGAGGGAAGAAAAAAATCTCTTTTTTCCAGCCAGACTTTTATACTGCTGCTGTGCTTATGAGGTGTGCAGCCCCTACTTTTCCACAAATTAATCACCTAGCCATTAAAATCCCTCATTCAGATTGCACAACAGAAATGGCAATAAAAATATTTTTTTTTTAAATCTAGCAAAAAACAAACCTGAAGAGACCATTGCAAACTACTAAAACTGATTCAAAATAAATCATTATGTTTTCCCAGTACTCAGGCAGAATGAAGACACTTTGCTTGCTTGCCAACTTCCATGGCTTATTCACTGTTGTGTCCAGCTGCTGCAGTAACGTCAGTCCCAGCTTTTCTTCCCAGTTTTCCAGTTCATTGCAAGGTGTATATCAGCTTGCTGGTGAGGTCTCCAGCAGCAGAGTGAGCTGTGTCTGTGTGTTAGCCACTTCCCATACTGACATCTGCAGAATAAACAAGGCAGTACCTATTTGCTTATATTTTGGGAACAGGGACTTCCAATTGGATTTTGGGGACATAAGTTGCATTTTTTAATGGTCCCAACTTTAATCTTCTGTTTTGAACTGACATGGCATTGTTACATTTCTGAAGCAGTGATTTGGGGCTGGAACACAGCTGTGATGCCATGTTAGATACAGGATCCCCTGAGATGTCCCTCTTGGGCCAGCAGATAGAGCACAGCACTGCAGCACACCCTTCCCTTCAGGATTGGGATATGGGGAACCATAAATGACCTCAAGTGGTACTGTCTGCATTCAGGGAAGGAAATTCTCCCTTAAATGCCATTAAATCAGTCCAGTGGGGTTCCAGAAGCTTCAAAAGTGCTGGTCTGAATTTAGTAAAGTTACTTCTGGGCAGTGCTGTTTTCTCAACAACTTCCAGGAGAGTACTTGTGCAGAGTAAGGCTGTGCATGTGTGCTGCCTAAGGCTTCAGGCCACAGACTCTAAGATTTTTATTTTCATAGTTACAGACCTGAGATACTGCCCTTAAAACAGAGTCTCTGTGGACAAACTTGTTCTCATTTAGAGGATCAGAATTAATGAAGTGAAGATGTGGGTGGGCATTAATGAAACATGCTTCTGTTACAGCAAAATAAATTTTTTAAAAAAGGCATAGCTCCACTGCAGACTGATTATGCTTCAAGTTTACCCTTTTAGAGGAATTAAAAAAGCTGCTATTACTGTATGGAATGCTTTCTTCTGGATGCTAAATGAAAAATAAGGAAATGAAGTCCCTGCTTTTATGAAAAGTAAACAACACGTAAACAAAAAATGGAGGCAACATTGAGCAATGAGAATATAACCAATAATATAGGAACATAACCAAAAAAAAAAAAGGGAAAAAAAAATTCAGCAATGAGCAAATGGGGAGCCACGCTCCTTCCCCTACAGTCTTGAACACTTCCATGAGAATGGATTTATGGGCATTCTAAAGGAAAGACTCTGAGAAGCAGCCTAGCATGGTGCTGAGAGGTGTTTCACACAGATCTAGGTGGGAGTTCTGGGCCCAGGTGTCTCAGCAGGAGAAAATTTAGCAGCTGAAAATTTTAATGAGGTAACTACCTTCCACACAGTTTCTTTGAAATTTAAGTGTTCAGCTCCTTGAGGTTTATAGAGATAACACACGGAAAAAAAAAAAGAAGAAAAATGTGAGGGTTTTAGTGTCTTTTAGATAGATGGAGCTGGCCCAAAGGCATGTGAAAAACCTAGGAAAGAAGAAGATTTTGGGAGAGGTAATAGTTGAGAAATACAGAGTATACAGTGTTCTTGGAAACATTCTCTGTAAAGATTAAGTTGAGGTTCTCAGGTTGAAAAATGTTTTTTGCATCATAAATATGATACAAGTCTTTAAAAGTCTCAGAAACTTGTGTGTTGAACTAAAAACACAACACATCTGTTTACAGGTGTGTTTTCGTGAATGATCCCTTTCTGGTTGTCAGGTACAATGCTTCATGCTGTAGTAAAACACACAGACCTTTCATTTCAATATATCAGCTTTTCCAGAAGTGGAGTTCCTAGTTAACTGAACACATAAAAATTACTTTGTAAACCCTAAAATATCTCCAAGGAAGTATTTCTGATTTGGTTTAGCAAGGAAGAACAGTTAAATTATACATACATCAATGAGTTGAAATCAGAACATGGTGATACAGTTTCCTTAGGCTGGTATCTACCTTTCTTTCTTTCACTCTAAAATGAACATTACAGGACACAGCCTTGAGATTGCTGAATTGGCAAAACTGAGCAGCCAGTTTTAAAGCAATTGGCATTACTGAGGGAGGGAAATCCAATAAAGGATCAAGAATTTATTTGCTCTCCTGCCTAAAGCAGATTACAGACCACACTGTAGTCTGTATTGGTGGTCTCTCTCTGTAAGTAACATGTAATTGAGGACTGAACATCAGTATTTCACAGAGGCAGGAGTTTAATAGCCCCAGAAATAACTTCTGTTCCCCACTGTACTAGTTTGGAGGACAGGTGTCTGCTAAGAAAGGCAGGAGCCTCTCTTTGAGATGGAGAAATTATTATAATTTTGAAATCAAGGGGCTCTCAGGCAAAGATATGGGAATTAGGAATAACAGTTCTTTACTAAGAAAATTAAAATAAAAATACAGTACTACAAAGAACAAACCCCAAACACTGACAAAGTCAGAGTACCTGACACCCTGTCAGTCAGGGTGTTGGTAGCAGTCCAATTAAATGGTGGCTGCATCCTCCTGCAGTGACAGATGTGATTCAGTTGAAGCAGTGGTGCTGTAGAAGGTGCAGTTTCCCTCCGAAGGTCCAGCGATGATGTGGAAAGGTCTGGTTTTCTTCTGGAGTGCAGTGGAAAAAGGATTCTCTTGGTGTCCCAAAATCTCAGCTTTTATTTTGGCAAGAAATGTTGGGCTCTTCCCCCTGGCTGGAGCATCTCCCAGTGGGATGAAGTATAGCAATTTCATGATTACAGGCCTCACCTGATTATAAGCTACACGTCTGGGTGTCGGTAACGTTTAGGTCTTTGTCCATATTTAAGCCGCACCAGATTATGAGGCGCATTTTCATTCGCAGGGAGGACCAGTGTGCAACAAAGTAACGAATTAGTAACGGAATCGTGGGATCACTCACCCTGGCCCGGTGCTGTCCGTGGTGCCAGTGGGAACCCACTCACACCCGCAGCGGCGGTGGGAGGGAGGCACAGAGCCCGCCTTCACCCACAGCGGAAGGGGGAGGCACGGAGCCCACCCACACCCACAGTGACAGTGGGAGGGAGGCACGGAGCCCCCGCCCCACCCCTCTATGTTGCTGGCAGGAGCCCGCCTCCACCCGCTGTGCAACAGAGTAACCAATTTGTAACAATCGCACAATCCCAGGTTTTACTGGCAGGTGCTCGGCTCGGCACCCTAGCTGGCACTTCCGGGTTCGGAAATTTCAGAACTTTGTTCATATATTAGCTGCTCCTGAGTGCAAGCCGCATTTCTGGGTTGGGAGCAAAATTTTAGTCAAAATGGTGCAGTTTATAATCGTGAAATTGCTGTAATTTTATCAGTCACACAGTGGGACTCAATGGGCAATTAGCAGAAGATATCCCCCTGGAGGAAGGATGGGTTGTGTAAAGATAAAGAACAATGCCCCACCTGGTTTCAATGGATGGCCCGTTAGCAGAATATCTCCCATGGAGATAAGGATCACTGCCCCACCCGGTCTCAAGAGATGGTGATAGAATAGATTTGGTCACAACCAGTATTGCAACCCAAAACAGCTAGTAACTATTTATGCGTGTGTAGTATTACCACATGCTGTACATTGCAAGAATTCTCACAGATAGAAATGATAATTTGGAAAAAAGAACATGCAGATAGTGCATATGAATACTTGTGTTCAAAAGCACTACCATCCTTGGTTGGTAATTTGGAGAACATCTGAAAAAAAAGAGGAGCTCTTTTTGCCTTGCTCCCTAAGCTTCCTGGGCTCCAGTAGGAGCAAAATTTCTAGTCACTTAAAAAGTAACTGATTGCTGATAAATAAAAATATTAGAAGAATACATTCTTAATCCCATGCTTTCTGTTTGCATGCTTGTATTTTAAGGAAAATAACTTAAAATTTTATGTTTTAAGTCTTACAAATATTTCTATTTTGATTTGCTTTTATAGATGCCAATCTTGCTGTACTTTATGTACATTTTGACTACCATAGAATCATAGAATCATAAAATCAAATTGAGATTGGAGAAGGCTTCTAAGATCAAGTCCAGCTGTGTTCACCACTAAACCTTGTGCCAACAGCTACATCCTCATGCCTTTTAAACATCCTGTGAATAAGATAACAAAGTTGTTGCGGATGCACTTAAGTTGCACTTAAGAAAAATAGTGGTTATTGAATATTTTCAGTATTTAATTGTATCTATTTATAAGCAGACACTGTCTCGGGTTCTGGTGGTGTCAAACTGTTTTTTCTAATGTCACCTCATTGTTTCTATGCCTTTGTGTGGTCTGCAACTGCCTCCATACAGTCACTGGAATGAAGTGGGTTTCAGAGTCAGGCAGCAGCCTCTGCTGCAGCTCCTCCTGCCCTCTCACACCACTGACAGAAGGATGTGAAATTATTTCCTTCCATCTTTTAAAGTCTGTTAAAAATTATGCAGTCCTCTGAAAGAAGGTCCTCTTTAAGTCTGGCCATGTCATGGGGGGAATGAGAAATTTGATTTTTATTTGAAGCTTTTATAGAAGCATTGCATTGATGGGTTGCGACCATGATTGATTCTAGATTTAACATAGTATGGCTATGGAAGTGTGACTGCCCTCCCACCTTTTCTTTCTCTGGACAAGGACACAGGAGGTGGGATGTTCTGGGCTGCTCTGAATTAAGATATGACTATCTCAGTAGAAAGTCTGGTGACCTTAAATGTATGTTTTCAAGAAAATACCAACATTAAAAATTATTCTGAATTAGAATGTAGTAGAAAGATGTAAAAAAGTTGATAAAAGTCAACCTGACCAAATTATTTAATGAACTACCCAGTATTTTTTTCTATCTTAATTTAGACTTTGAGTTTTATTTGAATATTAATTTTATGCTTGCTTATACACATGGGAGACATTGATGTTTTCCCCATTAAAAGACTGTTGAGGGTTCTCTCCTTGGGCTGGCTTTTCAATTACCTGTAATTTTACTGGGGTCTGATGTTCAGGGATGGAATTTTCAGTAATATTGGTCTCCTCCATTATTTTATGAGAACTGCTTTCCTAAAAAAAAGGCCTCAGAATGAAACAAGGGAAAATCAATGCTTTTCAGGGATAAACCTTTGAAAATGTAAAAGTACTCTTATATTTTAGAGCAAAGACTTGACATTTCATGAGAAGAGAGAAATACATTTTATATTCTGTGTGGAAATCCATGGAACTTTATTCAAGTTGTAGGTACTTGAAAGTTATGATTTACTCTTACTCAAGAGGTACTGCTTAATTTTTAGGTAGATACTCCATTTTCTCTAAGTATAACTATTTCTTTTAGGTCTGACTGTGACTTTAGTATGTTTAGAATTGTAATGTTCAAGCTGGGCTTTCTCTGCAATAGTATCCTTAAGTATTCAGGCAGCATGGAAAATGAAGGCACTTGATTGCAAAATATGTGAGCGAAGAATTCATAGTGGGTTAAAGGTGGAAGGCAAGAATATATTGGGATGCAGCTGCATTGAAAGGACAATAAAAACAGCCATTACCAGAGAGTCAATTTTCTGTGCTGTATTTTCTCACCATTCTGCAGCTTCCCAAACACCATCAGTGAACTTTATCCAGTTGTGCCAGTCACACTGGATTTCTCTGCTGTGTGAAAAGACAAGTATTATGCAGATCCTTTACCAGTGTCCCTCTCAGACACCTGAACACCACAGAATTTTCCTCTTCTTTTCAATCAGGAGCCTCATTCATTCCTTCAAATAATGACCAAGATTCTTTACTTCCAGTTTACTGGAAGAGGCAGAAGTGGCCCTGACACATTGCCATTAATAAAATGTTCACTTAGAAAAAGCAGGCAAAATTGAGAGTTTTTTGCATTCTATGGGATTGCTGATGGCAGGAGTGAATCTTCTGTGGGCTTCAGTCATGCACATGCTCTATCAGGGCAGGAAGATAAGGACAGTATTCCAGTGCATTTAAGCATGGATGCTGACTCCAGGTGAGTGTTCACAGTAGACCTTTAGTTGTTGCTGAGATTAGCATGGGTGAGGGCAGCTAAAGCTCTATTCTTGTTTTGCAAGTTTGATTTTTAGAGAAAAAAAACAGTCTCATTTTCAGCTCAGGCTTTTCTTTTCCCAAGAAAATCAATATTTGAAACAATTTCTTTCAGGGGTCTCTTTTGCAGTTTTGTGTTGTGTTTGGTGAACTGATGAAATGTGTTGCTCATTCTCCATCTTGTAGCTTGTCCTTATTGCCAAGCAAAAAAATGGAGATGGTAAAGGTGTACATTTATCTGGTTGATTTTGAAATTTAAGATTAATTTTTTAATTTTCCAAAGTTCTCTATGTGCTGACATTTAATGAAATTGTTGCATCAATATAGACAAGATACATTGCATACTTTTTTTTTTTTTTGTGTAGTTGTAAAAAACAAAGTTTTATGTCTGAAACTTTTATCCTATTCACCTAGATAGTCTCTCACTTTTTCCCAGTCTTTGTTAACTGGCTATTTCCAGAAAAAAATAAAACTTCCTCTGGTTCAAATTGTGAGATTTCTTTTCCCAAAACTTTCATATAGATTTTGGCAGTTGATACCCGAATTCTGTAAATACCTGAGCACCTTTATCTTTGTCAGTACAAACACTTCTTCTAAAAGTAGATGTTTTATTTGGTTAATTACTTTAAAGACAAAAAATGAAGGTCATGAATATTTAATAAATATAGTTTGTCACAAAGTTATATAAAAGGCTACCGAACATTAAACTAAAAAACAATAATAAATTAATACTGAGTTGTAGTACTTTAAAAGTATTTTCCAGATTTGAAAATAGCTTATAAAGTATGAGGAAATCATGCTTTATTATAATAAAACACCTATATTGTAGAAACACAATATCCAGTATATTTTTTTTACTTTATTAAATTTTTCCATTGTTCACCAGTAGAATATGATTTTCAGCAGCCAGCACTGCAGGGTTCAGATCTCTGCAGTCTGTAAGGAGTCCAACAGCTGTTCAGTAGCCAGCTGACTTGCCACTCATTTCTGAACTCTCAGAACTCAGCCATGCAAATAGACTTTTGCAGCCAGCCTTCCATCAGCTGAACAGACAGGTTTGTGTTTTTTTTCATGGATTTTATAACTGGGAAGAAAGGAGGAGATGTGTGGCTTAATGCAGGATTCTCTGATGAAGGAAGAATGCTTCCACAGGATTTATGGGCCTTACCCAAAGCCCCTTGTTAAAGTCTAAAGCTATTCAGTACCACTTGCTCAAGATCCATTCAGGTTTATATAAATCCCTTCTCTAGACTCCACAATGCAGAATTAGTCTCTTGGCACTAATTTTGAGATATTGTTACAGTAACAGTGAGAGAATCTAAACAAGAAAGTAACTACCAAGTTAAATGATAAGTCTCGGGGATATAAAATAACCCTCCTGAGTTTCACTTTGCTTTGATAAAAGAACTGTAAATTACTAGAAAATTGTCAATATTAGTCCAGTTTTGCATAAGGCTCTTCAGTCTTTGGAAGTCTGGACCAGAGTTTTAGGACAGTGAAAAAGAGTGGGATTTGGTATTTTTGGTACATTTTGTTTGCTTCCCATTGTGGCATGTATTTTAGTGTTTTGTCTAAAAAACACATGATTTTTCAGAGAGGTGAAACATTTATGTTCAAAAAATAAAATATTAATAGAAAAATGTAGATAAATAAGCGAGTCAGAATGACAAGATAGTTATTGAATGGGAAACCTCTGGATAACTGAAAGAAGAAAAGCATTTAAGTCAATTGAGCTTTTTCATTTTCTTGTACATTTCTTGTCCAAGTTTTGTTTATCTGGAAAGAACATGAATTCTTGAGAGAATCACCTTCAGTTGTGCTGCTGATATTGCTGCTAGTCAAAGAAAATTGAATGGCACAAAGATAAAAATGCATTGTAATGCAAAGTCCTAGGGAAGGGTAATAGCATAAGTAAAACTTTTTCTTCTATAGCTACTTTGTTCATCACATTTTGCCTACATCTTTTCTCCTTTGATTTCTTCTCTGATAATCATTACAGACTTTTGAAAACATTTATGTCTATAAAAAAATCACCAATTATGTAAACTCATGAGCTTATACTTTTATAACTATAAAATTTGGTGAATGGCAGAATGTGTAGCACAGTTGGAATAGACAAAAAATATTAAAGAAGGAAATAAGAGCCTTTGTACTTGCCACTTTCAACCACAGTTGTCTGAGAGAGCAGGAATGTTCAGAGGGTCCTGCTCAACGCAGCACATTTGTAGGAGCAAATGACCTGTGAAAGGATTTAAGTGTTTGTCATGGCATCATCCCTTCTGTTGAGAGATGGTGGTCGAGGGTATGGTTTTGACGGTGGCCAGTGACAAATCTTTTGCAGTATCAATGCCAAAGAACTTGAGATGTGCCATGGTTTTTCTGCAGTTGTAGTAAAGTCCACTCATCATTTTCCTCTGCTTTGTCCTCAAAGGTTTAGGAGCAGAGAGGAGCTGACTGCTGTACCCCCACTGTATTTCTGCAGTGAGTCTTAACAGACCTGCAAGCACACCTCTCTAGTTTTTGGGTCAGCGCAGACCATGAAACTTCATCTTCTTTGCTTTGGTGATAGGTGGCCATTGCTGCTTAGGGCTAAGAAAACTTTCCCTTTTCCCCAAACACCTTGGTCTTTAGCTTTTTGTGTTTCAATTAAGAAACAGTGGAAGAGTTAGGAAGGGAGGTCTATAATTTGATGAGTTGGATTTTCTTGAGAAATGAGGTTATTCTGATCACTTTTCTATGAAATGGGAAGGATAAAATCACTGTACCTGAGGCAGTATTTTTCAAGTTTTGTCATGGGAATGTAAAGGCTGGTGTACAAAGAAGAAGGGTTTAGTAAAGAAGACATGCCTAGGATGTAGGTAATCAGAGTTTTACTGTTTGGCATGAGCTTCCTGTGGATGTTTAGACAATATCGTGTCCCAGCTTTAAATGAAGGAAGTAGGACTTGATCTTTTCTTTATCTTTTGTGAGGAAAAAAATTAATGTTAGAAATTCTGAGTTGCCTTGATATTTAGACACCGGCAACTCAAAAGTATGATATGAAATGTTATTCTTGTTAAACAAAACTGTGTTTGTTTTGGAATTTTGAACTTGTCGAAAGCTGAATTTATGTTATATATACTTAATGTGGCTGACCTTGATTTTATCTGTTCGAATTATTATGAAGCCAAAATCCATTACAAGTATTTTGTAGTCTTATTTTTTCATGACTGGCACTTTGTTCTTGGACATCCTAATGTTAAATTATGAACCTCCTGTGAGCACTAATACACAAAAGAATTCTTTAAAGGAGTTATAGCAATCACTGTATCATTTAAATAATTGACTAATGGAACCCAAGAGTTGCCCTCTGGATAAAGGAAAAGCAGTGAGTCAGTAGGTTCTGCATTTCAATCAAACACACACACAAGGTTTAATTACCTAATGCAAAGTATGAATGTCAGTCTTGCAGTACAGTATTTCATTCCTCACTAGTCCCTATTTTACAGTTGTTACCCCAGAAAACATGAATTTCAACTCCTGTGTTTGCAAAGAACAAACTTGTTTTCCAGACATCAGTTGATGCCTTCTCAGGTGTGACTTTGAGCCGTGTCATAAGATGTATCAACAAGGACAGTGTGTTGTAATTAGAATAGGAAAAGCTTCAAGGATATTCCTAAAGGAATAAATTTCTATATTGTCATCTGTGGCTTTTTTTGTTTTTTAAAGACATGCTACACATTTCTAAGAAGCTGTTCTAGTAGATGGCACTGCCACTTTGACAACTGAAGTAAATTTAATTTCCTACAGTGTTTTTTCTTCTCTTTGTTCTCATTTAATCTAAAAGTGGCTTTGGACTCATGTATGTGTGGAAATTCTAACAAGATTTCAAAAGGCTACAAATTCACAATGTATCTAGGACTAATGGAGCAATAATTGAAATTTAAATGAGAAAGGAAATCAGCATATGTATTCTCAAATCATAAATGAAACAAAAAGGGATAAAAACACTTATCAAGTAAAGAGCTTCCAGAGTTTTTCAGGCAACATGTTTTCAATAAAATCTTTTTGAAATTTTATCATTCTCTGGACTGTATTTCTTGCTTTTTAAATTCCCTTTGGTTCTGAACATAGAAATAATGCAAGAGGTTATTTGTCAGATCTTCAGTAGTACAATTTAAATACTTGCAAAACTTAATGTAGTGCTTTGGGTCAGGAGATAACTAATACATGGATATCACAGAATTTAGCAGCATAGTCTGTCAGAAATGCATGTTCTCTTACAATAATGTCACCTTTTTTGGAACCAATACAAAAGCAGAATTATAAGGCGGGTAGAAAATTCAAGAGGATATAAACCGAAGTCTTCTGATACTTAAGATGCATCTACAGTTGCCTTCAGTAGGCCCTAATTTTGGCTGTACTGCAAGAAAAGTTTATTAGTGAGCAGTTAAACTTCAGCTGCAATTAGAGGAAAGAAAACATAATTATGTATATTATGCCAAGGAAGAAGAGAAGTTCTTAGTGAGTCTCAATTGTCCCAGTATCCCTAGGAGTTGATATCTGGTGCTGTAACAAACAGCAGTAAATATAATTATGCTATTCCTTATGGTAGTGATTTTCTAAAACATGCACATCTGCTACCACAGACTGATCTGCCAGCACTGGGAAAATACTGCTAACAAAACATGCAGTGCACACACAGCAATTTCCAGAAAAGTTGTTTCCAAAACTAAACCAAATACACTGGATAGAAGAAAGTTGTAGATGAAGATATTCTAGCTGGTGAACCTAAGGAGGTGGCTGATATCAGTCATGTTATAATGTGGATCCATCCACTGGTGAGTTGTAAAAACAACCAAGAGATTTTGAGCAGTGTAGAACCAGGTGAACACCTATAGGAATGTCTTAAACGTGCATAACCACGTGCAGCTAGTATGTCATGATTTGTCTCCTTCAGCTTTCTATTTGGCTTCTTATTGGGTCCTTCTTGAGATCCATAATGTCACTCAGTATCCTTAGATTCAGCACACGTTTGAAGTTAAGTAGGGAGAGTGGAGCTCCAGTTTTGTGAGGTCTGGACTCTTGCAGCACAGGGAAGCACAGACACTGTGCATGGCAGAGGTGTGACACTGTGCATGGCAGAGCTGTGACACTGTGCATGGCAGAGCTGTGACACTGTGCTTTGCTGAGCTGTGACACTGTGCCATGGCAGAGCTGTGACACTGTGCATGGCAGAGCTGTGACGCTGTGCCATGGCAGAGCTGTGACACTGTGCATTGTCGAGCTGTGACACTGTGCATGGCTGAGCTGTGACACTGTGCATGGCAGAGCCGTGACACTGTGCATGGCAGAGCTGTGACACTCTGCTTTGCAGAGCTGTGACACTGTGCCATGGCAGAGCTGTGACACTGTGCATGGCAGAGCTGTGACACTGTGCATGGCTGAGCTGTGACACTGTGCATGGCAGAGCCGTGACACTGTGCATGGCAGAGCTGTGACACTGTGCCATGGTAGAGCTGTGACACTGTGCATGGCAGAGCTGTGACACTCTGCTTTGCAGAGCTGTGACACTGTGCCATGGCAGAGCTGTGACACTGTGCATGGCAGAGCTGTGACACTGTGCATGGCTGAGCTGTGACACTGTGCATGGCAGAGCTGTGACACTGTGCCATGGCAGGGCTGTGACACTGTGCATGGCAGAGCTGTGACACTGTGCCATGGTAGAGCTGTGACACTGCGCCAAGGCAGAGGTGTGACACTGTGGGTGTGGTTCTCTGAGAACTGTGAGGAGCTTAACCCTCCTGGAACTCTTTTGGCTTTAGTAAATGGATGCCATCCATAAAGTATGGCTTGACATTGCTGATTATTTCACGGGCAGCATTGCAACAAGTTTCAATGAGCATTGCAGGTGAGAAATCCTAGCTGTGCTTAGGACTGGAGCCCAGTTTTGTGATAAAGCTCTGAGCAGAGTTTGGCCAGGGCAAGCTGGTTTGGATGCAGGGCCCTGTGAGGCTCCAAACTCTATGCTCCAGGGCTGGGCTGAAGTACCACACTCTGCTGTAGAATAATCAGAAAGATCTGTCTCCATCTTTCTCGTGACCTTCATGCTGCCCAATGATTTATCTCCTTGAAAGATGACTTAAACAAATCTGAATGTTTGTTTTTCATGGTATTTTTATGTAAACTGCCAGAAGTTTTTTGCCAGTCCAAATTCTGCAGATATCCCAAGCTTCCTTCTTTTTATAAAGTGACTGTAAGGCTTCAAGTATCTCTTGAAGAAAAGCTGGTAGCTAAAGAAGTAGTGTTTTCCTCAATCTGATACCCTGAGGAATATTGCCAGCAAAATTAGGAAGCTCTGAATGAGATTTAGAGAGAGTTATTATATTACTATGTATATGCATACCCTTAACATTTTTCCTCAGCTATTACCTAGTGCTGAAGGCTACTTAACTATTCAGATCATTAATTATTTTCCTTGAAATTCCTCATATAGTTTCAGGTTTTGTCTCCATGTGTGTCCTTGACTGCTCCTGTTCCCACAAAGCTGAACAGCAGAATACCTGCTCTATGGGGAACTTGTTGTTTCTGGATGCCAGTCTAGCAGCTGTAAGTCTGAAAATTAGAGTGACACAGTTAGCTGGCTATAGTGTGTCTGACAAACTGAGCACTGATTAGAATAATGATGTTGTAAGTAGGATTTTTAGTGCTTATAGCCTTAGTATCATTGTATTTTTGCATGATGGTGACATTCACATATAAATCTAACGGAAATCTGTTCACTGCTAAAGTTTTCTGAGACTGTCTGCCTCAAGAAAAAGAGTGACTCAAATACTGAAGCTACAGTGGAGCCAGAATCTCTACCATTATTCAATGAAGGAGAAAGCTGTAGTGTTAGATTGAAGACATCCTTGCCTCCATTTGCTTCTTCTAGACTTTTTCAGGGATTAAGCGGAGAAAAAAGACAAGTGATGGAAAAGAAGATAAGAATTATATTAGTGGATATTGCTGGATTCACAGTGATGGCAGAAATGGATGAAGCATCAGGATGAGATTTATCACAGGAAAACAGTGGAAGACCCAGACTGGGACTCGTGAGTTTTATTTTGAGACAGTTCTATTATCAGTTTTTCTGTAGTATGTTCTGTTCATCTAGTTTGAGATAGAATTATGAGATTTAGTTTTGTTAGTAAAATACCATTAAATTCTGAGTAAATATTATGCATTTTAAATGAATACTGTGTTGGAGTATAATTTGAATCAGCTGTGCCATAAAATGGGTATTTCCTCACGTCCCATTCCAGTTCATGTGGTTGGCTTTGCACGTGTATTGAAAACATCAGAAGGATGTACATTGAGGTACATCCAGGATCAAGAGCTATGACAATCATATTTTTTATGTGTAACACCTGATTGCAGCAGGTGCACAATGTGACAGGGGATATGGCAAAGCACACGGACTTACTCATATGCATCAGATTTCATGACTGCCATGAAGCTACTTCTTTATCCACACCATATGGCAACTCAAAACACATTAAATAGCCTTTTTCTTGTGCCTGGATTGGCAAAAGCCCTAATCCAACAGCAAATTTCTACATGAAACCAGCAGGCTCTAACAAAATGACACAGTCATAATTCGGCATGGTATCAAGTGATGGCATTATATCCATCCATCTGCCAGGCAACAGGGAGAGAGGGTCTTAAAGTAGCAGCCACTATTATAAATTACTCACATTTAATTTCCTGTAAAACATGGCTAAGTCAATAAATGAGGTATATTTCAATGCAAATGGGCTTCCATGAAAGCATAGCTATATCTGTCAGCCTATATATATATATATATATGTACACATGCAGAAAGTTAATCTGCACACTGCTGCTGCAGAATTAAAATTTCACTCTGACCCTGTGTCCATGCCAGGCAAGTGCAGATTCCAAAGTGTTACTCAGAACAGAATCTAAGAAGACCCAAGTCCTAAGTCTCACCACATGGTAGCAGCATCATCACATTATAGCAGGCTAATGAGCACCAGGAGATGTTTCTATCAGATTGACTGTTGACATCTTCAGCACACATTATATAAAATAAATACATTAATGTTAGGTCAAGGGATATTGCATAGGTTGAATCAACCAAATCACTTAGTCCATTAAACTGGCTTTGTTTAATTATACATATTTTTTTTTTTATCATTTTATCAATGGCAGACACTGAGATGTGGTGTCTGTAGTGTGTGGGGTGATCAGGCTGCCTATAACCCCATAAGGCTATTGACATTATGGAAATATTAATACAGATTCCTTTGGGAATCTGTAAGAGATGGCCCCTGAGTGCTCTGAGGATTTTGGTTAAAATGGGCATAGAAGTTAGGGTTACAGTAACCCCCAAAATAGCCTTGGTCATCAGCAAAGACATGTTTTGTGTGCCTCATTTGTTTTTTTAAGTATTGTAGTTTTCTTCAAAAATTGGGTTTATACGACACTGCTGAGAAATATCTGTATGTGGTTTATATATTTGATCTTTGTAGTCTTGTAGTTTTGCATTTTTATAATGCTACAGGGCCCTAAATAACTTGATATTTGCTCTTCTAAGAATTTTTTATGCCCCAGATGCATGATGAAGAACAAGATTTCATGTTATGTTGCACCATAAATAATTCTATATAAAAAAGAAGAAAGAAAGGCAGAGTGTTTTCATGCCATTTGGCTCCTTGTCATCTATATATGCTAACCTTAATAAGGATTTATGAAAGGCAGACATGGATAAAATATGCTATGTTCTGAAGAAATATGGGTAAGTCTCTGACATTTATAATCTGAAATCTTGATTCATCAAAGAAAGATTTAACAAAAATGAAGGCTAAATATTGCTTGCTCTATGCTTTTCTTCTTGTGGAGGAGATTACTCACCATATCGTACTTTTTAATGCTGCACTCAGTGGTAAAAAAGGATTGAGAATACAGAAGAAAACAACAGAAAAATACATATAAAATAGGTTTAAAACTGAATTAAGCTCTCTTAACATAATGGTGTTTTTTGCTTGAAATTGTTACTAAAGACTCAAAAAAGGATATGGAGTTATTTAATAAAATCATTTGACCTTTTTTTCTGGAAAATCAGGTAATATGAGCATCATGGTTCATTTTGACTGTGAAAGACTAACAGTAATTTTTGTTATACAGAAAAGAACTCTCTTGTAGACTGTGGACAGAGAAGAAAAGTTAAACACAGAATTAACACTGCTGGAAGATCCAGAGTAACATAAATAATGCTGAATTCTGCACCATCCTTTGCACACACATAGAAACCTCAATTGCTTATCAGAAAGCTGTTCCCTTCTTCATCCAAAAGAATCCAGACCAAAAAATATAGTCTGAATTCTGGCAGTGTAAAACTATGACTTTATGCCTGAGTGCAACTGGAATAACAAAAAATAATTTTAGAAACTATTTACTTATTAATAATAACTGCACTTATTAGAATAACAACAAAAACAAACAACAATTGCTTATAATGCATTTTCGAAACATTCTTGTGGTCCTAAGCTTGTATGTGATTTAAAATTTTTTTCACCAGTTTTGCATGATTTTAAAAGTCTTTCTGGGGTGCTTTCATATGAGGTGTTGGAATACTACAATACTTCAAAAATAGTTTTGAAATATTCTGTAAATATATTAGTTTAGTAATTTTTGGTTAAAGGCATGAAAGTTTTGTAGATAAAGTGAAAACATTGCTACTATATCCAGTGACTCTAAAACAATTGAACAATGGCTACAAAGGAGTCTCTGTAGCTCCACTAAAAGGACTATGCAATATAGAGTCTGTTTTCAGATACATAAAGTTGAAAAATGCATATTCCCCTCCCCCCTTCCCTCCACCACAAAAAAAAAGGGAAAAAAATTAAAAGGCAATTTCTAATCACTGCAATTGCTCAGCATGTAGGAACTATCTGCAGCTATAAAGGCCCATTTAGTACTTTTCATTCATGAATACGTGAAAAGGTTTAATTGAGATTCATGATGTCTGTCATGCCTTCAGTGGCATAATTTTAGTGAGAGACAGTAACCAGTTCTGACCTGGCTTCTCAAAACATTCACAATTTTAGTAAGGATTTTTTGTGCTGTTTTGATGTGTTGCTTTAATTCTGAACCATTTTCCAGGTTGATGTGTGTTGGCCATGTGGCAGTGTTGATAGAGATCAGTACATAAACCAGTTGAATACCTTCACTGTAGAGTAGCACCACATTCAGTTAGGAAATAATGGTGAGCTAGTGATACATTTGACATTAACTGTGCCTTCATTTGCTGTCAGGATGAGACGTGAAGCCAGCCAGACGTGTGTGCAGATCAGATAGGACCAAAGTCTCAGAAATGCTGTGTATGTTTCTGCTTTTCAAGGTTTGTCCTTTAATGATAACCCCAGAGCTGTGAGGACCCAGAGCTCTGGAAACACGTGTCAGTTCATGAGGGCAATACATAACTGAAGGGTTCTGGAGATGAAGGGCACAGAATCTGTGCTGTATTGTGTTATGTTAAAAATTGCCAAAGAGTTTAAAGGTGGCTGGTAACTCACTGTCCCTTCCCTTTCTGCTGCACTCTCATTACATCTTATCTGCATTGCCTGCTTTCAATAATCATAATTATTATCTAAGTAATTCAAAGCATGCAGATCCCTACTTGGTGATTGGCTGCCCATCACCATTAGTCATTTGAAGAGCAAGGATTTGCATAGGTACTCTGGGCTTCTTTCTCAATGCCTGTATTGTAAATATGCCAATTACCTGCTCTGGATGCTACAATCATGTTTTTTCTGATTGGCTGCTGATTTCACATTTCTCAAGCAACTTTATAGCTGCATAAACACAGTGTTAACATTTTAGTTGAGGTAAAGAGCTCTAAAGCTTACATTAAAAGACCAGGCAACTACAAAAAATAGAGAACTAAGTTCAAGGGTGATTTATTGCTGATTTCTTTGCTTTCCAATCAGTAATAGTGTACAGGCCATCCATGCTCTTCTTTCAGGATTTATTACCACAAGCATATTTTTGTTTATATTTGTTGACTTACCTCTGTCTTCAGTGTTGAAATGCTACTGATGCTAAAACCAAAACTATCCTTCAGAGAAGAGTCTTGATCTGTCAAGGAGAGGTGAAATTCTGGCTAAAAGAAATGACACAAATGACTGGGAAAGAGCAAATTAGCAGTTAAACAGAAAACACAGATTTGCAATCTGTCAGGCTCTTTACAGATATTTTCACTTAAAGTGTGGATTCTTAATTTCCCATGTCATGATAATAATTTCATGCTTCTTCCTTTTTGTAATAGTGAAGTCCCAGGCTTGCAAGGTTGGAACCAGTATCCAGCAAGTTGTTAGCTGTGGCCCTGTTATAGAAGCAAAATTAATTTTCCTGTTAACACTTTTTAAACAGCAGAAATTTCTTTAACGTAGCTTTCATCTCTAAGTCTACATGATAATTATGAAACGTGATCTTCAGGGAGAAAACTAACCTCAAATATTGCAGAGGCTCAGGATTGCTTGTAGACTGAGTTCCATATGCACTTAAGGACTCCTTCATGTTATATATGTAAATATTAATTTCTTTTAGTGTAATTACTGTCACAAAGAAGGTTACATTTGCAGAAATAAGGAATTAATGGATAATTTTTCTGACAGAAGTGAAACAGTGATTATTTAGAAATACCTGGGGCTCTCATCATCAGACTTCAAGCTCTAAGAATTTCCAGATTTTTTTATCACTGTATTTTTCATAAATATCAATGTGCCAATAGACCCAGAATATTGCAGTGATGAATTATCTGTGGAAATGTAACCAACCAATCAAGTTAATTTGTTCATTCTTCAGAATTCATCAAGAAAGTAGAATCTTTTACTGTATTCTGAGTACCATCAGCCCGATCTCAAAGCTACAGAGAGAAAATATTAATGCAGAATATCTGTGCTGATTTTATCCATGATAAAAACTTCTCTGTGTGTACGCTTGTTTTAAGTACTCTATATAATTTTTCAAAGTCAAGAACTGCCATGTCTCATATACCACCTTTTTTCTTTGGAGTGTTCCTATGTAGTGATTTTGTGGTTTTGCTTCTGAGTGCTGGCATAAGGTTAAAATATTTCAATCTGATGAAATCTTGGTCAGATGCATAGGATGTATACTGGAACTTTCCCACAACAGTGGGGTCTTCATTCATTAAAAATTTTATTTTTTACACCCATATAATAAAAGATGAAATGCATACCTCTTAGCCAGTGGGTGATGTCTCTTAAAAGAATTCAGGATGGTTTTTTGTTATCCTCAAAATTACAAAGTTGTGTTCAACTATAGGAGCAAAATTCTGCTGAGCTACTAGAAATGGAGAGTTTTCCTTTCAGTGTGAAGTTCCTTCCAAGACAAGTACAGTCCACATATTTTCCCTGTTCTCTCTCAAAAGCAGGCAGGAAAGACCCTGCCTCAGAGGAAGTGTTGGCTGAATGTGGGGCAGGTGTTTTGCAGGGGCAGCTTTTATTTGCTGGTTGTGGCCTGTTTTCCCCTTCACTTCAGGACTTGCTCTACCATTTCCCTTTGCAGAATCTCTGAAGATTTTGTTTGGAGATCTGTAACAGGTATGTACTCAAACTAGATTCAGTGTGACTGAAAGCTGAACAAATGCAGCAGGATTGGTGAGGAAGACCTGTCTTGGTTCGAGGATAGCAGCATGTCATCAGACTAAATCTGGGCATTTTGAGGCAGATTCACACGCTGTAGAAGTACCTGAAATCGTCAGGCTGGCAGCTCACCCTTAGTGAATCTGAGCTTGTGGCCCATAGTACCAGGTGCCAAAGCAACTCAAAGCCTCCTTGTTCCTCATAAAAGGAGGAAATTCGGTTAGTAAGCTTCATCCCTACCTAGCTAATCAGATTTCTATTGTCAAATAGGTCTTGAAGTTACAGAAACACTCTTAGGTTTCCTTAACAAATAAAAAACTGTTTCTCTTTGGTTGATGGTTTGTTTGTTTGGTCGGCTTTTTAATATTATTTTTCATGAGGGTGAAATTATACTGATGTTTTCTAAACTTGTGTTTGACACCAGCCAAAGAGAACTCAGTATGACTTACACAATGTGTGGGACAGTGGCTTCCTCAGGGCATTATTTCAAGCACATCATTTTTCAACAACTCCAGAACACTATTTATTGATATTTTAGAGGTGCTCAAAAGCTTGAAACTCTGACTATTTTGTAGCTAATTTATTCCCTTGCTGTGTGCTAGCCTAGCAACCACGCTGACTGAACCAGTCATATTTTTCATCGTGTGTGAATCTCAGCTTTAGGGAAGGGCTCGTGCTGAATGGCCTGCTCTGAGATTTGCTGGGAAGGAAATTAAACTGCAGTGCACGGAAGCAAGCTGCCTTTCCTAAAGCCTTCAGTGGGCTTATGCTTTAACAGACCAAATAAAAAATGCACTTTTTCTTGGAGACAAAGTATAGTAAGTTGAGAGCTATTTGGAGTGCCTCAACTGCTGCTTTTTAAAAGAAATCCATCCCTCTCAGACCGCTGCCACATAGGACCTAAAGGTATTTTCCTCCTTTTTAGCAAGGAGACACAGTTATGTATTATTCAGATACTGGGGCTTTGGAAACAAACTGAGAAGCCTCATGGACATCTCTTGGTTACATTTTTAGCAAGAATACAGGCAGTCCTCTCTTCAAATGACTTAGATTATAGTTTATCTCATAGTTCTTGGTAATTTGGTATAATGACTAAAATGCAGTCAATTAGTACAAAGTAGCCTCATAAGAGCTATTAAAAGCAGTATTATTATTTTTATTATTGCTATTATTATTATTGGGTTTTTTTAATAATTTCCTTAATGGTCTGTATCTTTGCACAAATCCTCTACAAAATATTTGTAAAGTACATTCCAGTTGACATTTTGGAAGTAAACATATCTTTCTTAGCAATTTTTTCTGGTGTTGCAGGCTAACCCTGTTGGGTATCAGAGAAGGCAAACCTGCAAAAGTAATCCCAGATTTTGAGGATTTGCTCTTTTTCTAGTGGTATTTAATCATGAGAATTTTTTTCTGGAACAATATAACAAGAGGAGAACTAGGCCTGAAGTTTATATATCAGTTTGCTATGTCAGATATTAATTAACATCTAGTTTTCAAGTTGCTATTCATATTGTGTTCTCTTCCTCATGGAGGCACCTCTACACATATGTACAGTGTTATTACTCCTGTTTTGGGGCAGTGCTGTTAATTCACACACTTCCTGGCAAGTTGAATACGAACAAAATTATTATTACCTGTTGTTAAAAGGTGTGAGGATAAGTTAGTGAAAAGCCAGTGTAAGAAAACAAGAATGCCGGGCACACTTGAATTATTGTAGCCCACCCTGCTGCAGCTGTCGATGATAGGGGAAATGACAGAGCAATTACAGCACTGCCTCCTTTCCTATTTTAATTACAGCATTGCCTCCTTGCCTGTTTTACCACTTGCTTCTGGAACTTACTGAGACACAGCTTCATTTCAAGTTTGGAATCTTATGATCCTTGATAGACATACTTCCCCAGATTTGTTTAGATTTTGAACATATCTATAATTTTTACTTCACAACATCTTGTGATTCTGAATTTTACCTCTTAACTATGGATTTTGTTAAAAAACAAACAAACAAACAAAAACCCCCCCAAAAATTATCCTTTTAAATAAAAAAGTTGGTGCCTGAAAAGTTCATGGGGCACCACATCATTCTTTTGGATTGGGAAGCTGTGAGTAATCACTCACTATTCAGAAAGTTTTCATTATTTTGCTCTCCATTAGATTTTCTTTTCCTCTCATTAGGTCTTTTCCAAAGTGATACCTATTACTCAGGTTAGTCTTGTATAAAAAAAAATTCAATTTTCTATTTATTTTCACAAAATTCCTTTATGCCTTTTTCTGAAGAGTTTTACTCTATCATTCTGAATTAGGTGAGCAGAAGTTCTGTTTGACTTAAGGATTTTTCAGAGCATTTATTATTTTTCCAAGTAGAATATTCTTAAATAGGAATGAATTTTTCATTTAAAAAAAACCACATAGAAATAAAATATCTGCAAATGACAAAAAAGTTTGTGTGCATTTAACTTTACCTTTTCTGAGATATTATCTTATGGTGTATCTTGAAAACCATGACCCAAAGTTTATATGCAATTTCCTTCACCAGAGAAAGGGCATTTAGAGCATTTTTCAGCATAAATGTAGCTGAGTGAGAGGGTTTTCAAAAAATGGAACATAGCGTAGCACCAGTACTGACATCAATTTTAAGGAAACTTCTATGAATTTTAGATTACTTGTTTTGCTACATCTTTTTTCTGGCATGAGCAGCAGGACCACACCATTTGTTTTTTACTCTTGCATCAATCAGAATTTATTGCAACTGTTGCAAAAGGTACTTACACTCATCTGTGGCAATTTATTACTCCTCTTGACATTTTATCAGTAAATTTTTTCTTCACTGAAAAGATAATTCTCACAAAGAAAAGAACTTTCCAAAGCAGTCAATTTATGTTATAGATATATCTGACTTCATGGTTTTCTAAAAGTTGGATTTATTCATGGCAAGTCTGCTGACATGAGATAACTGTTCACGTCTCTTATTTTCTTATATTTTAGAGTTTAAGACTACTTCTACATGTGGTTTATCAAAAATTTTATTTTATTTTTTCAATTATGCAGGGAGCATTGCACATTTACTTAGACTTGTTAAAAGTGAACAGAGAAACAGGAGCCAGAAGCAGCTGTAGCTCCCACCCCTTTCTTGTCCCCCAGCAGCTGGGATGCATCGGGGCACTTCACTGCTGAAGTACTTTTCTCTAACATAGTTTCTGGAAACAAAATGTTGGAAGAATAGTCTCAAGATATTACAAAAAATAGATTGTCCTGCATGATTTTGTTATTAGCAGTTGGAGCAGCTCAATCCAAAGAAGTAGCAGATTTTTCCAGATGCAAGATGTAGGTAAGTGCCAATGAAGTTAAACAGTTGTTAGGCTTGGTTTCCTTTTTTTTCCTTAGGAGCTGCCCTGTGCTGGGGAGGGTTTTTCTCATTCTGTGACTGCACGGTTACCTCACATGCACTGCAGAGCTGTGGGAGTTATGCATTATGTCTCAAGGACTTGAGATTATCTTCAGCTTCACATTATTGCTTCCCATCCTGATTCATTTCAGGGCACACATTGTTTCCCATTGAAATCTGGTTCCACACTAATCATCACGCTCAGGCTCCAGATACAGCGTCTTCCTCTGATAAAACAATGTCATTCAGAGGAAGATGAAATGGTAATTATAATCAGAGTTCAAGCTGGCAGGAGATGGAGCAAAAATTAAAAGTGCTAAATCTGTGGCATTTTGATTATCTGAAAAGTCCCCAGATTTTGTAGCAGAGCTACATTTAAATATGCAGTAAAGTGGCTCCTTGTAAATCAAGTCATAATTGTTCAGCTCTAGGTTACAGGAGCCAATTTCAATTTTCTACTTCTCTACAGAATTCTCAGCTTTGATTAAGAGCAGAGGTACGAATAATAGGCTTTCCCCCATTAAACACACAGTCAGGAAGAAAAAGAAACAACAAAATATTCAAGATGTATTACACAAAGTTGCAAGATAATATAACATTTCTTTTAATACTGAGATTTAATTCCAGTCCTAAGTATACAGTCTCACTTGTTAAAGTGTGACATAAGATAGATAATGAGCTTCTGTAATACCCATGGTCACCTCAGACACCTCTGTGGTGTTCACTAACATTACAGTAGTTATTATACATTTAAAATCATTTAGATTTAGCAGCTTCTAAAGATACTGATGCAAGGTTTGTTGGTGAAGGGGACAGTAAAAAGCATTTTCCCAAGAAAAACACCCACTAAACAGCATGTAAAATGTGTGATTTCTTACAGTCTTGATCAGTGAACTTTGTCAGGATCTTCACTGTTCCTTAAATGAAAACGAGCCACTTCCAGCTCCAGGCCAAGTGTGTTTTGTTTTTTGTTTAGACACAACTGTTCAGAAATCCCAGCAACCACATTTAACTGGTCATTGTTCTGGTTCTGTATTAAGTATGGATTACGTTTTCTGAAGATTTACCTGCGTGGCCTCTAGTTCTTCTATAGTGTTGCTCTTACCTACTTTGAGTCGTAAAGGTTTTACTCTGAAAGATTATGATTACTTTCAGAGAAATTTCAGAAGCGTAGTATCTTTTATTTCAGAAGGACAGCATTACTGTTATGGATAGAGGACTTGAAAAAACCCAGTTTTCCTAAACATTTTGTTTTGAAAAATATTTCGAGTCCTAGGAATCTGCTTGCTCCCTGAATGGTTCTGATACAAAATACAGTTGGTGTTAAAGTAAAAAAAATCATGTAACCTTAAGGCTGGGGTGAGTTTGCTGTGCTCATTAACTTCTCACCATAATACCATGTAATATTTGTGATCTCTAGTTAACCCACATCTTCTTTAGCAGAAAAATAAGCAAAGTAGGAATGTAATAAGTGTCTAGAGGACTTTCCTTGCAGCAAGTGGCTGTACTGAATCACACTGAATAACCAGCAAGATTCTTCAGCATCTACCAGATGCTATTTTAAGGTCTTTCATTATCAAAGACTGAACGTAAATATGGTTGCATAGAATAGTATCTAAACTGAAAAAGTTCAGATAATAAAGTCTAAAAATCAGATCAAAACTTTCCCAGTGGCTGCTGGGGCTCCACGTGTTCCCTGACTGGAGGCCCTGAGCAATGCTAGTGCTGTGGCATTGTCTGTGAGGAGGGTCACAGCTGTCTGGGTCAGCCCTACCTAGGGGCACAGCAGAGATAATGGGAGATTAGAAATGAGGAAAGAAGGTCCTGAGGGAGGGGAGAGTTTGGCAAATATTTGAAACGTCGATGAATATGCACTAACACATAACAGCAGCACATCAGGAATCGTTTCCAGAAATGCAGTATCATTTTAGTGGCAGCTTTAACAGTGTGGGAGATTTGTGAATTAAAATAGCAATTCCTTCATCTAATCTTAGGCATCAGCATGAAAACAGATCATCTGGAGGACTCAGGCAGAGGGGGATTGCCCTGTGTGTACAGTGTGGGCACAGCCGTGTTTAACATAAGAAACTGTACCTTCTGAATAGGTCTAACAATAGTATGGCAAATTCTCTGATTCTATGAAATGTTCAAAATAATTGATTTTGTTTCTCTCAACTTTTTATTTTAAATGAAGTTGAGAGTGGAGAATTTGTCTACTTGATTCCTATTAAAGCTAAGCAAGAATGTTTCACTAATTGTAATGTTACAGGGATTTGTACTGATTTGAATGAGTTTAACTGATTTACTTCTATGGGTAGGCTTTAAAAGGAGTACCTGAATATTCCTTGGAAGAAAAGAAAATAACAGAGGCTTTGTGTAAAGTGCTGGTTACTTTGCTGGACAGCCAGATATATTTTTCTTTAAGAAAGGATTAGCTTTTATGTCTATTAATTGAATTTTATTAAGACTCTCTTATAATTTTAAAAAAGGATTTTCTGTATTTTATTTATATATTGTCTTAAGGAACACAGGAGTTTACTGTGAAAACAGGAGTTTCTTTAAAATTAAAGCCATGGCAACAAAATACTAAGTGGTAGAACCATGATTTTAAAACTTTGTTGAGATTAGTGCCTTTTGAATATTTTCCTATGTGCCTTAGGTTCTAGGAAATGCCATTAACAAAATTCATCATTAATGGTTTTAAGCTCATTTAAATAACAAGATGTAAAAATAGGTAGAAATATAATGTAAGATAACAAGTTCTTTAAAAGAGAGGGAGATAAAAAAGAGCAAACAAGTAAATATTTGTGTCTTTACACCATTTTGGTTTTGGAGCTCTCTGCCTACAGAAACCACAAATGTTGCAAAAGAAAATATTGAGTTTGTGTAGTTGTGCTTGCCCTGATATTTATATTCTATATCTGAATTTTAATATTTGACCTTTTCATGAAGCAATTCATAGAGTAAGGTTGAACTTTCTAATTTCAATTCTTCTACTCACTGAAGTCGACTGTAGTGTGACAGTGAACAGAATCCTCACTGAACACCTTCCCATCAAAGAGAGGCTTTCCTCTTGTGCAGGTGCATCTCCCTCCTGCTGTCTCCTGCGATCACAGCCAGCCTTGCTCTGTCCTTTGGAAAGGAGGAATTGTTATCCACTTTCAGCTTCAATCTGTGACAATATCCAGCAGAGAAGGCAGAATAAAGCAACACCCACCTTGCTGCCTGAACTCTCTCCAGGCCCAGAAGTGTCCATTCTGATCTGAAATAAACATCACCTTTTGCAAGGTCAGGTGTTTAGAAACTGTCCCTGCTGTTCAGATTCTTAATTAACCAAATACACAGACACTACTCAGGTTTACTCTGTCAGATTTAAGAGGTAAGGCAGGTCTGGTAGAGGCATCATGTCCGTAAATTGTTCCTTCCCTTGGCTGGATTTGCCAAGTTTATGGTATATTTTCCTGTGAAAACAACAGAAATGCAGAACAGAATTGTACTTTGGTAGGATTCATGGCAAGTATAAGGAAAACATATGTTTCTTCTACTTGTTAATAGTACATCAAGCCAGCTTTATGTCTCATGTCAGTAGACATTTTTTCACATAATTATACTACTCTTGTTGCTTTACTTTCTAATCAATCTGAGTTGGGCAAAACTGCAATTATAATCAATGCTTATATTGACAGAGGAGAGTGATAATGGTGTACGTCAGAGGAGTAACAAGTATGGCTTGTTGTTGCTTTTGAGCTTGCAATAAGAACAGCAGTTCTATAGCCTAATTTATAAGCTAAACCCACAATTTTGGAGTGTCCCAGTAGAACACATTTTGTCATCCTTGAAAAATATTCAAGCTGTCTGAGTTAATCAGGCTGTATTTTAAACATTGTGACACTGTTGGTAACTCAATCTTATCCTGATAGTCTTTATAACATCATATGGGGTCAGTTTTAACCTGAGTTCTGTTGAATGCTCATTTCTTAGCACTGCTGAAAATGGAGGTGTCAATTCTCTTTATTGGGAGCAGAGAGAGGAAAACAAATCTGCCTTTCTTTCACTGCCACAACTGGGATGTCAGGCTCTGTGCTCTCAGCTTCCCTTCTCACCTCAGAGTTCATCCCCTTTTTTTGCTGCGTACTAAACTGCCTTTAAAAGGAGAGGCACGAGGTCACTCATACTCAGTAGTCTCAAATGCAGCACCCAAAGAGCCCCCAACATAGTAAGGAAAGGTTGATTCTCACCAGGTCAGGCTGATGGAACATCTCATCTGCCAGCCAGCGGTGTCGCTTCTTCACTGGGTGCTGAGTGAATGTGGAAATGGAGGGCACTGCTCCCTCTGTGTCACACAGAGTTTTCCTGGATTGGAGACACAGTGAGTTAGGCACTGAGTCTGCAGAAAAGACTCTTCTGAGGCTTGTAAACAAATTAGTTGCCTATATATAGCCTTGATTGGGACACCAAATTCCAGGAAAGAATATGGGATCAGGTACAGTGTGTAAGATTATGAAAATTGTTGTTTGAGGTCCAGGATAGCACAGCATTATGTCTTTGTCAGCTGTACCTGCCTGTTGCTGAGGCAAAAGTTTAAAAAGCAGTGAAACTGTGTATGGATAGTCCACAAGTTTACTGTCCCAGTGTCTGAGACATCAGTAGTTTCCCAAGCCAGGATTGACATCTGCATATTTGAGAATGTTTCTCTAGCTTTTCTGACTGGTTTTTCCCGACCATATGAACATTTGGCATCTCATTTACACAGTGACAATGTGTTGTGGAGGCCATCTATGTGCTTTTGGGCTAAGCATGAATTTGGTTTTGTGCTACGTGAGGATGTAATGATAAAAATACTGTGGAGGATCAGCCTATTAGTTGGTTGTTGGGTCCTTCACGTTGACCATCCATTGATATTGATAACATTTGCATCTCTATATTTCATGACACATTGACTGTGGTGTTCCAAATGTGTTGGAAAAGGCTGGCACTTCCCCTCTTGAGGAGTTGGGGACAACATGTGGCTGCTTAGAGCTTGGTCCAGATGTCAGAGGTTTGAGGAGTGGACCAAAGCAGAAGGAAAGCCCCCTTTTCTGCCCAGATAGGGAAAGCACTTCATCCTAGCAGAGTGCCTTAAGCAAAGGATACTTCAGGGAAACATTAGTATAATACAGTCCCTAGTCCAGGAATCAGCCTTCAGGGGAGTCTGGAAATCTATCTCTTTGTCTAAATAAATTTTAATTTGAACATTATCTTTGTCAAATCTAGAGGCACTCTGCTTGGTAATTCTTTAAAATGCCATGTATTTGGTGCCATGTAGTTGATGTATTGGGTGATATTTTTGATTCAGAGGAGAAGTATTTGAATCACAGGGTGGATTTGATTTACTGTAGGAGGTATCTGTTTGGATAGATGATGCATCTCATCCTGCATTGAATAAGCAGTGATTCAACAGGGATGTGTCTGATTTGGTGAATAAAATATTGTATCTGATTTTGATCAATTTTTCCTGTAATACACACATTTATTTTAATAGTTGATGCATTTATTTTAGTTTGAAGTGTATCAAATTCTTCATGTAATTTTCTTTCTTCTGTTGGAATGATTTATGGATTTTACAAGCAATAGATATATATTTCAATTAAAAGTGAAACATTCATTACTGGCTGCCTTGAATTCACAATATTCTTGAATATCTCAAATTCTTCTCATGTAGGCATTTGTGGTAGTTGGCTGTAATGCCTCTGTAAAATGCAAGCAAAAACATTTTTTTGGCAAAACAATGGGTGCACTATTATGTGAAGGTAGAATGTCTCTTTGAAGAGAAACTGATTCTGTTTATGCCTCACATAAGGAGCATCTGTGTGTGCCATGGATATTTAAAAGTATTAATAATACATGGGTTCTTCATAATCAGCATCAACCAGGCTCTTTTCCTGCATGTCAATGTTCAATGAGAGTTTTCATCTGAAATTATAAGATGAAGGACTTAGGGCCAGAGATTTTCGCTTTTAGGGTATTGTTACTCTGATTTTTTTGGGTTTTTGTGGTGGGAGTCTTTTTTTGTTCACTTTTTGTTTGTTTGTTTGTTTGTTTGTTGTGGGGTTTGTGCCATAAATTCCGTCCTTTCCTATCCAGGAGCACACCGATTTGTAGAGTTTCTGATGATCTGTAATCTGTACCTGATCAACAACCATACAATGTAATTTGGTGCATATTTTCAATAAAGGGTAAATTACAATATGTTTTTGCTGGCACCAAATTACAGTAGTTTCACGAATACAAGCCGCACGGATTATAAGCCGCACTTCCGGTGCCTCGACAATGTTGCTGTCTTTGTCAATAAATAAGCCGCACCCCGAATATTAGCCGCACTTTCGTTCGTCGTGAGAATCCGTGCGCAGCTTTCACAAATTGGCCAATTAGTAACAGGATCGCGGCATAGCGGGCTTTACTGGCTCGGGGCGGGGCCAGGAAGGCTCGGCCCGCTCATGGTTGCCGACGGGGCCGGGTGGCCCGGCTCAGCGCCACGGCTCGGCAGGGCTGGCCGGGTGGTGCTGCCGCCGCCGCCGGGCTCGCTGGCCCCCCTCTCCCGTCAGCACCGCCCCGCGCCGCGTTTGCTAGCCCTGCCGGCAGGGCTGCCGCCGCCGCTGCCGCCGGGCTCGCTGGCTGCCCCCTCCCGTCTGCACCGCCGCCGCGTTTCCTCGCCCTGGCCGGCACTGCAGGCCCCCGCACCGCCGGGCACCCCCACGCTGCTGGCCCCGATTCTGCTGGGCTTCCCCCGCTGCCAGGCAGCCCCACCCGCCGGCCTTCCTGCTTCTGCCATGCTCCCCTGCACTGCTAGCCCCAGTTCTCCCGGGCTCCCCCACCCTGCTGGCCCGGGCTCTGCCGCCCCCCCTGCCCCGCCCTGCTGGCCCAGGCTCTGCCGCCTGCCCCCCACACTGCTGGCCCCGCCTCTGCCAGGCTTTCCCACCTCTGCCGGGGCCGGCCGGGCTCCAGCTTGGCTTGGGGCTGCCGCGGGCTCTCACTTCCGTGTTGGCAGCTTTTAGAATTTTGTTAATGTATTAGCCGCCCCGGAATATTGGCCGCACTTCCAGGTTTCCACCAAAATTTTGGTCAAATTGGTGCGGCTTGTATTCGTGAAATTACTGTACCTTTTTTTATGTATTTAATTTTTACAGAAGTAAAGGCCATTTTCCTGGATGCTTCTTACTGTATTTAAATCCATGCTATGAAAACAATTATATTAGGTTTAGCCCTTCCTGACATTTTCTATGTTACTACTTTTATTTAATACCAAAAAAATTGCTACAAGGAGGAAACTCAGATAAAAAATTCAAATTATTAACCACTCCCCAGGCTGATACAAGATAATATAAAAGTGTAGCCAACAGAAATGAATTGCTGGAACAGGATTGAAAGAGATAATCTGAAAGTGGAACTAATGATAAAAGCTGGTGCTCCCCCACAGAGGTACCACAGTGGAAGGCTAGAAGGCTCAGCCTTCCTCCTTCCCACCTCACTCTCGTGGTGGATGCAGGGTTTTGCTGGCACTGGAGAGCTCAGGTGTGCTTGGCCACAGAGCTTTGTGCTTTGTGCTGTACGTCCCCAGTTTGTACAGCAGATAATGCTGAGCTCCTCTGGAATCTTTTTATGACAAGAGTCAGGCCTTGCTGTTTTAGCACAAGATAATTGTCCTAAGTAAGGGGAAATGGGATTAAGAGATCAGATGTATTAGTCTTTCTTAATTTTGATCCATATCTATATATATTACTTTAGTTTTTAAGGTAAGAAGTATTTTACACATTAAACATACAGCATGAGATCCTCTTTATCACTTCAGAAGGCATATGAGATCAGAGAGGTGCCCTCACCTCAGGCTGCTTGGCAGGATATGTAAAATAGTGATAAAATGTCTCATCTCCTCTTATATAGGTGTAGCTTCAGGTTGAGCACTCTGCTTTCTAGGAATTATTTCTGGGCTCCCCCAGGAATATTCTGCATCTAAGCACTGATCTTTCCTGAGCAAGCTGCCAGGTTTGGAAAAGGAAGGAGCAAAGTGCAAAGATGTTTGTGTGACTTAGGTCAGGATAAGTATTGCTACCTTAGTGTGTATTTTCCTGTTTGTTCTGTGCTTCCTTAGCTCATGAACAGATTAAGTTGAGGGGCTGAAAGGCATTCCTGGTGCCTGTAAACCCAAGAGAGGTGATGACTGCAGGCAGGCTGAAACCTCCCTTCCATCCTCAGCAAGGTTTTCCCACAACTGGAATTTATTCCCTGTAGTGAATTGCTTGGGAAAATGTATAGGGCCATATTGTCCTCCTGGCTTTATCTAGTTTTGGACAAGTACATCTGTACAATAGAGAAAATGTCATATGATGTTAAATAATAATAGTTATCTAGTCACCTTTTCACCAGAAAGATGATTGACTTTTGATTTTGAGCTTTTTGAGACACAAATGATGTTGTTCATGCACCCACAGCCAAGCTTTGTTTCCAACTCTTGAGCAACTCTCAGTGTTCAAGCACTTCAACGATTGTGAATTTGAATATTTAAATGCTGCCAAGCTCTTTAATATTTTATATTAAATTTTATTAGAAGTTCTTGAAAGCTGTGAGCATTAGTTTCTGCAAAAGATGGTAAAAACCCTTCATAAATGTCTACATATGGAGACCCATTCACAGATAAATGGCAACAATACAAGTTTCTAAACTTGTAAAAAGTTGTCTTTTTGCTCTCTTCTTGAGCAGCTGGGCTATTAAATTACCTGGGCTGTGTAATGGACAATATACAGGCTGTTGAGAATTAAGCATAAAGCCAAACATGTGGCCTTTAAAATTTTATCTGACTTGTTACAGCGTGTAACACTGCATTATGCCATATCACATTGGCGTGATAGGCAAGTGAAACAAGACAGTTCATGCTAATGAACAGAGAAACACAGCAGTTTGCTAGTTACCAAATTCACTTAGAGTATTTCAGGGCATTTGGAAGTATTATGGGAGAGACAGTTATTGCTGAGAAGAGCTGAGCTGTAATGAAATTAGGGATATGAAAACCATATGTTTGCCTCTGTTTCACCAAAGCATGAAATGTTCTGTTACTGTATATCTGTGTCTTCTGTCTGCTTTAAAATAACGGCTGTGCTGCAAAATCACTTGCCTGGGGTACAGGATATGGATCTAAATATTAATTGAAAATACATTTAATCTCAGCATGGGTTGTTTCAGATGGGTATGTGGCTTTATGGCCTTATACTCAAGGCACTTGGGTAAAGCGCAGTACAAACACGAGCTGGATATTTTTTACTTTAAACCGTGGTCAGGTTAGATTGTTTACTCTAACTTTGCAGGTGCGCCCAAATTATCTAAGCCTGGGAGTGTTCACTAGTTTTCATAAAATTAATCTTTATTGTCTCAAAGTAGAAGCTGTTTCCATACCACTCAATATAGCAAGGACAGCTGGAGGTGCCCTAAGGTCACATCTGTCTCTGCTGCACTCTGACCCTTGCCCATCAGTTCCTTGAAGTGGAACAGTTTTCCCTGATCTGTACTTGAGCTGGTCATTTCAGGTGAGGAAAGACAATCAACATCAGATAGAGACCAATTTTTATTTCCTATTAAACTCCAGACATGAAAGGTAAGAAGTGCAGACAACCTTGTCATCTCCCTGTCTTGGTTGCGGAGTGACTGACACAGGTGGGTACTGGCTACCTAGAGGGGAGCTCAGGGCTGCCTTCAAACTATTTATTGCCCTGCTGTGAATTTTTATGGTTGAACTTCATGAAGACTGGACACACTGCAGAGGATGGGTGAGGGAATTTATGGGCAGGGAATTAATTTGAAGCTGTCAGTGACTGAAAGGAAGTGGGTTGGACAAGTATGATGGGCTCAGCAGGGTGTCAAAGAGTGCTAAAAATGGTAACACCAAATTGTTTTGATCTTAGGTGGGAACACGGAAATATTGCCTTGAATAATAAAGAAATATATATGATGCATTCTTTAGATCTTTTCTTATGTGCTTTCAAAATCCTGTAAGGTACCTGAATGTACATAGCATTTTCTGTGGGGTTCTGAATTGCTTTAAAAATAAGAAGATTCTGGTGAGTGTCATATGTAGAAGCGTAGAAAGCATGAGCAGTGTCCACTTCTTCAAAATTATTCTGGAGATATTTCATTATCTGAACATGATAGGGTTTTAGCTTCTGCAGTGGATTCAGACCAACCTAGAGCAAGTAATTTTATTAAAAATGTCTTTCTAAGGTCATTTAGCATCTTTGAAATTCTTTCAAGTATGTGCCAGAGCAATGCAATGAATAACTTTGAGCCCACATTTGGGCAGTATAACATGTAATAAAGATTAAACAACGTTATTTAAGATAATTGCCTCAATAATCTGTCAATTTCCAAAAAAATTTCCTTCTTATCATAATTTTTTTTAATGTTGAAAACTCTCTGCATGATTGGAAAGATCTTTCTGATTTGGCATAAAGGTGTTACAATGTAGTTCAGGCTGCTTTTTTTCTTTCTTCTTTATGATGTTTTTAATATTAAAATCTATCTTCTGGACTTTTAAGGAGCTCAGTCTTTCACCATTTATTTTCTTGCTTATAACTTAATGCTTTGAACTGGCAGCATTTGAAATTGTCTTTCTTCATTGATCTCTGGGAGCTTTATTTAGACCTTGAATATGTTTGTATTACAGCTGGGAGAACAATTGGTGGCTTTTACTGCTGCAGTTACATATATTTGGATTGGCCATGGTGGCTCAGACCCATATAACACCACCCTCTGTCCGCTCCCAGCATGAGATACTGTTTACTTCTAAAGCTGCAAGTCACACCCCAGCTGGACTTCAGCTTCTTGAGGCTACTTCTTGCACAGGCCCAATCCTCTACTTATTAGCTGTATAAAAGTCTCTCCCTGCAGTATTATTCTTGCCATAAATTGCATACTCATTGTTAACCCCATTTCCTAACTGAAGAAAATAAGGCTCAGAGGATTTAAGGATGTGGTTTCCACATTCAGAAATGCACCAATTACCTGTGGATAGTTGTTGTAGCTGCACACACTGTGTATTCTAGAACGTAATTCAGTGCATTAGATCCTGTTTCCATATACATTTGATTATTTGATGTACATATTTGTGCCCTGGAAAAGCAGCTGTGCACAGCTGGGCAGGAACAGCTCCCAGTGAGTTCCACAAGGTCATTCAGCAAATGAATATTGAAATTGAAGCTGGATAACAAGCCTCTCTTTTATTAAAAAATAAACAGTGGAAGAAAGTTTCTTCTAGGTTATATTGCCCGTTGAGTTTAAACACATTTTCCAGTTCTCTTAGGGCCAGTTTTCCCATTGTTCTGCTATGAAAAAGCTCACTACAATCTGTGCAGCAGCTCCATTTCTAAAAGATGGGTATGTGAAGCAGTAATATAGATACTTTAATAATAAAAAACTTATTGCTACAACAAAAGTGTTGTTTCAGCTCTTTTTCTATGCAGCAGAACAGTGGCACCCAGTGGCCATTCATGCAAAAATACTAGCCACTAAAATGTCACAAGCTCGAATATCAGTACAAAGAAAAATGAAAAGATAAATGAATTAGCACTTGTGTGTCTTTTGTTTCTGCATGCCTATAAATATTCCTTTAAACCCTCTAAGTTTTGGACAGATTTCAAGGATATTTCATGTTCTCTCATGCATATATCTGTGTTAAACCCTAGAATATATATATGTGCTTGCAGGTATGCTTATAACAGTTCCATTTGGATTTGTTTCTAAAAAAAATTTACTTATTTTTGCTTTTAAAATACCTATTGTCTGAATTGTTGCTGACAAATAATGATTCATGTCCCCTTGGCTCTCCATTATAGCCAGGAATGCTGTGGATTTGGAAATCATGCCAAAAGACAAAAGGCAAAGTTTTGTTCTTGTCATGAAGAACTGATCTTTGGGCAAAATTCTGAATAAATGGGTGCAACTCCATATACATGTATATATATACCTGCCTGATCAGCCCTTTAGTCCTGTGCTGAAATGAGCCTGTTATTTGGGCTAAGCTGGGTTTACTGTAAAGATTTTATTACCAGAGGATTGGAGTCTTATTGAGGAGTAAGTCTTCAACAGCAGTTGTCTTTCTGTCTGCAATTCCATTTTAGATCAGGGAAGCGTTTTCTATCAAAACTGTCAAAAATTTTCCTGTGAAAAATGTAGATTATAACATTTAAGATGCTCCACCAAACCCCAATTTCTTCTCAGAAAATAAACAGCCATCTCAGTGTATAATCTCTTTTAGTTCACATGAGGGTTAAATGCAATCAGGTGAGAAAAATGTGTGTCTATCTACAGATTTTTTGCGGCACTCTATTTCACACAATTGATAAGCATATATTTGGCCCATATTTATAGGCAGAAGATCTAGGAATTGTCTATCCATGCCCTGAACCTAAAATAGATGGTGTGTAAACCATCTAAGTTTTATAGCAGCAAAAGAATTTAATGTATTAAACAACTGTTCTTGGGTTATAAAACATTTCTAGTTTAAAGAAAGTTTAATAAACTAAGTTCACTTGCTTGCATATTGGAAGCAAAGTCAGTTTGATGTTTGAATTGGTAATGGCTTCTTAGCTGGAAAACTCATATCTTATGTTGAATTATTCTAAATCAGACAATAAAAAATTATTTGAAGGAGAACTCAGAAATAAAAAGTGAAAATGCTTTAAATAAGGCATGTTTAATGACCCATGAGTCAAAAAAATTGCTTTGAGGTTTAGACTGATTTTATATTATTAATAGGACTGTACAACAATCTCCTACAAATCCTTTATTCCATTGGTGATACCCTTTGCCTAGTGCAAGCATAGAAACGATGCATATAGCAGAGGAGTTATTGTGAAATTAAGATCTAAAAACTTGAAAAATTCCAGGTATTCAGGATTTTATTAGAATGTTCAGCCACTGAGTGAGTAAGTGCAGTTGGACCTGCCTTCTATGCGCAGTTCCTTCTCGACTTGGAATTCTTCTCCTTCCCTAAGAACCAGAAAAAAGTTTAAAAGCCTGAAGAGTAAAAAAGTGGAATTGTGTGAACAGTTCGTAAAGTCCAGTGTCACAAGATGGATTAAAAAAATAATGCCACTAATACTCTTTTAGCAGGTCGGGTATTTATGTTTTGTACCCCTTTCTTGAGAGCGGCCATGAGCAAATACCTGGAAGCTTTTCTGAGACTGGGAAATGTAAACAAAGCTTGTTGCCTTTGAGTTAAATTTTCTCAAGTATTCCTTGAGCAGTCATTTTCTTATACGTATCTCATGCTCCCACGGAATATTGAAGGCTGATGAAACGAGTTCCAGGCTTTGGATGGCAAGGTGTAGGAAATCAGAGTGACGAGAGCCAGGCCTGGTGTGGTATACATGCAGCAGTGTTTGTGTGGGAATACTGGGAGAAAATACTGCTTTCAAAAATGTTGCAGGAGGCAGAAGATTGTCCCTGCAGTAGCCCAAACCTCAGCCAGTGTTAGATGTGCAAACAGAGGGAGAAAAGAGATGTGACTCTCTTTGCAGAGAGTGAAGGGGAGTGGAGGAAGCATTTGAAGTGAGGGCAGCTGGCTGTTGGATATCCATAGTGAAATGAGGTTGGAACACCTTGGTCTGGGGACTTTGGCCACAGACCTGTGAGAATGTGCCCTGGAAGCTGAGAGGCCAAGAGAATCTAAGAGCAGGAAGGAGTATTGGAGATTACATGAAAAATAAGTTACGGAATTTAATATAGAAATATTGGAATATAGGCAGCGGTACAAGGGAAACAGAGAGTTAAATGAAAAGGAAAAGGAAATGGTTGAAAGACAGATGAGATGTTCAGAACGTTGACAGAAAAGGGTAGGTATGAAGTCCCTGAAGACTCCAGGATTCACCTTAGAAGGAGAAGATTGACAGACCTTTAAGAAAGAACCTGAGAGAAGGGCTTGAACTTGTCCTTTGTTTTTGTGGAGGCTGGCTACCTGGGACGAGCATGGAGTTTTTAGTGTATCTGGAGAACTGAACTAATTAATGAGGTGAGGCAAAGTTCAAACTCAGTGTGCTGAGGAGGAGAATAAGACCTGAACTCCTGAGAAAACCTGATTGTGACACCTGTAAGGAAGAAGTTCCCTTTAGACTGTTATATGACTCTGAGAGGCATTGAGAGTTTTTTACAAGCACAACTCAATTTGCAAGCCTAAAAAAGAAAACCTGACCAGTAAAAGAGAAGGTGCAGAAAACTTTTAGAGTAGATAGGTAAACAAACACTGCCAGCACTATCAGAAACCTCTGAGTGGGAGATGTATTTCTAAATACTCCCGTCTTAGAGGTCATAGCTCATTTTCCCTTTGGAAGCTTACCCATGTGGAAACCGTTGTAATTGATTTAGTAGAATGAGTCTTTTGGTTCTAATTTTTGTGGTAAGCCTTTATTCTCCCCATCCTTCTCAAAAAACTAAAATATCAAGTGAATTCATCTATGAATCCTTTAGGCTTTTGCATCCCATGAAGTGTAAGAACTAAGCAGTTAACATTTGTAAAGCATATAATACAAATTTTCAGAGCCTTCGGAATTCATAAACTGTTCTGTTGAAACAGTGTGCATTGAGTTGGGCTTTATTTGAAATTTTTGTTTGTTTGTTTGGTGCTTTTTAAAGTTTGCAATGGCAGAGTGATCTTATTCAGGCCGCTGACTCCTCTCTTGTTGCAGCAAGGAAGTAGGAAAAACCGGAGAGGGCAACAGCAGGAGATTACTTCTGCAAAGTTTGTGGTTATATTTAAAATACTGGCTTGTAGGAGCAAGGTCACTGAAATGATTGCACTGTCCTCTTTCTTTTTACCTGAGGCTTTTCCTTCGTTAAGAAAATAACAGGAAAAAGAACCTTAAGATCAAAGGTCCCCAGCTGTATTTGTTGATGCCATCAGGTGTGATGATTGCGGGTATGACTGCAAGTATTGCCTTTTTCATAACCAGGAAATGAAACTTGAGATGATTTTAGTAAGGAGGTAATATAAGAGCAGATCTTTATTTGAAGGCCTTCAGGAGAAGTTATGGAAAGATGTCCACAAAAGCCCTCCCCCGAAGGGGTGAATACATTTTTATAGATTTTAAGAAATTAGCATAATTGATAGAAAGCACCAATTAGGAGGATGAGTGATGATGCAATGCTCCCCCAGGCCATGTCCCTTTCTGGAGACCCCCTTTTGGTACTAATTGCACTGTATCTCAAAGAGCTGCTCTTGGCCTTGGCTCCCAGGAAGAACCAAGGTGGTGCAGGGGCCCCGCACCTCCTGGGCCTTGGAGCTCTGGAATTTGTTTTGTCTTTGCCTAAGGAAAGGCCGTGGAAAATTAGTGGGAAATCTAGTCACTAAAGCAATAGAGTACAGAGCTACAAATATATGTGAGAAGAATACAGAGAACATGTAGAAGCAAAAAAGGCAAAACCAAAGCATCACAATAACCATCCTGAGTGTCACTGCAGCTACTGCAAGGGACTGCCCACACTTCCTTCTGCATCAGCACCTGTCCCCATCTGCAGGACACCCCAGTGCCAGGTCACCCTTGAAAGGGCAGGAGAACCTGCTGTCCCTGCGAGCTGTGGGACACAGGAGCAGGGCTGACTCCTCTCCTCAGACAGGCTCTGAACTCATCTGAATTTGCATGGAAATCAATGGCTAAATAATAGACATCAGCCCTGGGCAGGGCAGTGTATTCCCTCAAGGTAACAGGGAATGAAAAAATTTTGTCTGGAGAGATTTACTGACTGTGTGGCTATCCAGAATGTTTGGAGCTTGTATTTTCTGTTGTAACTGAAAGCTAAGAAAGGTGTTTATTTATCTTTCTGCAAATTAGGAAGACAATGCCTATACAAGGAGACTTTTTTACCTTTCAGCTGACTCAGAAGACACAGTGTTTCCAGTGACTCATTTCAGGTCTAAGATTCTCTGTTGTCATTCATGGCATGTTCAATAGAAGTGATTTATTGCCTGTCTGCAAGTCAAGACACTTGATCATTATCTTCTTTTTCTCCCACATCAACCTTTTCCCATCTTATGCAAGTCCAGCTAATTTAGATAAGGTCAAGATCTAGGCCACTCCTTAAAAGTTTTTAACGTGTTTTTTCCTTCAGTGCCTTCTATCTCATTCTTGAAACATCTTTTGTAGTATCCCCAAGGCAGAGCTGGAAGAGAAGGTTAGTGGATAATTCAGTAGTTAAGCTATCCTCCAACATCTGATATGCCTCCAAGGCATTAAATTTTCTCTTGTATCTGTTAAATTGCTGGGAGCTTTCTTCAGTGGTTAATCATTTTTATGAAGTATGTGAGGTTTGCAGTGATGCGGAACTTTGAAAAATTCTCCTCACATTATCATTCTAAAGGTGGAAAGATAGATATTAGAGGTTTAAATCCATAATATTTGGAATGTATGTACATATATGTATGTACATATAAATATATTTTAATGTGGAACAGCAAAACAAATTAAAAGACTATTTAACCCTTCTTATAATTAGGATACAACCTTACATCATCCCTTCCCCCATTAGCTATGAATGCAGAAATCCTCTCTGAATATTTCTTCTCATGTTTAGTGTAAAAAGCAAAGGAAGAGCAAGATTTTTAAAGGATTTTTTCCCAAACCATCCCTGCAGACATTTTCTGAAAAGGATAATCCATCTTAAAACATGTTGACTTGCAAATTCATCATGCCTCTGCCAGATTGGAAGAATGCTGCAGCAACTAAAGAGCTACCAGATACAGTTCTATCCTCCAGCAATATAGCAATATCCTGAGGAATTCTGCAGAGCTGTGATGGGCTTTGTGGGCTGCTTTGGCCAGCTGAGTGCAGAGCACAGGACAGGCAGCATGAGCAGGACTAGGCAGGAACAACCACCTGCACTTTAAGGAACAAGAAGAGAGGAAGGGAGAAATTCCTGTAAGCATTTTTCCCTTTAAATTACAGCTTGAAAGCAGGACGAGTGTTCTATGTGCATATCACTGACTCGAGTACATTGAAACATCCCATCTTTTTTCTGTGACTCAGCAAATTATGTGTATTTATTGGGTTCAACCATTTTTAAATGCATCAAAGTCCCTCAAAAACATATATTTCGCCAGACTGATTTGAAATGCTTTTTTTTGCAATTTTTGATGATACCTTACAGAAAATGAAAGTATCTTATTCACACAGACACTTAGTATTTTAATTCCATTATAAGAAGGCTAACATTACTCATATCATCACTGTGATACTAAGTAAAATCAATATGATTTTAATTACTCATGGCCTGCACTTCTGTTATCTAAGACTGCCATTGCACACAGAGTGAACCTGAGGCAAATTTAGGTATCAGTGAATTAACTTTGGTTTGTGTTTATAATGAAGGTTTTCACAGTCCAGGAAAGCAAGCTGGAAAAATGCCTTCCAAAAGGAAAGTGGCAGTTGGTGCTTTAGTTTAGTTGATGTGGTGGTGTTTGATCATAGGTTGGATTTAATGACCTTGGAGCTCTTTTCTTACCTTAATGGTTCTGTGGTTCTGTGATTCTAAGCTGTGTGATGTGATTGATTGATTGATGTTTTGTTTGGAATGGGGCTGCACTGAAAGACATATATGAACAGGAGCCAGAAGAGGGAGTGTGCCCTGCTAAGTCTGGAAGATGCTGAGTCCTGCCTGACAGAAGCAACACAGAGCAGGTGGAAGCAACATCTGAGGTAGCTGGGACCAGCACACTCTTTCTCAGGTTGTTTATTGTTTGTGGCCAGCTTAAATAACGCAGCACTTTGTACCTCAGACTCTGTTTCTGCAGTGGCCCTGGGCTGGTCTGGGCTGCCACGGCCATCCACATGAGGAGTGGGGAGCTGGGAGAGCCAGCAGGGCTGGCCAAGGGGGTCTCAGCCTGAGCCATGCGGGGCAGAGAGGGACCACTGACACAGGGACACAGCATTCCTGCCACTTGAACTCCACTCCTATAAATTGCAAATCTGAACAAGGGCTGAGCTGAGCAAGAAAGATTATCTTTACTTCAGCTTATTGGATGATGAGCATGCAGATAGACATTCTACTCAGCACATTTGAGAATAGCTGAATTTCTTCTCTTTACCATTCTGTAAATTGTGGTGTCACATCCTAAATCCAGACTTAGCCAAATATTTTTCTTTTTAGTTCAAAGAACTGCATTGAGTTGATTTGCTTTTCTTGTGCTCCTCCTTTTCATGAGCATTCACATGGTTCTGTTCTGCTAGTCAGCTCCTCAGGGGAGAGCAGGGGAAGGAATACACTTCAAAGTTTTATGAGGGTACACTCACAGAAGCTTAATATAAATTTGAACTTGAAGATGTGCATGCCTTCATTTCTATTCTACTGTGCACTCTCTGATTCTGGAGTATTGAACATGCCAAGAAAGTTCAGAGTGTGGTTTAATTTTTGGGAAAGCTTCTGCTTAAAAATGGAATGTACCTGAGGTTGAAACTAACTACAAGAGGAAATTCTATGAAAAGAAAAACCAAAACCAAAGCATATCAGATACATTAGTCATTGCAAACTGTTTGCCTTTGACTTAAAAGAAAAAAAAAATACCCACCACAAAACCAATCATGTTTTGCAGTTAGTTTTGAACTTTTTAATGTTTTGAATTTTAATATTTGTCCTATAAACTGCTTGGTGTTTTTGTGAGGAAACTTCATGTGAATTCTGCTTTCAAACTCAACCTCAGCAGGGAAAAATATATGAAAATTAACTTACAATACTATGTACTTAAAAGAAAGACCAACGTTTCTTTCATCCTGAGGCTGAAAGTGTCTCTCTAGCAACTGGAAATAGAGTTAAGCTTGCCAAGAGTTCCTTGTGAAGCAGATGGAGAGGCAACTTGCAATGTGAATGAAATCTTGTTGGCTAAGACTTCTGAGCACCCACAGGGGTCCCAGAGCTACCTATCAAATTAACTTGATCACTGCCCTATATGAAATTATTCTTTACTCTTGTCAATGGCTAGAGCAGATTTGCACCCTTCCCACACCCTGCAATTAAACTCTCAATTATCTCTTCATGTGATGAGTGATTACAAGTCTGTCCTGATTCCTGAAAACTTCCATGGCCATGTGCTTCTTCTCTCTTTAAAGGTTTTACACTTTTTTACTGCTATTCAAGACACCCAAAAATGTGATAATTAGTGCCTGCATACTTTTAATGGCTACATTAAATATTATTATATGTGGGTGCATGCACTGAAGGGTAGAAAAGAATATGTGATTGTTGAGTTAGACTGGTTTGCTGAATGCAGAGAAACAACCTTGGACTCTGCTGGCATTCTCAGATGCACAACATGATCCAAAGGCTGATTGTAAGATGATGGTATCAGTCTGTCTTTTCTTGCTGCTGGTGGGTTCTGAATATAAATCACAAGCTATGTATGCTTTGGCTGATCCTTTGTTCCCACAGTGACCTTAGAGTAAGTGTATTGTTTTTTCATTTATATTTAAGAACAGATTTTGTGACTTGCTTCCCTATCCGTGCAAACTAAATCACTATTTCACATACATTCTGTGTTGGCAATTAGCTGTTCCCCATCAGAAGTAATGTCTCCTTTAGAAGTTTCCACACCATCCATTCTGTTTGTTTCTATTCTTGCAAATGTTCACCATCTAAAGTGGGATCAGAAGTTTGTTTAATGGACATTTCTTCCTTTTCCCTGCAAGAAAAATGTCTATACTGAAAGAACACTGAAGTGAGTAGATATGCAGGTGTGTAGCCATTGATGTCCTCCCTCTGCTCCCCCTTTATGCTACTGAGTATTCACACCTGTGTCTGTGTGTCATTTTAATTATTAAGAGCTTCTCAGTCCACAAAGCCAAATAATGCTCTTTGATATGCATGGCTCTCCTCCTCTGAAGCTGAAGAAACCATAGTTGGTCCTTACATAAACCATGCATGATTGGATGTGATGTCAGTCCCACTTCAGGGACTGTAGTGCTCACCAGTGCCCAGGAGGGAAGGCAGCCTGTGTTTTCAGAGTGGGCAGGCTTTGGGAATCGCTGCTGCTGGAGGGAAGTGTGGCATTCTAAGCCTGTCTGGAGGGCATAGCTGGTCAGGTCTTGCCGGGAGGTTTTGAAAGGCAGAGTCTCAAGCTCTTGTGTATCAGACATTCCTCAGTGCTGGTTTCACTTAAACTGGGGCCAGATTGCAGCGTGTCAAGGAGGGACAGATGGTGCTCAATGTACTCAAGAGTGAACCACAAGGGCTTTGGCCTGGACAGAGGAGATGCAGCTGGCATCTTCCAGATTGCTTATATTGTGTGGCTCTGAATTTTTTTCTTCCAGGTTTAAGGGAAATAGATAAGACCTAGTGTAAAAAGCAAGATGATTTATATTGTCAGATAAGAGCATGAGTAGGTAGAAGAGAAGAATAGGGAATAGACATGCAGGCATTGATCAAACATCTAAAATGGTATTCTGAATCACTGTAGCTGGCCAGACTTTTTTCCGAACTAAAGTGGCAATTCTTGGACTAAATTATTGTTGATTTAGAAATGCTCAGTTTATAGAAATTATAGAATTATTATTTTTAACAGGAAATGTATATCTATATTTTTAATTTTTTTTTTAGCAAAACCCGTTTGACAGGTGGGTACTATGTGGGCAGAAGGGTTTCAGATCTGTATGGAAAGCAAAAATTGTTTGTGGAAAGAAATAGTGCTCATTCCATGAAAGTGGGTGGGAGATTTCTACCCAACCTTAGAGAGAAAGCTGGTTTGCTAAAGACATTATTTTCTTTAAAATAAATTCAAGATTAAATTATTAGCAAGTGCAAGTTGAGTTTGTCGATTAGTTTCAAGTTCATTAAAAAAGAAGATTTTCAAAGAATATGGTGAAAGTATGATGGACAGAACTTAGATCTTTCATTTTTTAATGACATATCTGAAAATTCTTAAATTTCTTGCTGAAAATTATTTCCAAAGTGATTTTAGATTGATTGAAAACAGTATTTTAAAAAATTTCATTAAAAACAAATTCATATATATACACACAAACATATATTCTTCTATGTCAATGTGGTTCCAGTGTATTCAAACATTCAAATATAATTCCAGCTCTTTGGCTGGAATTTCCAAAGAAGAATTTTTCATTGAGGAATTTTCCAGTAGCAGAGAGGGAATGGGGCAAATTATTCCTGATAGTGTCAACACTGTATTATCACCGAAGTACTGGGGACAAGGACAGGGACAACACCATGCTGTGACAAGGCCAAAAGCCCATCACACATGCTAGGTGTGTGCACATCCCACCCACTGGAATAGCTGCATGCGTGCACATCCCACCCAGTGGAATTGCTGGGTGAGTGCACATCCCACCCACAGGCACAGCTGGGTGTGTGCACATCCCACCCGCTGGAATTCCTTGGTGTGTGTTCATGTCCCACCCACTGGCACAGCTGGGTGAGTACCTGTCCCACCACTGAAGTGCTGGCTGTGTGCACATCCCACCCACTGGCACAGCAGAGGGGGTTTGATCCTGCTGGCTCATTCCAGTGCCTGAGGGTGTGCACATAGTGACTCTGTCTGAAGATCATGTGTTCTGGGCAAATCTGCTGGCAAAAGAAAAGTCTTTCTCGTCTCATTCTAATACCTACAGAAGCAACCACTGAGAAGCATCATACTCTCTGCAAGCAGATTGATCTGTTGGAATAGAGGCAATTTCCTGCTTTCATGAACCTATAATGAGATTAGGGGAAAGAAGCCCCCAAAACCCACACACAAATTTAGTTCATTTGCTAAGAAGATTACTGAACTAAAGTGAGACAAGTTTGAAAATGTATTTCCTGTTTGCCACATTGTAACTTTCCATTCTCAGTTTGTCAGGGCTGATCCAGAGGAAGCTTTTCGGGAGAAGGTGTTCTGCACTTCCCTTCTTCAGACAAATGGTTAGAATATTGGCAAATGGAAAGTCATATAGAAATATGCATACAGGTCAAATAGCTGTTTTTCTTCTGGAGAAAACAAATCAATCTACTGAAGATGCAGAAGATTCCTGGGTAATGTAATCTGTCCTGGATGCAGCCCAAGTCTGGATCTATGCTGCTAAACCACACAGCTGTGGCTTTGGCTCCAGCATACAGGCAAAGAGCTTCCTATCAAAAGCCTAAAGTCTTCTGAGAAGTTAAGCTGTCCATAAGAGAGGTATATATAGGGCCTGAATTTGATTTCTGAAAGGTTTCGAGGTTATGGTTATGGAACTCTGTGCAACATCACCTCATTCCCAGTTGTGATGGACTCATAATTTCATCATTAAAATCCAGTTCCTTTGTAGACATATTAAAATAACAGCATCTGAATGGTACTAGTATTTGCAGTTACCTATGCTGAGAACACGTGAAGGAGTAACAGTTTCACAAATAAAACTTGTAATAGTTAAATAAATAGATACTGTTTGGAAATAAATTATTTTCATATGCTTAGTAAACTGTCAAGTAATATATATACTTTGCATTCACTTTTTTACAAAAGAAAACAAATAAAAGTCCAACACCACCGTATATTTCATGCAGCTTTTCTCTGAAATACTGTATGTATTATATATCCATACTTAAAATTATGTACTTCCTTTTTTTTTTTCTCTGTGCTTTGGTCAGACATGGATTTGCCTCCACCAGCTGGTGTAGAGTGAATCCATTCAGATATGGAAGTGTGTGGATAATATGCCAGGATAAAATATAAGTTTACCTGATGTGTGTCATGGAGTTCATGTGACTCTTGGCCTTACATTTCGTACTCACTGGTTTCCTGAGAAATTTGGAACTGTTGCTTCTGATGGTGGGAGTTGAGAGGGCTTGGACCTTTCCTCCTGAGATGACCCTGGAGTAGCTGTGGTCTACAGAAATGCTAAACTCCCTTGAGATGAAAGCAGGCTGCTCAAAAAAGTGTCTTTCTTAGAGATTTGTACTCAGCTTCTACTTTTTTTCCTGAAACACTTGTAAGGCTTTTTGCCCTTTTCCAACTGCACTTGCCAGAGCTTTGTGCTGCCTTGCTGGCAGGAATCTCAGAACAGCAGGTGCTTCAGTGTGGGCTTTGCAGCAGGGGCTGACCTCTGTGCTCCTCTGCTCCTGGGTTAGCTGTCTTAAACCCAGGTTACAGCAAAATATAAACCCCAGAAGCAGATTTTAAATCCATCACACACTTTCCAGCAGCACTCAGTTTCATTCGATTACAGGATGCTGCAAGTAAGACAAGCCCAGAGCCCAGGTGGGCTGAGAGTACATTTTTTCTGTCTCTTGGTTTCTCACTTGCAGTATGTGAGGATTCTCCTAGGATGCTGGATGGCTTATAAACTGTAAGGGTAACTCTAAGTCTAAGTCTGAATTCTAAGTCTAAAACAATTCGCTCAGAATCCAGCATCTGTGGTTTGTTTTTCTTGGTTTGGCTGGGTTTTTTTTTTTTTTGGTTGGTTAGTTGGTTTTCTCTTAATTTATTTCTTCAGGGAGATGGGAAGCACCCTATCTGTTTAGCAGATGTTAACTCTCCTGTTATCCTATAGCTGTCATTTTCAACCTTCATTTTGCTAGGATGAAGCCATGGAGAGTTAGCCTTTTTCTTGACAAGGTCTGAATTTCTCCATCAAGCATTCATAGATTTCTTCTAATACTGAGTATTCCAAGGTCATAAAAGCCATTTGGTACTAGGGGCAAGTACCAAAGATGGCTGGGTAAATCAGTGTTGAGCCTTGTCTGCAGACATGTCCCTGCCTCACTCTACCCAATTTCTTACAATATCCAGGAATCTGTGACCAGAATAATTGTTTAACACTATCTTGAGATTTATTGACTGCTATGTAATGCAGTCTAAGAGAAATATTTTTACAAAACAATGTGACAACAGAAGTGTAATATTTCAATTTTGCTTACTTATTCAGTTAATATCCCAGCAAGTAAAAGCACTCTCAAGCCCCCACAAAGATACAGCCAGGGAACTCACCTGGTAGGTTTTTTGGCTGTAATACCACTGTCAGTGTGTTCATTAGGCTTGTTTGAAAGGGCTCTGAGTGTAGAAAGGCCACTGGACTCAATCAGTATAAAAGGTTGGCTGCACTCCCACTAGCTACAGTTTTATTGTGTTACTGATCTACTTAAATTTTCAGAATTTTTTTTAATAATAGTAACTTTTAGTTGCCATTACTCCTACAACTATCCTCCATGGGAACATTTAACAGTGAAAAATGCACATGAAAAATTGCTGAAATTGAAATGAAAGATACAGCATGTGGAAAAGTAATTTGATCATGAAAATTTTCCACAAGCTTTTCATGGGGGAAGAATACTGAGTGCCAATTGGTATTTCAAAGTTCAAGTTAAATTCACATCACAATGGCAGAGGAATGCAGTAGATCAGTTGTAAGGGAAGATGAGTTACAGCTCAAATGGTGATTATGTCAGATAAATGGACAGTATCTTGAAGGTTGCTTGTACGTATTTTAAGTATTTATTGCAATACTTTATTGCTAAGGTGTGAATATACAACCATCCTTACATACCAGTAACCTCCAGTACGGGCTGTAAGAGGATTGCCTGGCAATAACTGGCCTGTTCATGGGAAGCATGGGGAACTTTGAAAGATGAATGACTGAAAAAAAATGTAGAAGTGCTATTCTGCTCTCTGCCCAGTTATTAGCAAATGCATGCAGCGTTGCTCCATTTAATTCACTTTTCTCTAAGGCAGATTCACGTCCAAGAAACAGCCCCAAACCTTCATATGTAAACCCTTTTGGAAAAGATGTTCAGTCCCTGCAGAGCACGACGAGGCAGCCTCCCCTATTTACAGAGAACAGAGTCCTGCTAGGCTCCAATTTGCTCTGTGGTGAGCGCTGACCTTAACACCCACTGGGAGAAGGGAATTTGAAACTCAGAGTTACTCAGCACTGTGTAGGATTAAAGGTTCCAATTTCACTCCATCTAAATGCATGCTCAAACTATTTTTTTTTCCGTACCTTGAATTAGATTATCAAAATGGAATTAAATCTGAGAACACCAAAATTTAATGTGAAAAGGAACTCTTATTTTCTTGCCTGCCTCAATTATAACAAAAAGATCCCTGTGCTTTTTGTACTTTTATGGCAAGTGTCCAATGTGAAAAAGAAAAGAGGATAAGGAAAATTAAGAGCTTCCCTTTGCTAGACTCCCTAGTAGCTCTCTAACTTTGAACAGTTTAGTATCCACAGCTCCAGCTTCAAACCCTGAAAGAAAGTGGCTTTGTCTGATAGTTTTATTATATGTTTTTAAACTATGTGAAATGAAAGAAGTGGTGATTTAGATGTTCTGCAGTGCTTTACTGACTCAAGTTCACATTATAACAGACTGCTAACCCCTATTTCTCACCTGCAACGCCAACATATAAATTATAAACATGTTGGCACAATTGTTAGATTATTATTTTTTTATAGCCCTCAATTTACAACTCTGGCTGTCCTTGAGCTCACTCTTTGTATTTGTTACAGTCTCCTGAGGCAGGATTCATTGACTAGCGACTCCACATTTTAGCTCAGTGAAAATTCAGTCTCATTCCGATGTCTTTAATTTTTCACAAGGCCTTACTGTTCCTCATTGATTATGTACTGAGGATTAATTATGCTGTCACTTAATCTGTTTACATGTTTGGACAATATATGGGCCCACTTATTCTGGCATGGTCAGCATTTTCCCTCAGTATGGGACATGCTTGTTTTACTAATTGCAACATGTTGCCATTAGAATGCATGGAAGTGGTTGGTTAACAAAGTTGTATTTCTTCCCTTCATAAATCTATGAAGATATTTTGCTCAGTGACTTTGAGAACAGGCTTTCTACATTTTTTGCCTTGAAGGCATCAGAAAAATTGGTGTTTCATGAAAGATTACTCTCTGGTAGGTTGTTTTATACAGGTCAGTGCACAGTCCAGAGAAATACGATATTATGCAAATCTGCTAATTCACATACATGATGAACAAAGTGCAATCAAATATGGGAAATATGTGACATGAATTCTTTTAATAGCCAGAAATTTCTATCCATTCATTTGCAGATATTTAAAGATAGAAAGAAAGTTAGATGTTAGATATATAATTTAAAGATTTTCTCAGAGAAGCTCAGGAAGAGAAAGTAGGATTTAAAATAGCAAAGAGCTAAGCATTTTGGTGGACTGAGACTATAGCTCCTTCACAATCTAACCATCCACTCTTCCAAGCAACCACAAAAGAGCTAAAAAAGAGGACATCCCAAGAGGTTTTTCCCATAAAATGCTGTGCCTTTGCACGGGGTCAGTATCATTATTGTAGTTTACTTCCCTTGTTTCTCCCGAGGCTGTGTGGGATTAGCCCCAAAGTTGTTAGGAGAATGCTAGGAAGCCGGTGTCATTTCCAGAAAGGAATTGTGCTTTAATGCCAAGCCACTTCGCCAGCACAACATAGCATCTCGTTATGCAGATGCATAAACTTATACAGTAGAAGATGAACTTCTGATATTTGCACAGATAAATTTCTTCCTCTCTATGCAATATACAGCTTCTGTGAAAAAATTTCCCTGTCCATGATGGGAATTGTGGGGTAGTCACTGAGATGAAAGGTTGTTGAGACATCACCTGATGTGATATATTGCCACCTAAAATTAGACAGAGGCTACTTGAGAGCCACATGGCACAAAGGGCTGAGCAGCAATATCGAGTCTGGGCATTTGTTCCTCTTATTCGTTATACCAGGTCCCTCTTTTGGAACTCTGAACTTTTGAGACTCTGTTACATGAAAAGTGTAAACTTGTGAGCAGATACTGCAGAAATGTGTTCTGAAGGCTGACTTATTACCTTGGTAATAAATAAATAAATATTATATAGAGCCTGAAGGTAGAGATCAGGAAGAGGCAGAGCTTTTCTTCTACAAAAAGCAGAAAATCCACCTCTAATATTTTTTGGATTTTTTTTTCTCAACTTAAGTATGTAATAGTTCCTTCTTGGATGCTGCAGCAGATGGTTTTCATGTGTTTAAGTTCACTGTAACCATAAATCCCAGACCAACAGAATCCCTAATCTTCTTCTTTGGTTCACCTAATAAAAGAAAATTATTAGTATGAGAGGAGAGAGCACTCTGAATTATCAAAATAATCCTAAAAGCTTCTAGATCTGTGACATGCAGAAAGAGGAGGGGTTGAATATCACTCTTCCACCTTATTTTTTTTTAATATTAGTCTAGGGAAGCATTTTCAGCTGATTGCATCATTTATTTTCTCAGTGTGATGCTGCTTGTGTAAGATGCTGCTTGTGTTAGATATTTGAGTGTTATTACAGGTTTAGTGTTTCACACAACATCCCAGTCAGTTAAGAGAAAATAGTGCAGCTTAGGCTGGGTGTGCTCCAGTTTAGTTGCATCCCCACACTGATCTCATTCTCACAGGAATTTGCTCTGAATGAGGTTTTTCTTCTCACCCAATATTTCTTAAATACTTGAATTATTCTAAAATTGCATTTTACATTTAGAAATTAAATTTGGTTAGCAATGGTGTCTGTCAAGTGATTTTCTCTCACTTTTGGACAAATACACAGCTGGAGGACTGGGAAGTGTCTGTGAGTGAAATAGAGCAACTCCTGTGGGTTGGCACTTGCAGTGTTACCTTGCTGTAAGAGAGGAGATCCAATGAGCAAATGGAGATCTCTAGGGGCTTCTTATTCACCACTTGGTGGCAATGATCTGACAGGTGTCTCTCATACACACGTTTTGTCCACTGCATGAGTCTTTCTAGGCTTTAAGACTGATGCCAAGACATATAGTGCCAGACGAGAATGTTAATTAATATAAGCATAAATTTGATATTTCTTATTTTAACGCACAAATCTCTGTTATCAACTCAGTAGCTTTTGGATGACAGACCATATTTTGACATCACAAAATTAAGATATCTCATATTCAGACAAATTCAGAGTTTTCTCAAGTTGCAGATCTTTGACATCCCTGACTCTGCACTCTGTTACATGATTGCTGAGAGCCATTGGATTTCTGAAGTCCAGCCTGGTAATCTTTCATACTGATTTGGTATTGAGGTGTAAGCCTCTTTTGTTGTCCTTTCCATGGTAACTTTAGGATACTGGGATGATATTAAGCCACCAGTTTCAGTGAGAGTTACTGTTCTATTCTCCTGTTGCTATGTGAGTGCAAGGGCAGAAAACTGACTTACCATCTCAGTAAGATGGGCTGGTGACACAGTGTGGGGACTATACCAGCATCTTCAGCACATCCTGCCTGCCTTACACGAAAGCACAAGCTTGTGTGAAGGTACAGATTAAAAAAAATTACTGTGTAGTTCTACTAGTCTTACAGAATTTCTGGAGTAGGCCTACTCTGTGATCACACCAGTCACTTCAAGAAGAAATCACTGAAAACAAGGATATTGTAGGAACTACAAGGAAAGTTCTGTTTCTTCTTATTTCTAGTGACAGCATTGTTGCTGAAAATGGAAGAATTCTGGTAGGTTCACAGAGCTCTAAAGTGACATTATAATTTTACCAAGAATGATATAATCTAGTTAGAGTCATTCAGAACAATAGGATGCCTCAATTGACACTGTCCAAAAAATGTTTCGTCTGAGAAGAGGAAATTATTATTTCCTCAAGAGACCTGAGAATGGAGAAAGGGCAATCATTGTGTGTAAAGATACGCTGTGTGCCTTAGAAGTTTGGAAGAAAGGTGAGACTGGATAGAGTATTTAGATCTTTGTGTAAGAAAAGCAAAGGACAGCTGCAGGAGGACAGTTGTAGCATTGTGAAATCTTATTCCACACAGCAGGATTAGCTCCATGCAGTTCACTGAAGAAGAGCCATGCATTGACTGCATGACAAAAGCAGCCTGTAACCACAGACACTCTCATATTTTTAATTTGTTTTATTATTATTATTATTATTATTATTATTATTATTATTATTATTATGTTAGCACTTTCCCCTTCTTACTGGCTCACATTATTTTACTTACCATGTGTGTCCTAAGGGATTTTTAAGGAGGATTGAGAGCTGTGCTTGTGTCAGATGGAGACTGAATGCTAATTACCAGCCTGACAAAGTATAATAACAATACAAGAGCATCAGTGGCAGGAGAAAAAAAATGAGCAGAATATACAATTATTTTATAAAAGAGTTTCTTTCCTTGAGGGAAAAATCTGCACATTTACCATCTGTGACAAAGGAGATGTTGAACTGTGTAAGTGAATTACCCACAGCTCTGCGTACATGTGTGCATGGAACAGGATGAACTTGAAATGACATTAACCAATTTTGTTATTGCAAGAAAAGACCAGAAGAGGTACTGAACTGCAAAGCTGCATTTTCCTCTTTCAAAAGCCTAATTCAGGCTGATAAATGAAACATGATGTAAAGCAGAAATACTATATAGACTTCTATGGAAATGTTTATTATACTGCACAAAGCTTTCATTTTTCTGCATGCCATATTCTAGGTGGAAATGTACAGTGTGTTGGAATAAAATTGTAGAGGACCTAAGCTGTGTCAGTATTAATGATATATTTAAATGGAATTTATTTGTGTACAACAAAGGACATTTTAGCTATAATAAGGGATGGCTCCCAGCAACAAAACACTCTTACTGTAAAATAAGTGTATTGTTTAAAGTTCTTCTCCTAACTAAATTTATAATATTTACTTCTGTCTTATTTTCAGTCTGGTCTTCAGTTTTCACTTAAGTAGCATCAGAAAATCAGGCCATGTAAGATTGCACAAATTAAATTCTGGATTTTCTCTGTGAGCTTTTTTATTGCCACCTTGTACCTCTTGTGTATTTGATCAGAAATAGTCCACAATTTTTTTAGCTCAAGTTGCATGTTATCAAATGACAGCATAATCTGGACCTTTCACGTGGCTTTTTCAGCTTGCAAATGAAGATAATACAGTATGTTTGATGTCTAAACTGAGTGCAGAAGCTGGAGCACAGACGTACCTGGAGCAGGCTATGGAAAGCAGCAAAGGGGTCTGTGTGCCTGTGAAAAGAATTATTTCCCTCAGGAGCCTTCCAGTGGAGAAGCACCTTTCCTATAATTGATGCTCTCAGGCCACAACAGAATCAGACTGCAGTATTAAATACTGGTTTGTAATCAAATCAGGTGAAACAGCCAAAATTAGTCTAATTTTAGAAGAAACCTGGAAGAAAACCTGTGAAAAAGAATCAAAGAAGATGCTGTAGCCAGATGATCTAACTGTCAGTTCTGAAGCCAAAGCATTTTAAAACAGTGGAAGAGTTGTAGACAATCACATACAAGAAGCTAGATGGAATTTGTGGCTCAAGGAGCCTGGGTACACTACAGACTCAAGCATGTTAATCACATCTACTATTATATATAACTAGAAATATATAAAATAGCATCTATAGATTCACTTGAGATGTGTTATTTTCTGTTCTTCCTCAAGAAGGATATTACCAGAACATTCCTCTGCTCCTTGGAAGAACTCACATACTTTAACCTGTAACAAGAACCTTGATCATTACAGCAGCAGGACAATGGTGTTATCTATCACCAGTTCACCACAAGGTGATGCCCACACAAAAATATTTTGATTCCAGTTGTAAGGAGCACCTTATTGCATAGAACAAGGGTTCAGTTGAATGTGCTTGACATTGCACAGCTGTCATTTAGCCAATGGTTAGTTTTCTTATCATATAGGTGTTCACAAGCACATTTTTATATATGTTGTTAAACCACTGAGAATTTAGCTGAGTTAAATAATAACAGCTGTGGAATGCAGGTCTTTGGACCACACCAGGAGTACATGTACACAAAGCTACCAGGATACTAAATTACTGCATTCTTTTTGCCATGTTGAAGGAACATTATATGATACCACAAGAGGTCAATTGACACAAGCCAAGGAAGTTTAGTGTGAGTCAGCAGTCATCATTAATATTTTGAATTCTGAATAAAATATTTTAATAGTGCATGTCAAATATTTTAACAATGTAATCTATTTTTATTGTATATTTCCTTGCAGTTATCTTTCGGGGAAAATACAAGGTATCTTATTTGTCTTCCTACATTCCATTCTGCAGTCAGAGTTTGCCAATAACAGTATTTGCACAATCTAAATGCTAAAAAATGTAAATAATATATTTGTCCTACATCTGTGGCAGATCTGTGACAAGCTAGCAGACCATGAATTAAGTACTTGAAATATTTTTGCCCAGAAAAATTACACATAACATAGACTGTGTATCCAGTTGTAGAGACAAGTGGTGAAATCTTGACTCTAAGTTGATGGAAAAACTCTACTGGATGCACTGCTGCATTCTCTTGCACAATCATTGTAGAAATGCACATAACCAAATTCCTCCTTTATGATACAAAAAAAGAATTTATGCAGTCTAGAATCAAGCCTGAGGAGTTAAATCTGTCTTACACTATAACTTCCTCTCCTCCTCTGCTTTTTTAAAAAAATCATCCTTTCTAAATTGTAGCTTCTGTACATCACTATCTTTCTAGGGGAAACTAAGAACTATTTTTAACATTACTCTTTTTTAACAGATAACTCTTCCATTAAATACTCTCTTGTTATTAGAAAGCTCTTTAGCTTTGTTAGGTAGGTTTTTGTGTTCTACAAAAATGTGTATTTCATGCAGGTTGTGGCATGCTATATATGAGTATAGCAATTTGCAGGTACTTTTCGTGCTTGTATAGACAAATTAAAGCGAAGGGCTTAGAAGTCCATACCCATGCAATACTTTTTACAGCTAAGTGTAATGAAGTACTGGTGCCACAAGCCAGTCTGCATATTATTAACAAATACAAGCCATTCACACAATAACTAAGTCTGAATTTTGTCTTGATTCATAGGGCTGCTCTATGGCAGTTAACAAGTTAAAAGGATGCAAGTTGGACGAAGTGGACAACTTATCTGATCAGTACTCAAGAACCAAATTTGAAATCTTATATGGTTTTTCAAAGCTGCTGTCATTGTGTCTGTGAAAAACAATAATTCCTTTATGATTTCCAGCATAGCAACATGTCACAGCAGTGTAGGCTATTCTTCTACTATTAAATAATTATTCCATTGAAATGGGCATTTATTTTTGAAATAAAACAGTAGATTATAAATTCTGTCAGATTCCTTTAATGCAGAAAGTAGTTGTCAAAATACTGCCCTGACCAGCAAAACGGCTGAGCCTGAGCAAGGGCTGCCAGTTCCCTGTGTGAGCTTCCCCACAGAAATGCCTCTTCTTCCAGTTTACTGTGAAGCATAATGGGGAGACTCTAGTCTATCAAAATAGATACCTTATCTCAAAGCTGCAAAGTTGACAATTGGCCATACTTTTTACAAGCAAATGTTTGGGCTTCAGCTTTCAAATTAGTCCATTATTTTTCTATTACAAGATGACCTTGTGGATTTCTTGCCAAATGGCTCCAGTGAAACTCTCTTTCACAAAGATGGGAAGTGAAAAATAAAGCATTTAAGAGTGTCTCTGTTTGAAGATGTGATCATCAGCAAGCACATGACTGGTTAGGGACAGCGTTGTGAGGATCCATTGCTCGGAAGGATGGGTGCATTGAGGCTTGTGCAGCAGCTGGCAGTGATGGTCAGTGCAGCATCTGCTCAGGGCTGAACTGCAGCCCATGGGCTGTGCTTGTTGCAAAACTTAGACTGAAAGGGAGAAAGTTGCCTTCATCTTATTTTCCACAATTTTTAGAGAGCTCTAAAGCAAAATGGGGGAGAAGACTTGAATTATTGAATAAGGTGATTTTCCACATTTTATGAACCTGATTGCTTTGTAGTTCAGGGAGAGGAAAAAAACCTCACAAATACAAATAATACTATTAAGGATAGAATTATTAATAGGAAAAAAACCCATTTTCTAATATTCCAAATTTTATTTCTACTGTAGTAAATTTAAGAAGTATTTAATAATTAAAAGACAAAATATTCTTTCATTCTCTGCAAATTTAACTGGGTTTTTTCCCTCATATTTGGAGCATATTTGGCTATATTACATTTCATATGCACATAAATAAAATTTAAAGAAAATTATTTTGTTTACAAAATTGACACAACATATGTTATAAAATGTCATAATAGAACTTGCTCATGCTAGTTAAGTTCATCTGTTCTGTACTTTCGTGTTTATACAACCTTTAATTGCATAAAAATATTGCTATAATGTATTATTAATAAATAAAAATTATGTAATTTCATCATCATATTTTCCACATGGCACTGTCCTTTTCCCTGCAGTCTCATGCTGTGCTTGACAACAGAGAGCAAAATCTTGCAGCACTGTTGACCTTTCATTAAAGCAATTTAACCTTTAGTGTCTGAAATACGATATCTAAATTGAAAGTAGAAATAATATTTTGTGGAACACCTATGTACCCACACTGAAGTTTGGAACTGGTCTCAGTCCACAGCAGTATAGGTGTGCTTGTACTTAGGCCATAGTTTGGATGTTGTTATAGAGTTTCACCCTATTTAAATATTAGGGCTGCACTTCAATTTCTCATTTTAAAAGCAGTGACACTTAGAAGCACCCTGATTTTCATGTCCTTATTGTGTTATGTCTGACAAAGAGCATATTGACACAAGTCCTTGGAGGCAGAGCTTACATTGAATACATTCTATTGAATGAGGTTGAGAGTGTTGGGAGTGTGTGTGTGTGTGTGTGTGTGTGTGTTTGGCTCATTCTCAGGTACCCCTCTGCTCTCTGTGGGTAGCAAAGCCTGTGACACGTCTTGTAAGAGCAGGGTTTGCTGTGCTCCATATTGGCTTGCACGTTCAAGATTCCTCAGGGGACTGTTACAGCTAATATTGTTAAAATCTTCAAAACTCCTCAAGCACAGCTCCCACTGGAGCTACAGGGAGTTCTTCATGGCCAGCATTTGCAGGATCTTGCCCATGAATGTAGAGCATTGCAGGGTTTCCTGGGAAGGAACCACAACCCTCACAAGAGAAATGCCTTTTGCATTACAGCTGTGTTCCAAACCCCTATGTATATTTAAAGTTTACAAAATATTTCAGGGAAAATACAAATAGAAAAACTGTTTTGTCTTTTGTTTGGACCAGTGATGCGATTAATAAGCAAAATCTCTTCTGCTCCTAGGCAGATCCTGTTAGCCTGTGCCACAGCAGGCAAGACGATGATGTGATGATGAAGAAGATGAAGGTGTTGGCTGGCTGTGCTGTCAGAGCATGAGGGAGGGGACTCGCCCTCCCTCCCGTCTCAGAAAAACTCCAGGTACTGTGCAGCATGGAGCTTGGCAGTTCAGATACTGGTTAGGAGCTAAAGACTAACAGCACACCTAAGGCAGGCAAAGATAACCCCAGCAGAGTCCCTAGCCTGTCTGACCCTCACTCAGCAGTGAGTGCTGAGGGTACCTTGGAAGACTGTCCTGTGCAGAGGTCTAAGGGCGCTGCAGAATCTGATCCAAGCAGCAGGGCTCCCCTGAGGGATCACATTTACCATCTGTGGTGTCACATACTCTCCTCTTGCATTCCCAGCCTGCCCCACCCCTTCAGCCAATTTGCCCCCCGGTACAGCAGCAGCCTCATTGTAAAATGTTTAGATAATATTTACCTTCTCCCCAAGGATGATGGGAGAATTAATAATTTCTTTAAAAAGCATTTTGAGAGTTTGACATTGCTGCTAGCAGTTATCTATAATCCACAAAATAATTTAGCAGTGGAAACTCATTTGGTTTTTTTCCTCATTTGTGTTTGATTGCCATTTCTGGCTTTCAACTGATAAATTACTTCCAAACTTACTAACATAAAACCCTGCAAATGTGTGCCACTTATGGTCTTAAATACATGTGAAGCTTTGTCTTCCCAAGGATAAGTACTGCACTTGAAAAGGGAGCATCCCAATCACATTTGACCTGTTACATAAAGTCAATAGTGTCTGCAATTACTCTGTGATCCAACAATTCAAACCAATCTGTTTTTAAAGACAAATCATGCATAAACTCAAGCTAAGTAGTGGTCTCCAATGATTCTGATTCATGCTGTGCTGACAAACCCTCATGAAAGCAGATAAGCTGTATCAAGAACTAATTAAGAACAGAGTGTTTTATGCCTCCTTTGCATGAAATTAAACAACAGCATTCTGGGAAGAACTAAAGAAACAAAAACTGGCCTATTTTTTCTTACTTATACATTGGATTTTAAAACATTAGATTTTTCTGAGGCTTTGAGTTCTCTATGTATCTCTGGGGTGTGAATGCCAAAAATGAACGATAGGCAACAAAAACTATTTCTCATTTCACCCAATGTTTTGGTCTTGGTGGGACTATTTGTAAAAATCAGCCTAAAATATTCCTTATGGAATTAAGAGTATAGTTCTTGTGTTCCTTTAGTATCATGCTCATTTCACTTAATTGATTTTTTAGTAGGGGCATCTCGTTCATTCTTTGGGGGAGAACATAGCACCTAATTGATTAATCAAGTAACTTTGAGCTTTTAAACCAACAAAAAAAAAGAGTGGAAAGTAACTTTTTTTTATTAACTTGGTGCTTGATACCTCTACTGATTTAGTCTTTGTCCCAAAAATAGATGGCCCTGGCACTCAAAGTCATTTGTTGGGAAGGTATTTTAAAGGCACACAATGACCTGGAATGAAATTTTGCATAGTGCCAATAGCTACGCCAATTTGAACATGTTAAATATGTCTCTGTATAATAGCACTTTCTTCTATAAATTTGATTAACAACAGAAATACTTTCCATGTATATACATTCCTAGGAATATTACCATATTCCCTGAAAAAAAAAAAAATTGTCTGAAGATGGAAGAAGTGTATGAAAGTCGTTTCAAGTTAGCTTTGATCAGAATCAACTGTCTGTCTAATGAAGACAATGATTTACATTGCGTAATGGCACATTTTCATACTTTGTGAATTTGAGGTAAAATAACAACAGTGGTTTTACTGTTTCTAGAAATTGCAATTCTAAGATCACACAACACTTTCCAAACCTGAGGCTTAACAATACCCTCATGTATTTACGTTGTGCCTATTTACAGAAACAAAAGAAAAGGCAAGAGAACAGAGCTCAGGTGGCTTTGTATTCAGAATTAGCTTCCAAGAAAGCAACTAAATTAGCTTCCACATAGACAGACATATTTCTGCTTGTTTTCCCATATATTATATTGTAATATGTATTTTTCAAAATACACTTTATGTTTTATGCTGATCTTTTAAAAATACTTTCCAACTTATTTACACTTGAAGTAGGTATTTGTCATGTGTCATAGAAAAGAGTTTTCTGCAAAGGAGTGCTGCTGTCTCCTTTTTACTTTCATGCCTTCTGTCTCTTTGACATTTATCTAAAATGACTCCAGTGTTTCCTCCAGATTAAATCTGACAGCACGTGGGGCAGACAGTGATCTTGTAGTTTGGCTGCATTCCCAGTGGGAAGTAGGAAGTAGGCAGTTGTGAAACAGCCCGATCTAACTGCAGACACCCGTAACCTCAGCCTGCTGAGAGCAGGGAGCTGCCTTGAAAAGGATAATTCTTTGTTGAAAAGAGTTACTTGTCAAACTACTGGTGAGATTCATTAGACTAGAAAGTCAAAGTATCTGAATCACTCCGGCCTGGAGAATATTTGGGGAAGATGTATTTCCAGTGGATCCAACTTTTAATCTTCATTCAGATTGAGTAATTTCTTTGTAAATTTTCAGTTATTAATATTTGAATATCTGCTTCTATAGGAACACTATTAAATATCAATGTATTGTAGTCTCACCAGAGATTCCATAAATCTGTCCATTCCTTAAAAAATTTCCCTTAAGGACAGTTTTTCTCAAATAATTTTTTCAAATTGTTTTGATAATTTTTGAGCCATTTTTGTGAGCATGGGTGGATCTTTTGCCATTATTAAAATCCCCATGAACACACAGCCCTTTACTTGAGTGTTCCTTAAAGCTTTGAGGACTTTTTCTCAGATTGCCATCTGAAATTCAAATACATCCCTGAACAACTTAGAAATGATTAGTCATATAATTTGATTGGTGTTTTTCTTGTTCCCTGACTGGTATGAATGTTCACAGAAGGCTTTATTTAAGTGATCTCATCCTGAGATTAAAATGCATTTTCCTTGAACATCTGTGGCTGTAAACTGAATGCTCACGAGAAGTGACTGTAAATGGGCTCCTCACATGTGCAATTCAAATGTGGCTAAGTCTAGTTCAACTGAAGACTTAAACCAGCATAATTTTTGTTTGTTTTTATTTCTTTTTTTGTGTATGTGTGAATTTGTACAGTTTCAATAGACCAGAGCAATAAAAAGTAAACCCAACTGCCTGCTCTGGACACTCCTGTGTTTCCAATGCATGGATGTGAAGCCAGTGGGAATGTTTCATGGCAGACAGAGAAAGGTAGTAGTAAGATGATCCTATAAGCAGCACTTCACACTGCTAACAAAAAACAGTTGAAGGAAGGAAAGATTTCATCCTTGATTTTTTCCACACATGATTGTGGATTACTTGTGACTGTACATAATTTGTGAAATAAATATCTCCTGCAGAATATATGTGGTGTGATAATGTTCTATACACACCAGTACACACAGATTGTATTCCAGGGATTGTCTTCCACTGTAGAGGGGAAAATACTGATTGTTTTTTCCGACAAATTCAGAGTAGTTGTCAGTCTTTTGAAGTGCAAAATGACTGACTGTCATTGCTGAAGACTGGTTTCTGTTAGATATACAAATGGAAACTTGTAGAATTCTTTTCAATGAATTCAGCACCACACAGCTGTCCACGTGGATATCACCTTTCCAAAAATATTTTTGCTTCTTAAGATCAATGGTCTCACCACATGTACTTTGCAATCTTTAGAGGCAATCAGGAGATCAAATGATATGCATATGTTGATACGGAAAAGTAAAAATTTGGTTCCAAGTTTAGCTTCCTTTCTCATTAATAACTTGATAGCAATTGAAATGTATTAGAGAATTCTCCACAATAATTTTGTAATATCTTTTCAAAGTTAAATGCTTCATTTCAGCCATCTGGTCTAATCGCTGGGTCATTTGGGAAGTACAATCCCAAATACAAGGTTTTAGGAGTGTTGTTAACTACTCCCATGCAAATATCCACCTTGTTATCTTGCAGGTGCACACATGGGACATGTTATGAGTTTTCAAGCTATGTATTTATTGTATTTTTATTATGTATTCTGCAACTCATTCATATATCCCCTCTCTCACACGATCCTTTTAACATCTGCAATTTGCTCTGTAAAAGCGTAGGAGATTTAGTTTAATCAGTGATGTGAGGTCTGATTTTCAGTATAGTTTAATCTTTTTCTGAAACTTTGGGTCAAAATAGTGGGCCATGTATTGAACAGGGACAACCTGTGGCTCCCTGAATCACTGCTGGGGAAAGTGACAGCACAGCTTCAGTTTTCCAGCAAATGAGAAGAGAACAACTTGGAATTGTAAAAATGTCCCACAAGATTTTATACTTTTAATTGATAAACAGGTTATGGTGATAAAGCACATTTATAAACAATAATAATAGATGATAAACAATCATTATTTTCATTGTTTTTGCTTTAATCTTCTCATGAAGTTTTGACCTTTGTTGTTACCTATGGGTCAGTTGTTGCTGCTGGGTCAGTTGTTATTAATACAATCATTACAGTTTAAAACTGATATTTTTAAATCTTTTTAAAAGTGCCATTTAAAAGCCTTCTACAAGATTATGTGCCTGGTATACAATAATTATGTTTAAATTTATAAATTAGGTTCATGCAAATTAGGAAAATACTTTTATATTTTCCAACTTGTGTGTAATGTTAGCCATGCCTTGGGAAGTAGATTTTCTTGAATCAGAGAATTTCCTAGAATCCCTTAAATACTTTGTTTGCCATCTTTTTGATGACAACTTTAATAGTAACATTCAGGACTGGAAGATTAAGTAATTAATGAAAGTTTGTTTGTTTTTTTTAAAATACATTTCAAAGGTGCTGTAATCAAAGCTGCTTTACAGGGGTGTTGGAATGCACGTGTTTTTCGTAGGACTGGGTGCATAAACTATGTTTTAACCAGCTGCAGAGACTCCTCCTCTTGCCAAGGGCATTGTGGGCAGGTTCTGGATTTGTCTCCAGTCACAGGAGAAGCTCAGGGGGATGACTTGCAGTGATAAGGCAGTAGGCATAATTCACTTTTAAAAGTCCATGAATACCACTGAAATTGTTCCTTTCACTTGTTTGCTAAATTAAATAGGTGGCACCTTTTAGCTGTGTTGGACAGGTTTGCATTTTAAGCACTAGCAAGGTGCAAGAGCTGTTTCACATGACAGAAAAAAAACGAAAATGTTTCAGCTCCATCTCTAAAGATGATTTTTGCCTCTTTTTAAAATTTCCTCTGAATTTTTCCTTCATTTAGCATGGGCTCTGTTTTCAGAACCAGACCAGTATGCCTGGTCTGAAAATATTCACCGGTATACAAACATCTCCAAACAACTAGCTTAAAGAAGACTACCATGATAGGTAAAAACAGTCCAAAGACTTGAAGGTAAAAGTTTTCAGCTCAGTAGATGTTGCATACGGCATATATTTCAGACAGTATGCATTCTTATTTTCTGTTAGTCTAATAAATACTGTCTAGTAATACCTATACCAGGGATATACTTGATAATTAAAGTATTAAGCTAGAAAATGTACATACATATTGGCAGTTGTTACAGGGTAAGAAAGGGGACATTGATCTTCAAAAATAATAAATATCCATTATATGGTTAGATACATTAACAGTGGTATAAAAAAATAAGTTTTTCCAGCTCTGCATCAGCTTTCTCATTCTTCTGAATTCCCCTTGACACCATCTCTATCTCACTTTAGCCATTTGTGCTTTAACAGTTAGGGGGTGTGTATATAAATGGTGTTTCATGTGTGTGATAATCCATATCTAAGTGAATGTAAATGTCAGGAAATGTGAGTGTATTCATGTGTGGTTTTATACATGTGAAAATACTGCCCTGCTGCTTGCATTATTCTCCAATTCCAACTCCCAGGCACTGAGATTTGAGCACAGATGCTGTTTTCAGTGAGATAGTACTTGTCTATTCTTGGAATGTCATGGCAGATGTTTTACCTCGAGGTTAATATCTGACTTGCTTTAAATTCATGTGGGAAATCTGAAAGTTCCATTTCCTATCTCAAAAATCAATAGAAACTTAATCAGAGCTGCTAAAAACAAGTCCCAGTTCTTTTGTAACAGAGAAAGTAAACAAGGTACAAAATTAAAAGTGACAGAATATTTTGCATGAAGGACATGAAGTGTACCACCAACTAAGCTTCAGCTCTACAGGCTGCGTCTTTCAAGCTGAGGTTTGACTAGAGAAAGCTCCATCTGTTCTTTTCCTATACCAAGGCACTATAGCACATTTAAGGTACATTTCAATTTTTAGCAAAATGTAAACAAATTTCTTAACAGACATTAGCTTTGCATTGAACAGCTTGTATGGTGACCTAAAAGATTTTCTTTGTCAGAATCTGGGTGTTTAATCCAGACTCCTCATGTATGGTTGTTATTCACAAGCATTAGAAACCAGATCCCAAATGCTTTTTTGGTCCTTCTGCCCCAACAGATTTTGTGCATGGGCTTCACATAGCTGAAAACTCATCTTTCCTTCTAGCCTGAACTAATTATTCTCTCTTGTTTCTGTTTTCTGTTATTTTTTTCTTCTATGTTGTGCTGAAAGAAACTGTTGCTTCATGTCATTTATCCTAAACCTGGAAGGGTGTTGGGGACATATAATTTAATCTCAAGGATGCAGGGAAGTTGAGACAGATGTGTTCAGGTTTTGTTATCTGCTCAAGTTGGTTATTATGGGACATCCTGGTCACTGCACTCTGCAGCTGGATTCAGTCTGAAAACAAGGATTATTCCTTCAAATAAGATTACATTGGTAAATAATCATAGAGGAAATAGTGTAAACTATTGAAGAAACAATAAGAAAGGGGAAAAAATGTTCATGGCTGTCTTATTAAAACATTCTTTGTCATTGTTAAAGCTCCAAAAAGTGCACATATATGTGTGAAGGTTGGTGGAGGAGAGCCAGACATGGAGAGAAGAAGGCTCCTACAGGACCCTGGTGACACAGCTGGGTTCCAGTGGCTTCCTTGGGATCATTGCCACTGTTCCAGTGCAGGACACGTAGCTGGACACAAGACCATAAAGATTTACTGGTTTGAATATATGCTTTATGCTAAAACAAAAAGGGTGACTTAATTTCTTTCAGATAAGAAATTCCAGCAATGAAAGAGCTTGGCTTGACAAGGGGATTTAATCTTAAAAATAGAAACACTGTCATTGCTATCTTTCCTATCTTACTTTCTAAAAACCTCTGAGATTTTAGTGCATATATGAATTAATAGAATGAAAAAAGCTGTTAGTATTCTTGTCTCATTACTTAATTTGAAAAGTTCTTGCTTTCTTTAAAGTTACATTTAAGAAAACAGAGCATTAATATGTTAATTAATAAGAAATTCAATAGAGAACTAGAAAGCAAGTAGTTAGACTACTTTTTTCTTTAGTAAATCTGTGAAGCTCATTAAGTGCTTCTTGGAACACATGCCTAGGAAAGAAGTACAGAGGAATCTTCTTAAGATGAGCTTGTGAAAAAACTCCTGTGTTAAGAGACATTGGTATTCTCAAATATATTGAGTCTACTCTTCTTAGAAAATCACATTAATTTTACAAGTAATTTTGTTTAGTCCTTTGGGCAAATACTTGAGATGGTTCTCTTTAGGTCCTAGAGCTGAGGGAAATACTGACTTCTAGATCAGTGACTGAACTAAAAAGTGCTTTTAAATAAGTACATATTAGTCCAAGATTTTAAATTTCCTTATTAATTTGTTTTTTGCATCAAAATAAGATTGCTCATATATGGAGATAATTTTATTGATTAAATAAAATATTTTCTTCTCCTCAGTTCTTAAAATTTAATGAATTTCAACTTGTAAAAAGTTTCAGAGACGAGCCTTGAAACGTTATTAATTTTGAAATATATTTCCAAATACCCCTCTTTTATTTCCTGTTCCTTCCTGGAAGGGAAGTATCCCTGAATTTCAGCACAGACATGAGGTGTGGTCCCTAGCTGTCTTCATCCTCTCTGACAACCATTTGAGATAACATTTTAATCTATGCTGGATGCTGAACCCGGGCCATTAACACAGCCATGGTGGAGTTTGGGTTGTTATGCCTATTTACAACCAATTTTCACATTGCATGAGCAGGAGGGCCCATTCTATTACTAGCTTTGTTGCCCATAGCATTAGCTGGAAAATCCTGGATTCTGAAAACACACTTTTGTTACAAAAGTAAGTGCAAGGCCAGCCCTTGACACCAAGGATGGCAGTGGAGGCTTTTAGAGAGGACTCACTCATTGTTCAGACCTCTTTTGCAAGCAATTACGGGTACCATGAATGATTTCTCCGTGGTTATGAATGTATAACTTGAGGAGGAGGCTGCTGTTAAAAGCTCCTTTAGGTCACGGCAGCCACCTGGGGCACATTGAAGTCCCTGTTCCATAAGTGCACACAGAATGAGAGCGGGCTCCCTGCAGCTCTCCCTCGTCCTTGTCTGCCTCCTGTGAAGTGTGTGAAAGGTTTGCAGCTTTGCCTGTTCCACGAAGAGAGGTTGAGCAAGCTGTTCTCTTCTATGAGCCCAAAATTACTGGGGTTTAAATGGGAAAAATATATTACAAGTATTAACACTCTATTAGCGGCCTCCTCTCTACCCACTCAGACCCTAGATGAGGCTTGCTGTATTTATGTAATCCTTCACAGGTATTTATAGTCACTAGGAATTTATTAAATGAGATGTTTCAGGGCAGGCTGACAGGGTTTCAATTTATGAAGAGCGCAAGAAATAGGCTGCTTGCCAGAGTTTACCCAAGCCTACTATTGAGGTGTAAAACCATCCTCTTAGGGGGATGAATAAGGCTGAGGACGTTTGAATCTTGCTTGGCTCACTAGTGGTAGCTGAGAAAAATGGAATTATTTGGGAGAGACCTATCTGCTACTGCATGGGAGCCCCAAATTAGGCTGTGCAGAGAACACTAGAAAAATAGGTAAAAAGTGGGGATTCAGGAGGGAAAATAAATCTTTCAATTCCAGTGGATGTCATACTGATCAAATACTGGGACCAGGGTCAGTGATTTGACATTATTCTTTCAGCAGTCAGGAGAAAATAGCAAAAAAGAGTGTTGTTCCTGAACCACCTTCTGTCATTCCCTGCCAGATCACCTTAACATAACTGCTTTTAGTTTTAAGGAAGAAATAGTAATGAAAAACTGTAAATAAAATTATACTAAAATTTATTAAATAATATTCAGATATATTAAATTGACATATGACTATTCATTTTAAATAGTAACACCAGATGAGAAAGGGTTTGCTGTTTCATTTTGACTTGAATAATGCCCCCCTTAAATTTCCTTCTTTCTTTCTTTTTTCTTATTTCTTTTTTCTTTCTCGTTTCTTCTTTTCTTTTCTGTCTCTCTATTTTTGGGGACCTTACTCCTCACTGGTTTGAATTCAATTCCTCATTACAAGACTGTATTAGCTTTAATAAGATTCCAAGTTACTTGCCCAGTTTGTGGTCCTACACATCAATATTGTTTCCTGTTGTCTGTGTGCACTGATCCTCTCTGTTGTACTTCTAACCATCTTTTCTTTGCGATTTTTCCTTTCTCTCTTGTGTGCTACAGTTTCTGTTTCCTTGTTATTTTTCTAATAACAGCCAAGTTTATTTAAGATTGAATTTTTCCTGCTGGAATATAGGTGATCAGAACTGGGGAGGGTAATTCAGTTGTTATGCCATGAATGTTTTGCTTTATCCCTACTGGATATTCCTTTTAGAATCAAATTTCTTGTCACAGACCCCTTGTTCACAGCTACCTTGTGTTTAGCCAAGACACTTATATCTACTATTGCTAACCTCTTTCTTTAATGAAAAATCTCAATGGATAGAATATTCTTTAAATGAATATTTAGAAAATATCTATTACTTTTGTCAGGTCTGTCATGCTGGAGCAGAGATCTCTTTGTCTACCTAAGATTGTCTGTTAGCACATTTTGCATAAAATATCTGTCTTTGTTCATTTTCCTTTTTGAACATTTACAATTCTGTCAATTTCCATGCCACAGTCAGTCAAACCTTCCTGACTTTCAGCACTAACAATTTCTGTAGTACAATTCACACAAATGCTCATTACTGAGAGCATAATTAGCCTTCTATTGTGTGGGACACTTTGTGACACACAGAAGATTAACAAATAGTGAATAATGAATAGTTGGAACAAAACTCAAAAGAAGTACGGCAAAAGAAATGAGTGTTCCTTGGCTCTGACCCGTGCTGAGTACCTGTCTTCTAGGACAGTCAGAAGAGAAATAATTTTGTGCATTTGGATGAATTATTTCAGGAGGTGAGACTGTTTCAACTTTACATGAAAAGCTTAAAATTTGATTTATGTCAAACTTCCATCAGTCATATTTTGCTATAACCATATGGATTTCAGCAGAGCTATTTTGGGTTTATTCTACTGTAAATGATACCAGTGTCATGTTCTTAGCTTGAAATACAGAATTTTTATGAATTTCACAAATTAGTCTTCCTAGTCTAGGATAGAACTTGCAAATGTAACTTGCAAATATAAATGTCTGACAAATCAAAAAAGCAATGAGTTTTGCTGGCAGAGTTTTTGTCTTTTGTTCTCCCAAAGGGGTGATTAGTGTAACATGCAAATCGGTTCCAATTAAACTCGTAAAAAAGAAAAATGCCAGCTTTTCACAGAAGCTTTATCCTGAGGACTCAGACCAATTCCAAGATTTACTGAGGTTTCGAAATATTTCATTTGTATCTGGTGGCTCAATAAATTCTCAGCAAGTGTGTGTGAGCACAAAGCTTGAATATAAAATCTCTCAAAGCTATGTAAAAATACAGGCTGGTGTCAGCTTGGATACACCCAGACCTGTACCTGCCTTGTGCGTGCTGCTTTTCATCTCCCTCCGGCTGGACACTTATGGGGTGAGGTAGAGCAGCATTCCAAACACCAGTGTCTGAAAATGCTGGGCAGGTGGTTGTCATCTGTGGTAGAGAACTACTGGGTTTTATTCTGAAAACTGAAGGACAGTGAGAAAAAAATTATCCTGGAATTATCCTGGTGTGTTCTCCAAGTGATATGGCTTAGACTTGCAGCTTTGCACGTGTCCAGAGCAAACCAACTGACAGTTTGCCTTTGTAGGCTTCTGTTCTAAGGTGGTGGCTTCATTCAAATCAGCATCTTCTGAGCAGGATAGGATTTCACAGAAACTTCATAAAGCCAAGGAATTTGTTTCTACTAAATTCCTGTGAACTAAATCCAGTATTTTACACATAAGCACCAGAAATATTCTCTATGATGTCATCAGTGAAATGTCAGCTGGCAGATTTATTTTCCTTCCCCCGCCCCCATACTGAAACAATACATACAGACCATATAAATTCACTTCCTTTTATAGTACAGAGTAATGGTAAAAATCCTTTCAGCCTTACCTGGCTTACAACAGAAAGCTCTATGGTATTGATGAGATCTTTTCTGTATGAGTTTATTCAATAAAAATGTTAAATAGCACTATCAGGTAAGGTTAATATGCTGTACTGGCTGCATTTCAATATTTATTTTTGACAACGCACGAAGAAAACTAACACATAAAAAACTTGTGATTTTAAAAATACAGCAGTCTGATTTTCAGAAGAAAGAAATAGTTAAAAGAATCTGTTTCTTTGGACTCAGTTTTACATGGTGCTGTGTTGCATTCTGTGCAGAATAGATTGTTACTCCGTGACCCAAACCCAATACCTATCATGATTTTAGGGTGAAATATTTTCATATTTAGCATCTTTTTCCACCTCTAATTGTATCACAGTAAATATTTATGAATACATTTCAAAGTGTGTGTATACATAGAAAAACACACATACATAGTTGAACACATAAACCAGGGTTTTAAGCTTAGTCTTTGCACCATGTTGTCATAGTCAAAACAGGAAAAAGTATAAGAAAAAAATCCCCACTAAATTCTCTGGTCAGTTTGTAATGTTTCACTTTACTTTAAATATTTCCCTCTGACATTGAAGGCTTCCAGAAATAATAGATAATTTTTAAAAGACTGCCTTATGTAGTGTTCACAAGCAACTGTCTGTAAGAGAATTGGATGGAGAGTGAAGGGAAAATAGAATAAACCACAGCAGCTTGGAGCTCTGTGTTTTGGAAAAGTCAGTTTCTGGGAAAGACAGGGTCTGTGTTCTGAGTGAAGTTCTCAGCAATATCTTTCTTCAGCACAAGTGATTGAGAACTGCAGCATTACCCAGCCACTCCAAACAGATCCACAGAGCCATGATGTCACAGAGACATAAGGAATAATGTTATGGGATTCCCAATTTTGCAAGAGGTTCTGTCAATAAGCTGGGGGGAAAAAACCCCCAGAACCCTAGGCTGCATTAAAATTGGGGGGGTTTTTGTTGTTTATGTTTTTGTAGCAGCCCTTTAAATTATATTACTTCTGTCCCCTTTCTTTCCCACTTTCATATGGGCTTATACTACAAAGGAAGTTGTAGGCTTCACCTATGAGCCTTGTGCTCTACCCATGGTCATGTACCTTCTGATCTGTGGCTGCAAAGGTTGAATCTCTGAGAATTTTGCTTTTTAATAATATTTATTCGCTGAATTCTTTCTTCACAGTCTAAACTCTTTCTGGTGAAAGCATTTTTTTCCTTATTATCCAATGTGCTTTTGATACTACTTGTTATTAGTTGGTACTACTTTAATGTTATAACCTAATGATAACAATAATAGAACTACTTTGAAAATGGAAGGTTGCTCTTTTTTATATCAAGGCACAAAGGACAAAGGTTTTAATGAAAACTTTTATTGGCTTACTTCCTATTTGGACACTGGAAATTTGGCCAGTTACTCTGAAGGAAGTTTGACATATCTGGTTTATAGTAAAGGACAATTTTTTCCATTCTAAATTGATGCCCCTGTTGTATAGGAATACTGTTTAATATTCCAGGAAATTGAATTAAATAATACCCTTAAATGAAACAAAAAGAAAAACAAAACCTTCATCCTCTACAACGAAGATTGTGTGGTTGATAGAAGTGCTTTGTTCATAGATAACAGAGCTGAGGACAAAGAAGTACTTGCTGCTTCCTTGGGTTTTCAAGGGACTATGATGATAAAAACAATAACATATCAAAATACATCTTATATTAAAAAGCACAGCAGAAATGAATAGTCTCACAAAAGGCAGATATCAGATTGGTGTACCTAGCTACAGAGCTAACTCCGACAGGATATGGAGGAGGAAGATCAAAATGAAAGGAAGGTGAGCTCGCTCATGAGGAGGTGTCACAGTGAACACACCTGAAATCAAAATAACCAGCAGATAAAGTTCATTTCTCCAAGATGGCCATAATTCAGAACAATATATGACTGAAAAGTAAGACCAAAACGCTACAGAAAGCAATATGACTCTTGGGAATAATTACTTAGTAGTAACACAGGCTTAAGCTAAATAAAGTTTTTCACTGAAAGAGTGATAAAGTACTGGAATTGTCTGCCCAGGGAGGTGGTGGAGTCACCATCCCTGGATGTGTTTAGAAAAAGATGGGATGTGGCACTTGGTGCTATGGTCTAGTGGAGATGTTAGGGCATGGGTTGGACTTGATGATCTTGGAGGTCTCTTCCAACCTAGTCAACTAAACTAAACTAAACTAAACTAAACTAAACTAAACTAAACTAAACTAAACTAAACTAATTAAAGATTTAAACTGAAAGGTGAGCCTTTGTTTTCATGACATTCATCATTCTTTTGAATTCCTGTGGGAGCCCAATGTGGCCATTTAATTGAGTCAGACAATGATAAACATTATATTCATCAACCCTTTAATGCAGAACATTCATTTTCCTTATAAAATTAAAATGTATGGTAAGGGGCTTACCTCACTGAGATCTAACAGAAGACAAAATTGTCCTGCAATCTGTGCCAAAATCTAAGAGGTCTTCCCTGCTGTGCCCACACATCTGTGCAGAGTCGATACCTGCCCCAGCTGAAGCACGTGGCAGCGGCCAGGCTGTCTGGTGCTCTCCTGATGGTCTGTTCTTGTGGCTGCTGTTCTTGGGGAAGCCTTCCCTTGGTGGGAGGAGGACCTCTTTCTGAGGTCGTGTGTATATATGAAAAAATTTAATACGTCAAATATTCTTGCACATGATAGGGTTTCTGAAATCTGATCTGAGCAAGGCTGGGACTTGCAAAAGGCCCACCTGTGGGATTAGAGGGTGTGTGTTCAGAGCTGTGACATTAAACACGGACTGGAGGGCTGGTACCTCTGTTACTGTGATTGCATTCCTGCTCTGCTAAGCCCATCTCTGCCTCTCTACAGAAGTGCAAAACTTCATAGGAAAATCTGAGTGAAATGTTGACATTATCAGTGGCTTTGTGCAAGACATTGTTCAAGAAGCCACCTTTACCTGATTGCATGTTGGATGTACTCTGCTTCTAGTAACACCAGTCTTTAGTTTTATGAGGAGAAGTTGTAATAAATCTGCTACACCTTAGACCCCAGCTACAGGAGGTATCTAGAATTTGCAGCAATATGTGTAAGTGCGAAGCTTAAATTATGAGAGATTAATTCCATCCACTATTTCCACTAACAGGTTTAAGGGCTTGACTTTGCATAGTAACAAGATTATAGAAATGCCTGAAGGACAATTCTTGTATAAAACCAAATGTCCCCAAGTGATTTCAAGCTGCAAAAAAATGTGCCTTTCTTCTTATTATTAATTGTATAATTAATGCATCCTGTGTACTGATAATAATAATGCCATGTAATTAATTTTTAAGAATTCAAACCTTGCCTTTATCCGGTCTCATGGTCCACTTTCATGTTTATAGCTGAGAATATAAATCCTCTTATCTAATTATAACATGACTGGTTTCACTGTTCAAAAAAGAACTGCTCTTTATTATTTTATTGTGTTATATTTTACATTATTATATTAATTATATGCTTTTTATATTCTTTAAAGAGTCCAAAGAAACAAAATTTTGAAACTTCTAAAGCTCATCAGTGCAATTTTGTGCTGGTTTGGATAAGGTGCGATATTTCATTTGTTTTCTGTGTCTCTTTTTGTCTTCTATGATTACCCATTCTGTTTACAAAAAGGCTCAATTAGCATTTGAATAGTAAGCCAGAGAGCAGACAGGTTGAGAATTCTTATAGAACTAATTTGGCAAGCCTCTCATCCCTCCACCTCTCTCCCCTAGCTTTTTCTTTCTCTCTAATCAAGCTGCAGTTATTAAAGCTAGAATAAAAGAACTGATTTTTCCATTACATTGATCCATGCTGAACAGTGCCTAGATTTGCTTTTCCTTCCAGCTATGCTAATTGGACTCAAAGGAAATATTTAGTTTATAATAGCAAATGAAGAATTCATTAAATTCTAGCAAGGAAAAAAGTTAGGCAATGGAACCGGACATTATTTTTTTGAACACATCTCCCTTTCAAGATACTTACCTTAATACTTGCAAATAGGAAACATATTATTTAATTTTCCAACCTAATTGTTTTGGGAAAAGTCAGAATCTGGGAAAGGAGGGAGAGATTTCTTTACAATAACAGATATCTTAGAAAATCAAAAATCTCAGTGGACATTTGTCTTCAAAGCAGTTACACAGGAGCTCCTAAGGAAAAAAAAAAAGTACTGCTACATCTCCAGCTTCTGTCTTACTACCCCTGGGGTAAATCAGGCGTGACTGCATCAAAATCAAAAGACTTCCATTGACAAAAAAAGTCTGCAAAGCCTGGAATCGCACAAGAGCAATGTTTTACATTGGATTGCCAGAATCTTTGCCTCTGGTAATAGCTGAATGTCTCATAGGAATTGTCTTGCTCACATTACAGACTCACAGTAAATCAGGGAAGGTCTCGTGCTAGCCAAACCAAAAGCCTTCTCAATTATGAAGAAGCACTGTCTAAAGCAAGGGTTCTTAAGTCATGGTTTTAAACAAAGTCTTGATTTTGTGCTAGTCTAGTGATATCTAGAACTGGAATCCCAAGAACTCCTCCCAAGGCTATTTTCATTCTGTGAAAACATTAGTTTTGCTGGCAGAACTTTCTAGTCCTGGCTGCCATCATTGCTGGGCTGTTGAAGTACAGGCAGGCATTTTCTTGCTGGTAGAGGCAGATTTCCTCAAGCAGTAGAAAACCTGAATTTTACCAATTTTTAGCAAATTTGTGTATTTGTGCTTACACAGGACTGTAGACTAGATCTCAAATCTGCTTTTTCATGCTGAAGATGAAAGGTCAAGTTTGGCTGAGACTGGTTTGTGTGCAGAGGTGTCTCCCACACACGGATTATTGTCTTTTTTGTAAGGAATATCAAGATCAACTGTTACAGTAATGAATTGCAAAGCTAATTGAACTGTGTGCTACATTGCTTTGGAACCTCTAGTATGGCATGGAATTTTTTTTTTTTTTTTTGACCACGGATATTCCTTGCCTTCAAGCATTTAATTTACATGATCACAGTGTGTTCAGGCCCCAGCCTGGTTCTGGTCACATTCAGGAAAAGGTGCTGCAGGTACTTAGTACTCAGAAAATTACATTTGCTACTTTTTGGATGTTAAATTGTAGGTACTCAAATCATGGTCACTGCCTCAGTGAAAGATTCAGTCTCTCATGTAGACATAGCTCTGATGAGTACAATTTGTCTTGTAACGCATGAATGCCTCACAGAGATTGAAGATATACTGGTATCCTCTTGCTTAGTCAGGAAAGTTTTTTCTAAGTGTTGAGATCTGAGAGAGGCAGGTTTTTAAGTGGCTTGTGGAAAGTCTGTTTGATGGTTTGTGGTGCAGTTCAGAATCAAAGGTCTCTGCAGTCTGGAGAAGAAGCCTGGTTGTTAGCATGGCAGCATCATCACTTGGCAGCCAGAATCAATTAGGTCTGAGCATTCTCATGTTGGTCCTCAGCAGGGTAGGCTGAGGGGAGAAAGGTGATGTACCTGTGTGTGAGGACACTCCCACTCCCCCGACAGGCTCTTGTATTGTCAGGGCAGTCATCAGTGAGAGCTTCTATTGCAGCAGAATTATTACTGTACAGTGATTAAATTATTGCAGTTGTGTTTGCAAATTCTCTAACAACCAATGCCTTGCTGGGGCTGGCACACACACCATGATACTGTAATAACAATAAAAGATGGAAGTAGTTTGTAGAGAGCTGGTCTAAACCACTTGTACAAAAAAGAGCTTGGAGATGAGGAATTTTTGACCCTGCATATTCATTAGACTTGTTTCTAACCTTTGGTTTGAATTTAGCTGCATTGTCAGGGGTTGCATCACAGCCCACATGGCATCTGACTCAGCTGAGGCTCATTTTACAGTCTGGAATTGCTGTAAAGTGCAGCACACTGATGCAATTTTTGTCTTTCACTACCTTGAAAATAATGCCTTTTCTGTTTTTAATGGGATGGGCTGTCCCTTGTAAGGCATGCGTAATTTTGTCCTTTCCAACTTGAACATTGCTACATTTTGATAGCAAACCAGAAAACAGATCAAAGCTTTAACCCTGTCTAAATGAAGAACCAGGCAGATCCCAGCAATGATGAGGCAGATCAGACTGCGAACATCCCAACAGGCTGCCAGAACGAGCACAGAAATGAGCCCTGATGCCTGAGCACGGGAGCCTGGCTCACCGTGCCCAGGACAGTGTCCACAGTGATCAGGACAATGCCTGCAGTGCTCAGAACAGTGCCCACATGCTCAGGACACTGCCCACAGTGGCCTGGACAGTGCCTGCAGTATTCAGGACAGTGCCCTCAGTGTCCAGGACAGTGCCCACAGTGCCCAGGACAGTGCCCACAGTGCCCAGGACAGTGCCTGCAGTATTCAGGACAGTGCCTGCAGTGCCCAGGACAGTGCCCTCAGTGTCCAGGACAGTGCCCACAGTGCCCAGGACAGTGCCCTCAGTGTCCAGGACAGTGCCCACAGTGCCCAGGACAGTGCCTGCAGTATTCAGGACAGTGCCCACATGCTCAGGACAGTGCCCACAGTGTCCTGTCTGTCCCTCTGCCCTCTGGCATCTCTCTGGCATCTCAGGGCCAGCCAGCCCCTGCCTTCCCTCTGCTGCACTCACTCAGCTTTCCCCTTGCTCTGACTGCCCAGCTCTCTGCACTGCTCCTCTGACCCTTTCTCCCTGTCCCCTTCTCACTGACTGCTCTCCTGCTGTCCTGTGGTCCCTGACTCCTGGCACCTTCCAGCCCCGGCTGCTGCTTCTGAGAGGAAGATGTTGCACAGTGAATGAAATTAATAAAAAGTCCAGTTGCAAATATTCCAAATATTTCCCTTTGCTGTCTGTTAAAGTATCTGAGTCCCTAAGAGCCAAAAAACACCATGAAAATGCTGTTAATTTTTAAAAATATAGCGTTTGTATTTATTTTATTTTTATTATATTATATGTATTTAGTATTTAACATATTTTTTGAATAATTACAGTGATTATATATAAAAATGTACAATACAGGTTGCAGATTTTTATGTTGCATTTACAGGTAAAATGAAGGCTTTGCAGAACTGGTCCAAATCCAGCATCACTTTTATTTAAATCAATTTTTAAATACCATTTTCTGACATGACAACATTTTGGTTTTGCCCAGTTCAGCAGCAGGCAGCAGAAAACATGGATGTTTAATACAAATAGATTAATTTAGGATACACAGCTGGTCTGTCACTGCTGAAGGTAACAACCTGATTGCAAGCAGCACTGCAGCCTGTGTGAGCTTCAGCACAAGAAATAAAGCAACTTGTTTATGGCTGAAGTGTAGCTGTGTAATAAGGCTGCTGGACTAGCCTTTGGGATTGAGGTTATGCACTCTTTTAAATCAGAGCAGGAAAAGAATAAATCTACCTGCAAAACAGTTTTCAGCCATTGCACTCCAGGGAGGACTTAAATCCCATGAGACTGGATTTAAAGACGTGTTTAGGAACCTACAAAATGTCTGCAGGGTTGTGAAATGTCTCTTAGCACCAAGAATACACATCCAGATAAGCTGGAGAGGCTAGATGGGAGGAGGGGACTTACCCTTGTGGAAGGGCAGCTGGAAGTCAGCTGTCTGTAATGGCACTTGAGCACTGAAATTTGTCATAGACACCCAAACCTCTTCAGGCTATTCTTGAACAGGGTTTGAGTTTGGGGTTTTTTTTGTTTGGTTTTTGTTAGTTTTTTGTTTGTTTGTTTTTGGGTTTGTTTTTTGTGTTGTTGTTTTTTGTTTGTTTTTTGTGTTTTGGTTTTTTGTTTTTTTTTTCCAGTTTAGTGGTTTGTTGTTTTTTTTTTTTGTTGGTTGGTTGTTGTTTTTTTTTTTTTTAATATATCTGTTTTAAATCGATATATGATTGTTCTGATTACAATTTGCAATCCACTCCATTAAATATCTTGAGCATGCAGACTCTCCCCACAGTTATTAGCAGAGATGTCACCAGCTGGTCTTCCTGTGCAGTAGGTACATTGCTCACTTCTTAAACTGAAAAATTAATTTGAACTGCCTGAAATCCCTTGTAGAGTAACCATGATGACAATCAGCACATTTTGTGTTTCTCAAAAAATGCTTGCAAAAATTGGCTACTTTTATTTATCATGTGAATTATTTTATTTAACTGTTTCCTAAACAAGGGGCATATTTGCACTGACAAAAACAACAAAACCAAATAAACAAAGTGAAGTCTGCATTTTAAAGAATTTTTTCAGGATGAAAACAAGAGGTAGGATAATTTAGTTAAAGAACAGATCCTCTGAAGACTTTATTAAGAATTCAGACCAGACTCTGGTTGGCAGCTGAAAATACTGCATCAAAAATGGAGGTCCATTTTCTCATTAGCAGTCATTTTTTGCTGCTGTGCACTCCCAAAAACTAGTAAAGACTTGCAAATTCCTCCACTTCAAAAATGTGAAATTCTTTGCTTTATGTCTGTTCTCTTGAGTGCTAGAAGCAGCTGGAATTTTCTGGAAAATTCCTGCTTATACAAGAATTTTATGCTGGTTTCAGTTCAATGAAGACCTATCTTAATGAATTGCAATTCTGTTAAAAATTATGGCAGTCAGTTCAAATGCCTTTACACTAAACAGCCTTTGAGGAGGGATGGAAGGCTAGTTTCTATCATCAGCTGAAGCCTCTGCTTTTCATATTTAGTCCCATCTAATTATCATCTTGATGATAGTAATTCCTTAGATCTGCTGTTAAATAACTTGAGCTTTTCAAGGCTAAGTTGGACTAGGAGAGGGAGACTTGCATTGTAAATATTCAGCCCAGATTTTTCAATCCTTTCTTAATTCAAATATAACTGATAGAGAGAAAAACTGCAATCACTTCAGCTTAAACTATGAACATAAAATAAGGAGATGGTAAATCGAGGAAAAATGTGGCCTTCTGGTCCTTGTTAAGGTATAAAGCAGAGGAGGAATCCTCTTGTAGCAGAGTTTTCAAGGCACAGACCAAACTGAAATGAACAGAAGAGTGTAGTCAAATGTATGCTGTAATGAGATCAGATGAATTTTGGTGAACAATTCAAAATTGCTTTCAGTAGAAACCAGCATGTCAAAGTATAGGGTCACTTTCTGCAATTAAATATCAGAAATTGCTGTTACATATATGAGGAAATGTGCTAAGTTTAATGGTAAAACTTGGGTTTGTAGAGTTGTGCACATGACTGTACAAGTGACAGCTTTCAGTGTGGCAGTATCATCTCGTGCAGTGGTTCATTTGACTGTCATTGATTTAGGTGGAGCTAATTGCAGTTGTAACTTTAAACATGTGAAATCTGACAGTGCTGTGAGCTCTGTAATTAAGCCCTAGAGTTAGTCTCAAAACTTTCATGAGGGATATAAAGTAAAATCCTTGGCACACAGAACCCCTTTACTAAGAGCCAGTAACAGAAGAAAACAAAAAATTCTATTCTTTAAGACAGAGCGAGCTTTAGTTAAATCTGATTGCAAATAGAGGTTACTTTTCCATCAAGTTTGCTTTAGCCTGGGAGGTTTTCTGATTGCTTGTACAAAAATGTTGATTAATGATCATCATTTACAAATAAATGTTTTTTTTCCTGCAGTGCCAGTGGGTAAAATGCTAATAATTACTGCTTTCCAGGAAAAGGTTTTTAGCAGGCCTGTCAGCATAACTAAAAATGCTTTACAGTGTTAAGGAAGATTAAGCTGACAGCAAGCCATTTTCTGTTGTCACATGAACAAGCTTACATGAGGTTTATTTATTGAGTTGAGTGAAAATTAATTACATATATCAAAGGGAAAAAAAGGTGTTGATTTAATTTGAAGATTTGTTTACCTTTATTTAAACAGCCTGAAAGCTCTTTTCAAGATTAAGTATTTTAATTAAGTGAATTAATAAATTAAAATGATTCAGGGTCATTTTCTAAGCCAGAGTTGTTATAACTTCAGAATAAATATTATTAAAGTGTGTAATTAAGTGACAATTAATTATCAATCGCAAAGCTGACTGTATCACACATAAATCTTAATATTGTTTGTTAAAGGGAAACACCATGAAATAGCACAGGCAGTCATCATTATTTTAAAATTCATGTTCTCATGAAGTTTGTGAAGAGGGAAGGAGTTATTTTCAATTTTAATGCAGGCAGTGTTTCAGCTGCTCCTGCAAAAACTGGCAGATGGTAATTTATTAATATTCAATAGACTGTAATGGAAAAGATAAAAGCTATTAAAAGTTTGTTTATAGCAGCTTCTCCTCCAGCAATAGGTACAAAAAGGTGCTGGCATTTCATCACAAACATATAGGCGGGTTATGTGTTATTGCTCTAAAGAAATTAACGCTTCTGCCTCAGAATGAGAAAACAAAATTATTTCTGGCTCTAATTCCTTGTCATTTTGCTAGAAATTCCCAGCTGTACAGGCCTATATTGAATTTGTTTCGGAAATCTCCTATATCAGGACTCCGCATTTCAGTATCCTTGAATTATTTGAGACAAAAAATGTGGCATCTAGACTTGCACTAGTGTACAGGTGACACAAAGGGTAAAATCCAGGTAAAACCTGACCATGTTTTCACTGTCTGAGACATAAATCACATTCCCTTGCTCTGCCCAGATCTCTGTACCTGAAATTGTTTCTTCAGCTCTTTGAAAGCTGAGGAAATACATCAGGTTTCTCCTATCCAACCAATGCTGCATTTTGATGATTGTGACACTCCCTTTCCTACGAGGAGAAAAATGGGAATTTTGCATCCCTTCAGGCAGAGAAGAAACTGCATCAGGATTTCCCTTATCATGGGTGGTTTTTTATATAAAAACAAGAGGAGGGATGCCTGTAGGCATAAGACAGATCCATGCTCAGCTGTAGGAGTTCATCTCTTCTAAAACAGGGCTTGTAGTAACACTTTCTGCAAACACAGGAGTGTGGTAGTGACAGCCTCAGAACACAAGTAGAGGTTTACCAGGCAGTTTGGAGCAGACTGTTCTCATTTTTTCCAGGTCCATCTGTGGGTTACTTCTTTCTCAGTATTTGATTGTCCTGAATCTCATGTGGAGGAGCTGTGGAATGATACCAAGCACTTTAAAAAGAGCAAAGGAAGGGGTTTGGATTTCACTCTGGATGTCAGATACCTGAAAATCTCTATGTGCTTTGATTCTCTCTTAGGAAATTAATATCATGATATTTTTCTGCAGCTGAGATGTTGTGAGAGCACAGACAGTGCTTGTAAGGTGTTAGCTGATAATGTAATATAGGCTGTAGGAGGACTTTAGATTGATGTATATTCTGAAAGAAATACTTAAAGGAGCCTGGGGATAACCCTGCTACATTCATCTCAAGAAGGAAAAGAAATTAAAAATTGTAATACAAAGCTGTAAATAACAGAATTGCAATAGTCATATTCTTTTGTCCTCTGGGCTCTCCAGATACTGGTACCATTGTTTGCTTGTACAAGGCAGAGTTTTTGTCTTGCTGTCAAGCTTGATGGTATCTATTTCAGTAAACTTCATAAGCTACTCACTGAGCTAACTATATTGTGAAGAGACAGAAAAACAGGTCAACACAGAGTCAGCAACTATTTTTCAGACCTCTAAGAAAGATGTGAGGGAAAAAAAGCAGGAAAAAAAGAAAAGGCAGTTTAGAGCAAATCTAGCATAAAATTTCCTGAGATGAGACACTCCATCTATGAAATGCATAGATAGCCTGAAATAGTGCTTCAGGTTATTTATTAATGGTCTTGTGCTAATTTTCCAGAATGAAAAGGTAAACTTATACTCCTTTTCACCCAGATGGATAATCAGAAATTCATTGTGCATTATTGCATTTAGGAGGAGAAAATACTGGGTACCTTGCAGTCTTTTAAGTCAGAATCAGCTTATGTGTGAATTGCATACACACAAATCAGCTATCAGGAATGATTTTTTTTTTCATGAATCCAGTTTCAAGTCTTATTCAGCTGCCAATACCCCCAGGTTCCATGACCCCAACCCTCATCTTTGAAAGGGCTCTCTGTCTGTGACTTCCTCCCTTACTCCTGCCAGGAGCTCCGCCTTCCTTTTAACTCCAGCTATCTAAGGTAGGAATTGTTTTTGCTTTGCTCAGCCAGGAGAGGAGAGGGAAGGATCTGTTTTAATTTATCTAGAATATGAGCTCACTATTTTTGCACCAGCATGTACAATCTCCTAGAGGCAGTCTGTTATAACTCTCGCTCTTGTCTCTCCTGTACCAAATTAACCATTCTGTAGTTTACCATGATATTAATCTTTTGACCTTTAATTATGTGCATGAAATTCATTCATATCAGAGGAGTTTTGGAGAATGAAAATTTTAATGCCTGTCATGCTACAAGAAAATGAAGCACCTTTGCACATTAACATCTAAAAGAATGAGTACTCTGTTCTTCCCATGTCCTGTGCAGTTGGTACTGCCTTCATTTTGATGAAAAAGAAAAAGCCCAGTAGCTGAGCAGTACCTGTGCTACCAGTGATTTGGTTTGCCACTGTGTCTGGTGTTTCTGCTCTCTGCAGTGTGCTTTTCCCATCTTGTTTAATCACAATTGCTGATGAACTTCAAATACATGGAAGTATAACCAATCTGGACAAACATTCCAGGAGCCTCTTTATCTGTTGTTTCCTTTTTCCTGAACATAGAGATTTCCAAGTCAGAGAGATTAATGCTATTATCTACAGTGTTATTTTAACACTCTGACTAGAATGCTGTATTTTGTGGGAGAGGGGAAGGAACAGGCTAGAGTTCAGAGGTTTCCATGGTAAATACACACAGTTCTTGATTTCAAGATCGTGTGTGTATCAGGAACATGGAGAAGTATGGAGAGAGGAATATTTTGTACCAACTTGATTGACTGTACTGGTAATCACAAGCTAGAGTGAAGTGTGGAGTAGTGTGGAGCAGAGAGACTACGAAATGAAAGAGAGTGATATAGTGAAAACAATCCCTTGGGAGAATTTTAGAGAAAGGCCAGTGATATTTTAACATCAGATTTGTTCTTTCACCTTCAAAACAGGGGTATGGCATAAAATTCTGCAGAGGGAAGGATGAAGAATCCTTTTAGATTTGCCCTTTTTCAATATACCAAGCTCCCCTTTCAATATAGATTCAATATAGAACTTCTCTTAGCTACTATTATATAAAGATTTGCAAAGACAAATGAGACAGGAAATTAAAGAATTGAAAAGAAAGCCAAGGTAAGTTACTGAATTCATATTGGAGAGAAGAATATGAGGCAAGTGGGCAAAGCAGGATGCTTTCCAACTTCTGTAGTACTATCAAAAACTTATTATTTTGCAGACATTATAATCTCATTTTCCTCTGGGATATTTTCTGGTATTCAGTTTAGAATAGTTCTGTGATAACAAATTCCAATTCTGGCTATAGTTTTGTTCGTGAGAAAAGGACAGAGTCACAGCCTAATTAAAGGAAGGTTGCTGCAAGTATACATCTATATAGGTGAAGCAGTCTTCTAACAGGAACGTTTTCTGAACTGCATTTTGTGCTCATAGAATGAACTTCCATAAAAGCTTTTAAGAAATTACTACTTTTGTGCATTCTTCAGTGTGGAAGTTCAGTGTCTAATGGTGACTGATTTTAATATTGGGAGTGTAAACTACTTCATGCATCCCTTCACAGAGTTGGATGAGAGGAACCACCAGGCATTTTTCCCCAATTAGCCAAGCCTTAATCTCTCTGACTGATATTGCCATCCATACTACAAGCTGAGGTCATGTGTTTTGTGGTATGAAATAGTGATTCATCAGTAGCCAGACAAAAAACTCATTTAATATAGTCATGCAGTAAGTCTCAGTAGAGTATTATTTCAATGTTATAAAGCTTCTGTAAGTTACCACAACATGTGTAAATTCAGTAAGAAAAGAGAAAATATCAAAACCCAAGTGTTTAAACTTCCCCTTTTTAATGTGAACTTGCAAATAAAACTATTTTTTAAATTTATTTTTATCCCTTAGCATATATGTTAGCATATATGTTTTTCCCTGAATTTAAAGCAGAGAATTATATGTGAGTTTTTAACTGTGCTCAAGTCTGCTGAACATCTGTTAACATTTAAACCGCGATATGTGAGAAACATAAAGAAAAGCAAAAGCAAACCAAACGCAGAAAGACTTCCTTTTTCTCCCATAACTTGGAGAATAGTTTTTTATGCCTTCTCTACCCTTTTACATGTCAGCATTTACTCATCAAAATAGGGTAAATAAAATGTTATTGTGCCTATAGTGAAAGATGTTTTCATGTCAGAAACCACAACTGTCATAGCCTCCTCTCAGGCTTGCTCTGGGACTCTCCAAGATGACATCAAAAGCTTTTCAAATAGGGAATTTAAAAAGGTGTCATCATGTAGAATATTTCTTTCTGAGCACAAATGTGTAATCTTTGTACAGTCCCTTGGAAAAGAATCAATTTTCTTTCAGAGGGTATGTCCTATAATTTAAAATAATGTGCACAAGTTTAAGCAATGTTTTACTGTTTCCCTTGCTGTGCTAAAATCAAGTTTTGGCATTGTTACCTTAAAAACAAAGGTAATCACTGACAATTCTAATAGCTTGTCTGCATTTACATGGATATTCATCATTTGTATGCATACATGCACATCTCAAAAGTAAAACGGCCCTGTGGAAATAGTGCAGTATAAGGACATCAGTATGGTTTATTCTGTGTATTATATAGAGTGTAAAGCCATAAATAAATGGTTTAAAGGATTTTTAATATTGTTACTGGCAAGCATGAAAAAGTTGGTTACTAAAGGAGATGGATTCTAGGAAGTCCTAGTTTATTGTGTGGCTTGTTCTTCTGACCTAGAATGAGAATGAAAGAGTTCAACAGTCAGTTCAATGTAAGTGGTTTCCTTCAATTTTTCTGTTTAAAAATAATGTGCTCACTAGGCTTGGACATGTCACAAGGTAATACCTCACTACAATGAATTATAAAAAGTAGTAATTCAATGTGAGCTGTAATTGCTGTGTTCTGCAGTAGGATTAGCACTCACAGTGTGATATAAAATAGATTTATCTATACATACAGCATGTCTGCAAAGTGCTTGCCAAGGTAGGTTTTTAAATGAATACTGAACTTGTTCAGAAGTACGGGAACTCACAATTGGTTGAGTCTCTTCTAAGACAGAGAGGTTCCTTTGGATGGGTATTCTCATGTTTTGGCTTTTCTTTTTTTTCTTTACAAATTCTCACAATTATGGAGCATTTTAGACTATTCCCTTCTTTGGAAACTCAGTAGTTAAGGAGTTCTTTCTTGGGGGCAGACTGCAGCAGTCTCTGAAACTCTTGGGTCCTGGTAAAGTTACCGGCCTCCAGTTTGGTTCACTGATCTGAGGTGTCTGTGTATGAATAGAACAATTATCTGGTAGAAGATTCATAACCTCAGTTTTATGGGTCCTCTAATGCATCTGACATGCAGTTCCCTAAGATTCAATCATGGTTTTTCCTGGTATGATGTATTTTGTATTCTTGATTCCACCACATTTACCTTCTGTTCCTCAAGGGACCTCTCCTTGGTTAGTGCAAGTCCCAATGGACTTGGGAGCTTCCCTGGGGAACCCTGCAAGTTAGAGGCCCATTTCCACAGCTGCACGCTCCCTGAAAAGCTTAATGAGACAACTGCCTACAGAATATTTCTTCTTCGCTCTTTATGTATGACTTTTAAAAAATATTAAGAAAGTCCTCAATCTGTGCCAGTTCTCTTTTGTTTGCTGAAAGGCTGTCTGAATTTATTCTCATTTCTTCCTCCTTTCTCCATTACCTGCAAATAAGAAGAAATTGCACTCAATGCTTTCTCTTTACCTACCACTATTCAATTGAATATAATGAATATGAATATACCACCAACCCAAACCACCCATTTTTGAAGAACTGGGATCATAGGAAAATCAGAAATATCCTTTTCTCTTTCTCTTCCTTGTTACTGAATGAAGAAAAAATAGCAAGGTGCAATATGGATTGGGGAAAAAAAAGTCTACAAAAACCACTCTGAAATGAAGAAAAAAAAGATTGAACTTTTTATTTATTGTCAAAGGTACTTTAGGAAAGTTTGATGGCCCTTTTACAATTCATTTTGTAAAAAGTTCATTGATCAATAATTTACTAACAACTGTTACTGTAGGAGCTCTCATTTACACAGTTTTTTAACCTTACACTTCAACAAATTCATCTTGATTTTGTGGCAATGAACTAAAATCAAAGATAAGAGATCAGTCGCATTTACTGTAGAACTGAAGGTTTCTGTATTAGGAGCACTGTCTGGACTTGACTAGACCACCTCCAGAAGGGGATCTCTTCTGAAATAAGATGAAAAGTCAGACTTCTTGCTCTTTCATGTGTCAAAGGGGGGTAAAATTCTAGTGAACTGTGCAGTAACTGTCTATTCCCTACTGTGTACCAAGATTAAAATATCATTTTGACTGTGATCGTTACCAATCTGAAACTTCAATAGCTGCTCCTTAGAACTGAAGATGCATTCATCTTGCATGCCACACAACATCCATCTCTTTTTCTCTGCTGCTTTTAAAAAGATCACTTGCAAAACCTGGTGGGAGAAAAGTGTGTATTGGTTTGGATAAAATTGTATTTTTCATGTCTATAAATAAGAGACATTTGCAAGAAATTCAGGTTTGTGGAGAAAAAAATTTACAGGCTGTTAATGGAGAAGCATTTTTGCAGCATCTATCAATACTTAATGTAACACGGGAAGAAAAAGGAGGAATAGTTAAGGAGATGGAGGTAATCCACAAGTTATGCCGTTCAGATTTAGTAGGTTTAATTAAAAATTATAGACACAGGACAGAGTGTTTTCCCTCTATAAACACAACAGTACTGGGCTGGATTTCAATGTACTCAGGTATTCACACTTCTGGGGTATAAAGGAGGTTAGTCACTACTTCTAGGTAGCATATTGTCAACTTCATACACTAATTAGTTGTGTTAAAGTAACTGTGAAACAAAGGTGCAAAGCAAGAGAAAATAATCTTTTCTTAAAAATGAAATTTCCCAATAATTCTGTTTAATATGGAGCATAAATATTGTTTAGTGTATTTGTCTAAGTTAGAGAATTTTCTTAGTTGCTTTTTCCTCTTTAAGAGAGGCATTTGCACAATTAAAATTAGGAGAGGAAATAAGGTCATTGTTATGGTATCCAACAAAGGATATCCCAGCAATACCTGAGCTGAACTGTTCTGATCAGGGCTACTGTGGTTAATCAGCACGAAGTGTAAACCAATGCCTTCTTTACGGCTTGCAAATTCTGTTTAGAGGATAACACCATTCCCTACAAATTGAATATGTTTTTTTTTTAATTCACACTATTTTTTTTTAAATGTCACTGAAATTATCTCAGAGGAGCAGAACTGACAGGTCAATCACTGCAGATGGTAAGTGCTTTGTTAATTATACAGAAATTTAGAAACAATTGTAGAATGTCTTGCCTCAGGAAGAATTTCTTTCTTGCTCTATTTGAGAGTAGATTTCCTCTACTGAATTAATTTTGTGTTTTTGTGCAGATAAAAATCTCTCTGTTGCTTTGTAGGAATAACTCCTTGCTCCTTGTTCAAATATACAACTGGAAATAAGCAGTGGATATTGCAAATAAACAATGCTCCTCTTTTTAAATAATGCAACGTGTGTAATTAGGATAACACAATTACAACTGTATACAGCTCTCAGCGTAACAATTAGTTTTTTTGGTAAAATGTAATTTGTTTCAATGTAAATGTTTTCCCTTAATTCAGAAGATTCCCTCGAGTTGTTACAATAATAAGCCTATTTCTACAAATACATGCTGTTCCAATACACAAATCAAAGAGGACAGCTACATTATAATAAGCTATGGGAATTATAAAGTCAGAGAAAAATGATATCAATGCTATTTTCTGAGGGGAAAATATGCCCAAATATCATCTTTCCATTTCTGTTTTAATCCCAGAGATGTCAAATGCTTTTTCCAGTTTGATTTGAATTTACTTGAAAAAAATAGAAATATTTCCTTGTGTTACACTGCTGCTGTTACCCTGTCCTCCTGGTGATGATGTCTGACCACTGTCTAGCCTTTCAACAGTTTATTCCTGGAGACAAAGAAGTGCTATTATTGTCATTTCGCAGAGGAGTAACTGATTCTCATAGAGCAAGAGACATCTGCTTTAGATTTCATCAGAAGTTTGTTGGGAAGCAGGATTTCAAATCCAGCCAGCATCCCCCGCGTGCTCAGAGCACGAGGGCAGCAAAGTGCTTTTGCAATTCTTGCTCTCAGCACAACCAGAGCTCCATCCAGCTCCACACAATTCAGCTCCACGCAATCCCTCCTTCTCCTGCTCACCAGTTCACATTCATTTCCATAAGATCGCTCTTTTAAAATCTGTATTTCCGCCTCAGCAGTAAAAAAAGAGTTTGAAGCATCTGTGTGTGTATCACTCACCACATCAGGAAGTAAAATTTTTAATGTCTCACAGTTTTGTATTTGCCAGGAACTTTCAGTGGCTAAAGTTAGAGCAATGGTAGAGGGTTTGTGGCAATAAGAACAATATGCTACCAGTGCATAAATAGGCAATTTTAGGTCAGCTGAATTAGTACTCCTGAAAGTGTCTGGGAGTTATAAGAGACAGAATGAACATAACTACTCAGTACAGATGGATGGGAGTGCTCAACATATTCTATGAAAAATGAATTGTCTGAATTTGATTTTAGAATTGGCATTTCATCCTCTTTGTACCAAAGTTTGCAAAATTTTGATGTCTTTTTTTGTCAAACTACCCTGTTGTCATTTTGGAGGACTTAAGTTATTTAATCTAAGCCTGGGCCTGCAGTTTCCTGTTGTCAATATTGCAGAGCACTCAGTGAACAATTGATAAAACACCACATGACAGTAGTAATGTGCAATGATTATAGGGCAAGGGGCTGCGATAAGCATTGTCTGCTCTGGTTAAGTCATTGCTAATGAAACATCACAGCTGATTAAACTGGCAATGAGAGCAGTTCCCTATAAACAGGCTCCATTCTTTCATTGGATCTTCACTCCTCGTTCTTAAAAAGCAAGATTTAAGCAATACAAACAGAAATGCTCTTTTAATTACAAATCCACATTTTATGATTAGTGGCATGTTCTAGAGAGACTGTGTCTTAATTATATGTATGTCACTACATTTCTTTCTCTGCATTCTAATAAGACAAAGAGTATGGAGAAAACAGAGGAAAAAAGTACAACAGTCTCTGTTAGTGCAGTGAAACTGAATTGATACTTACATTCATCCTGTAACCAGACTTGGGCCTCTTCTTGAATAACAGTAATGGCGATCAAAGCAGAGATCTTTGAGCTCTGTGCTTTCAAACTGCTCACTAATCACTATAATTCACCAGAAAATAGGAACAAAACTACCCCAATAAACACCACAATCATTCCACTCTGAATAAAAGGGGCTCTCACCAAATAAAGCTGAAGTAAGGTAAAGATTGCTCTATTACACAGTATGTCAAAGTTAAATACAAGCCTAGATCTACTCAAAAATTTAGAACAGTCAGTGCCCAAGCTAGCAATGAGTGGAGAGGCTGCTTTGTTGAATGAATAACCCTGCCCAGAGCCTGCTGTGGTATCACCACCAGTGTCAGCAGTGCCTGTTTCTGCACAGGCTTGTTTCAGCTTTGACAGTGCCAACCGTGGTACTGAGGTGGTGTTTGATTTAATTAAATGCCACTCCAAAAAAGGCCTGTGCACGTGTACCTGGAGGAGCTTTTGGTTCTTCCTCCTCAGCAGTTTGGTATTTTTCTGTTTATGCATGGAAATGAAACTGCTTTCAGACACGAAGCTGAATGGTAGCCAGGTGCTTTATAACTGTGTTAGCCTGAAGCTCTCATGAGAAATATTTTTTCCTGGAAAATAAATTATAACACGGCTAAGTGGTGCCTGACAAAGCTAAACAGGAGCCATGCTGCTCTATTGCAAATTCATCTGCAGTCTCTCGGTAGAAAGACAAATAAAAGCACTTCATCAAAATCAGTCAGGGAAGCACAGGAATACTCATCAGAGACCACTAAACTCTAAATACCAATCAATTTCACTGACTTTTTTGTCAAACTTGCAAGTCCCCTCAA